>NC_090443.1:583556858-583865065 GCF_031143425.1 Pleurodeles waltl | reverse complement strand
TGTCTGAATCCAATATTTGTTGGGTTATGACATAACATTAGGGAAAGTGCATAATTTTGGTCAGATGTATCAGAACTACTATTCTAATTCTAGAGCAACTAATTTTGAAAAAAGTGCAAATAATGATTGTGTTAGGGTGTCAGGTTTTCTATCCTAACTCCAATCTACAAACTTTGTGGAAAGTGAGTATATATAGGAATCAGATTTACTATCTTGAGTCCATCCACAAAAGCATTGGCGAAATTGCATATGATTGGTGGGAGAAAGGATTTAGGGCCAGATGTAGCAAGAAACCAAATTGCGACTTGCAATTTGCGAGTCCGTGCGACTCACAAATTGCAGGTCGCAATTTGGTATGCAGAAAGGTGTCTCAGACACCTTCTGCAACTTGCAATGGGGTCGCAAAGACCCACCTAATTAATATTAATGAGGTGGGTCGCAGTTTGCGACCCCATTGCGAGTATGGGCACTCACGGGGATGGTGGCCTGCTAGAGACAGCAGACCACCATGTCCATGACTGCTTTTTAATAAAGCAGTTTTTTTTTCCATCTGCAGCCCGTTTTCCTTAAAGGAAAACGAGCTGCACTTGGGAAAAAAAACGAAACCTTTAGTTTCGGGTTTTTTCAGGGCAGGCAGTGGTCCATTGGACCACTGCCTGCCCTGAATTTTTTTTTTTTTCCAATCACAAAGGGGAAGGGGTCCCATGGGGACCCCTTCCCGTTTGCGACTGGGTTACCATCCACTTCAAGTGGATGGTAACTGCGATTTCATTTGCATTGCGAGTCGCAAATAGGAAGGGAACACCCCTTCCTATTTGCGAGTCAGAAATGCATTTTGCGAGTCGGATCCGACTCGCAAAATGCATTTCTGCATAGCAAAGAGGCTTTTGCGCCTCGCAAACGGTGTTTTTCGCTGTTTGCGAGGCGCAAACACTTTGCTACATCTGGCCCTTACTGTTCTAACTCAAGTACTGCAAACTCTGGGGGGAATTGCATTTATGGGGGAGGGGAGGTAACAGCTGTTATTCAAACTCCAGTCTAACAAACATTCGGAAAGAGCAATTAATTTAGGTTTTTTGGGGAAGGGGTCAGAATTACTTTTCTGCAGTTACATTAATATTAGAGAAAGTGTATATCCTGGGGGTCCCATTTAATACTGTTGCTCTAGTCCCTCTAACACTGGGGATATTTCATATATTTGGGTACAGAGTCAGATTTACCATTAGAAGTCCAGTCCTACTAACTGTCCCAGTACTATATATATTTAGGGAACCAGAATTAATAATCAAACTCCAGTTCCAATAACATTGTGTACATTCTGGGTCAGATGTAAGGCCAATAAACACTGGAACAACGTACATCTATATAGGGCTTGGAGGCTCAAATTTAATATTCTAATTTCAGTCCTACTGACAGTGGGGAAGTGCAGGCAATGGGCAGAATTACTCTTCAGAATTGTAGAAAGTATATATAATTGGTAGAGTGGATCAGATTAAAAATTCAAACTCCAACCCCACGTACACTACATATATTTGGGGGTGAAAGGAATATTTACTATTCTAATTCCAGTCGTACCAGTATTGCAGAAAGTGTGAGTAATAGAGGAATGCAGATTTACTATTCTAAAGTGCATGTATCATGGGGTCAGAATTACTAGTCCAACTTCAGTATAACAAACAGGGCAAGTACAGATAATTGAGAAGTCAAACATTAATGCTTTTACTCCAAACATATTTTATTTAATTTTGAATGTATAGTTCTTTACATTTTTTACCCAATTCAAAATCAATCCTATAAATTGAATTTGCAAATATTCAAACTTTAATTTGTAAATATTGTTTACTTTAAATATTTAAACTAAATACATATAGAAATATTGCATTATACTTCACTAAAAAGGTTAAACAATATTAAACATAAGCAAATACAATAAAATAATCCAGAAACCAATAATTTAAAATGTTTGATATATATATATATATATATATATATATATCTAAATTAATGAGAATGTATTTAATTTACTGAGTTTAAAAGATTTACATGTAAATTAAATTAAATATCACATAAAACTCACATTATTTATAATAATTATTCTTAATAAAATTAAAATGCCAACCCAATTCCCTCAATAAAAATCCTATTTCTATTGAAGAAATAAAATATAAAATAAATGAACCATATTTTTCTAATTTATAAAATGTATTTTAATTTCTAGTTTTATTAAAAAATGACATTTATTTAAAAAACACATGTAATCCCCAATAAGCTCCAAACGCCAAGGACATATATAACATAATGAAAGTCTGTATAATAATAAAAACACGAAATACATTTAAAGAAAAAACATACACAAAATAATTATCATGAATTTGAAAAAATTATGATATTATTAATTGATAAATATTAAAAAACACTGTTCACCTGATTAATCAATAAACCCACTAAGTTGAAAACATAGTATATATGCACATACATATTATTTAAAAACAATACTTTAACATATATTACTGTATATCAATATGTAAAAAATATAAGCACAATACACGTTCAAACTATATTAAATATCACAATATTTCAATTAACACAATTTTAAACAAATATAGTATTATTTAAAAAAATGATCTTTAGACCCTCAATAGTTAAAGTCTCAATATTTTTTTGTACTCCAAAACGTTTTGACCTCAATATTATCAACAAAAAATATTCTGTGGTTGATATTCTGGAAAATACTGCCTAATCAAACTAGCAAAGGTGAGTGTCAAACTCTGATACACTGAAGATGAATTTAGAGAGAAGATAAAATTAGAGAAAGGACTACCTTTGACAGAACAATCTATTTGGGAACTTTTTCAGGAGTATGGGGGCCATCCGGAGTTAATGAGCTCAGATTGTGAAAATTAGATCTTTTTGTCACAGGTGTTTGGGAATTTTACCTTCCTGTTAAACCCAAAGATGAGCATGAAGTACCCCTATTTTGTACTTGACTCTCAGGGTAGTGAAACCAGTAGTCCAAGGCTTATTTGTGGAAGGTAACTTTCAATGTAGATATCACCATTTACCGAGATGTCCACCTAGATGTCAGTAGTGATGGTCTCCTGGATGGAATTTGCCAAACCCTTTAAAAATAGGGTTTAGAGTCTTCACTCCCTGAGATGAGGGGTTGGTATCTTCCGCCATAGGATTTTTGGCAGTAAGATTGCTAATAGTTCCTCTACACTCATATGTCTACAATCTGTCAGTTTGGGGAGATCTCTGCCACTTGGTCTGTTATCTCCACCTCTGAGTAGACAGCTACAAATGAACGTGAATAGGGAATAAATCAGGTGTTATTTGTATAGCATAGCTTATCACCTGAGTGGGTGTCAAGGCCATTGCTGCAGGTTTTCAGTCCCTTTCTGAAGTGGGTCAGCAAGGGTGCATTGTGGAGATCGTTCCAGGCTTTGATGGTGAGTTGGGAGAAGGAGCACAGTAGGGAAATCATTGCGAGCGCGATGTGTGCTGAGTGGAGGTTCCTGGTCATTTGGTGGAGGTAAAGGCGGTGGTTCAAGAAAGTGGGTTCTTGGTTAGGGAGGGCTTTGTAGGCATGGGTCAGGAGCTTGAAGTGGCATATTTTCTTGATTCAAAGCAAATTGAGGTCCTTTCAGGTGCTGGGGATGTGGGTTCTCTTTGGCAGGTTGAGAATCAGTTTGTCAGTTGCGTTCTGGATCATCTGGAGTCTTTACATGACATTGGTGGTGGAGCCTAGATAGAGAGCCTAGCTGCAGTCCAATTGGTTTGGTGATAAGGGCTTATGTCACTGTCTTCCTTGTGCCGATGGGGGGGACACCTTAAGACCTTTCGGAGTATGTTGAAAAAGGCTGAGGAGACTGCGTTGACCTGGCATTTCATGAAGAGTATGCTGTCTAGAATGAAGCCGAGGTTGCAGGTTTGATCTTTTGGAGTGGGGGTGGGTCTGAGCTCTGCTGGCCACCAGGAATCATTCCAGAGGGCTGAGTGTCTGCTAAAGATCAGAAACTCCATTTTGTCTGTGTTGAGCCTCAGGCAGCTGTCTTTCATACAGGCGGATATTTTCTTCATACAGTTGTGGAAGTTGGTGTTTGACTTGGTGGTGTCTGTTGAGTGTGAGAGGATGAACTGTGTGTAGTCAGTGTAGGAGATGATGTTGATGTAGTGCAATCTCACAATGTCTGCAAGTGGTGTCATGTAGACATTGAAGAGTGGTGGGCCTAAGGAGGAACCTTGGGGGAATGCCGCAAATAGGTTAGCTTGACCAGTGAGGTGAAGGGGTGGAGGCGGACTCTCTGGGTGCACCGTGTGAGAAAGGATGCCATCCATCTGAGCGCATCATCGGTGATCCCAATCTGGCATAGTCAGTTGATCAGTGTATGGTGGGAGACAGTATCAAAGGTGGCGGAGAGGTCGAGCAGGATCAGTGCGGCTGCTTCTCCTCAGTCGAGCAGGGAGTGGATGTCGTCTGTTGTGGTGATCAGGGCTGCCTCAGTGCTGTGATTGGCTCTGAAGCCTGATTGGGAGGGGTCTAGAAGGTTGTTTCTCTCCAAGTGTTCGGGGAATTGGAGGTTGATGGCCTTCTCCAGGACTTTGGCGGGGAACTGCAGCAGAGAGAGCGGGTGGCAATTCTGGAGCTCGCTGAGGTCTGCAGAGGGCTCCTTGAGGACAAGTCTGATCTCTGTGTGTTTCCAGGCTTCTGGAAAAGTAGCTGTGATCAACAAGGTGTTGAGGATAGTGGTGAGCTTGTGTCTGATCTCATTTCTTCTGGGGTTGGAGATCCTGGGGGGGAAGGGATAGGTAGGTGCTCCTGAGTGGATGGAGCTCATGAGTGGGACTGTTTTCGGTGTGCTTGAGTTGTCCCCATGCTGTGAGTGGTGGAGGTTGATGGGATGTTGGGGAGGTCAGAGGGTAGGGGATCGAAGTTACTGTAGAATGGAAGTGGTATGGAAGTGGTTGGCAATGGTATCGCAGAGTTCTTGTGAAGTGGGATGGTGTTTTTGATAGCTGATGGGCAGGCACATTTTCTGACGATGCTGAAGAGTTCCTTGGTTTGGTTGGCGATATGTTCAATGCAGCTGGTCAGGGCCTCTTATTTGCAGCTTTAATCTGCAGTAGTAGTCGTTAAGAGCCGTCTTGAAAGTGTCTCGGTCAGCGTGGTTCTTACTAGTACGTCATCTTCTCTCCAGTTGTTTGCACCTGCAATTTGATTTAGTGAGTTCTGGGGTGTACCAGCTGGCTTTTTGGTGGTTCTGTGGGTCTTGGCTGGTTTGGTTGGGGGGATCAGGTCGGCGGCGCTGATGATCCAGTCGTTAAAGTTCTGTACTGCCTGATCCAAACTGGTGGTGACATTGAGCTCTGAGATGCAAAGGGCATCAGTCCATTGCTGCTTAGTGACCTTGGTCCAGCCGTGGGACGGGGCACTGTGGTGGATGGGGTAGTGTGGAGGGAATCCAGCGAGGGTGAAGTGTATGACGTAGTGGTCTGAGCTGGAGAGCTCCATGGTGAGTCTGTAGCTGATTCTGTTGTTGGACGTGAAGATGGGGTCCAGCATGTGTCCTGTTGTGTTTGGGGGACCGGTGACCAGCTGCATGAGGCTGACATTGTCCATTCTTTCTAGTACATCGGTGGAGTTGGTGTCTGTGGGGTAGTCCAGGTGGTTATTGAGATTTCCCAGGAAGACATAGGTGGTCATTATAACATTGGCGGTAAAAGCCGCTTACTGCCGTGCAGAAGACCGCCAACACACTGCTGCGGCCGTGGAATTCCTCCACGGTCGTTATGACCTACAGCTCGGAATCCAGCAAAATCCAGACACCCACACAAGTCCGCCACACCAAAGGTCAGTGATAAACTGGCAATAACAAAACCTCCACTGTCACGCCAACAGGAATACGCCCACACTATCACGACCCACGAATCCACAAGGTGGTCTTTCAACTGCGGTATTCCATTGGCGGTACACACTGCCTCGCTCAAAATACACCCACATTTACAAAACACTACCACATTGGACATTTCTTAATGCATACACCTGATACACATACACACACCACAATATAAAACACACACCCACATTACCCACAAACCCTTACGTCAACAATTGCGACTGAGGGCCAGAGAGAGACACCACCATCTACAAACTAGCATCCACAGGCACTCCACACCTTCACTCACACAACATCCACACACCTCACACAACACACCTCTAAATATCACCCCACATATCACAACACACACCACCCACACATCACCCACACCACCCCATGGCACCACAAAGACACCCCAGGTTCTCTGAGGAGGAGCTCAGGGTCATGGTGGAGGAAATCATCTGGCTAGAACCACAGCTATTCGGATCACAGGTGCAGCACACCCATCACTCCAACTCCTCACGTATGTCCCAATATCACAAACCACACATCCCAAACTCAAGCCCTGCATGTAACACCAAAGCATGGACACCCATCACCAATGCGTGGCCACTAAACATACCCATACACCCCCCTAAACCATTATCACACAAGATCCTACACAGGAATGCATGCACTGGGGAACACGGTCACCCACCCATTGCACACCATGGCACACACAGATGCAATAATCATGCCTTTACACCCCTGCAGGACCCCTACCCAACGTCACTGGACAGGAGGGTCCAGATATGTCCACTCCACCCACAGAAGAGGCCCACAGTGATGACAGCAGCTCTGTCCAACTGAATCTAGATGACCAGCCTGGCCCATCTGGGACCTCCGGACAGTCGGTTCCCCTCACACTGGCACAGGCCACTACAGAGCTTGCCCCCTCTGGAAACACCAGCGCAGCACCCACCCAGCGGGCCCATACCTCTGTCCCCAGGACAAGTCAATCAGCAGTGTGTCCACCACTACAGGGAACCCAGGCTAACCCACCACCCCAACAACACCAGGGACATGGGGGCAGTGGTAGTGGGCACACGGTTCAGGGGACAGAGGCCCAGGAGCACAGGGGAACTGGGAGGGCTGCTGGGCGACAGGGGGAGGACAGGCCCAGGGAACCCACGCTCCACGAGGCCCTCTCCAACATCCTGTGAGCCTACCACCATTCCCAGGAGATGATGGCAACGGTACTGGCCAAGTTTCAGGAGACCCAGCGGCTGCAGGATGAACAGTATTTGGGCTTCAGGGAGGAACTCAAATCCATCAATTCCACCCTGGGCACCATTGTAGGGGTACTGAAGGAACTCGTGAACACCAGGAGGGACACTGTGGCACAACAAGGGGCCCCTGACACTAGCCTGGATGATGAACTGCCCACCACCTCCGCTGGCGCTAGTGGACAGGAGGCACCGCCTCAGAACCACCACACCAGCACCCGACCCCCTGCAGATGGAGAACCACCCCGCAAATGGTCCCTGAGATCCAGGACAAAGAAAGAGAACAATGCCAAGACCCCTGCCTAGAAATGAGACCCCCCTGATTGTCATCCTTCAGTCCCACTTCGTCACCCTGTCCATACGTAAACTGCCCCAGCTCCACTTCCTATGCCCCTTTGGACAATGCGCCTGTGAGACTAATAGACTGGACTCTGTCATGGACATTCCTCCACCATTACCCCTGACCATTTTACAACCCCCTCCACTATTGGGCACTTAAATAAACACCCTTAAATCAATAAACAATCTGGAGTCAGTCTGTGCTTTCAAAAATGTGTATTTGCAATAACAGTGGCAAAATGCTATATCAAATGTAATGTCAACATACCTATGTCACACAGCTCTAGTCCATGCGGAAACAAAGCAGATGTCATACAGTGGGACCCACATCCGTGAAATTGTAAGGGAAAGTGACAACTCAGTGACCATCCACTGGGTGAAAATGACAGACAGATGAGAGGTAGTAGAATTAAATCAGATGTAGCAACCAGTGTTGTCTTCTTACCTGTGTCTCACTGGAAGTATTGTAGGATCACCGTGTTCCTGTTGTCTATGTCCTCTTCTTCTGCTTCCTCATCTTCACTGTCCACAGGCTCCACAGCTGCCACAACACCTCCATCTGGACCATCCTCCTGCAGAAAAGGCACCTGTCGTCGCAAAGCCAAGTTGTGAAGCATACAGCAGGCCACGATGATCTGGCACACCTTCTTTGGTGAGTAGAATAGGGAACTACCTGTCATATGGAGGCACCGGAACCTGGCCTTCAGGAGGCCGAAAGTCTTCTCTATAACCCTCCTAGTTCTCCCATGGGCCTCATTGTAACATTCCTCTGCCCTTGTCCTGGGATTCCTCACTGGGGTCAGTAGCCATGACAGGTTGGGGTAACCTGAGTCACCTGCAAATGGTGAGGGACAACTGTTAGACACACACTAACTCATAGGGACATCCCCAGACCCAGACAACTATTCACACTGTATTGGGTCCATGTCCTCACCTAATAGCCACACACGGTGCCTCTGGAGTTGCGCCATCACATAAGGGATGCTGCTATTTCTCAAAATGTAAGCGTCATGCACTGAGCCAGGGAATTTGGCATTCACATGGGAGATGTACTGGTCTGCCAAACAGACCATCTGCACATTCATCGAATGGTAACTCTTCCGGTTTCTGTGCACCTGATCACCCCTGCGGGGGGGACCAAAGCCACATGTGTCCCATCAATGGTACCATTGATGTTGGGGATATGTCCCAGGGCAGAGAAATCACCTTTCACTGTAGGCAAATCCTCCACCTGATGGAAAACGATGTAGCTCTGCATGTGTTTCAGCAGGGAAGACAACACTCTGGACAACACGTTGGAAAACAAAGGCTGGGACATCCCTGATGCAATGGCTACTGTAGTTTGAAATGACCCACTTGCTAGAAAAATGGAGTACTGACGGCACCTGCACTTGAGGGGGGATGGCAGATAGCTGATATCAAGTCTGGCTCCAACTGGGTACACAGTTCCTGGATTGTGGCACGATCAAGTCTGTAGGTGATGATCACATGTCGCTCCTCCATTGTCGACAGGTCCACCAGCGCTCTGTACACCGGAGGATGCCGCCATCTCCTCATATGCCCCAGCGGAAGGTGCCTATGGAGGAGAACAGCGAGCAGAGAGTCAACCAACTCTGAGGTATGTAAACACAGCTTACTCTGAAATATTGGCAAATCAACATATGCCTGCATGAGTGTTTAGGCAAGGCCTAGATAGGTGTGACGCAGTCCAAAATAATGGCATGTGGGCCGATGAAATGGCGGCTGCCTGACCCGTAAAGTGGGACAATGGGATATGAGGTAACTGCGCTGGTGTTGTACACCGTCGCGGTAGGCGGTCGAAGACCACAGCGCAATCCTACATTGGTTAACTTTGGACCCTATGGGTCCCAGGAGCCAATGACGATGTACGCTGGGGGTGACGGTATATACCACCGCGGGTCGCGACCACCATTTTCTCTCTGTTCAATCACTTGATACCTGATCTTCGACAGGAGAGGACCTACAATGCAAGTGCTGCTGTGACCTCAGTCTGGAAGAGACAATGGTTCGTTTGTCTGGGGAAAGAGCCCCTGCCTTCAGCACGAAAGAGTTGGAGAAACTCGTGGATGGGGTCCTCCCCCAGTACACGCTACTCTACGGTCCTCCAGACAAACAGGTAAGTACACTGTGAGCATGCTATATGGGCAATGCCTGTGTGGAGTGGTGTGGATGAAAGATAGGGGGGGTGAGAATGAGGCGTGCATGAAACGACGGTGAGTGCATGTGCGTCATGGCAAGGGTAGGGATGCGGGCCAATTACTGTGACGGTGCAGACGGTAATAACTTCTCTTTTTCCCCTGTACTAATCCTGTAGGTCAGCGCCCACTAGAAGAATGACATTTGGTGTGCCATGGCCAAGGAAGTCCAGACCCTGGGGGTCTACCACAGACAGAGCACCCACTGCCGGAAAAGATGGGAGGACATTCGCCGCTGGAGCAAGAAGACGGTGGAGGGCCATCCAGGGTGTAGAGAGGCAGTTGCAACAAACCAATGCATACCTGGAGGGCATTCAGCCCATCAGCGAGCTTTTCAGACTCTGGCCTCAGCACTGATGGCAGCCATTGTCCCTGTCTCTAGCCTCCCCCATCCAACTTCCTCCACCCAGACCCAAAACCCTGTACCTCAGCCTATCCCAAGCACACCATCAGACTATCATGCACACACCTCAACACACACGGGAAGCTCTTGCAAACATAAGCACCAATCATCCCACAGGCACTCACGCAAGCATCATTCCCATGCAGACATACCAACATCCACTGCCTCCACTGTGTCCCCCTACTCCTTGTCTCCCTCCTCCCTCCCTGTCTCATCTCCACTCACACCTGCATGCACTACATCCTCAGCCACTACGTCCATCACCAGCACACCCACCACCACACCCCGCTCACGTGCAGTTACTACCCCCACTACTATTCACACGTCCCCGTGTCCTTTCCCAGTGTGTCTGTGATGCCACCTCCCAAGGTACACAAACGCAGCCACACACCCACCCAAAAGCCATCCACCTCACAACAGCCTCCAGCCCATGCACCTTCACCTAAAGTCACCAAACGTACACCTCCTACAACCATTACCTCTTCCTCTACTCCCAAACCCCCTCCATCTACCCGTCCCAGTGTTCCCAAGAAACTTTTCCTGTCCCACCTTGACTTCTTTCCCTCACCCCCCCACCCCTTCAGTCTCCTAGGGCCTGACTCTCCAGGTTCCATCCCAGCACCTCAGCCACAACATCTGCGGGACCAGTGGTGCCAGTAGTAACCGCTTCTGGAGTGCGCCAGGCAGCAGGGCAGCCAGTGTGGCAAGGAGCCAGAGCACGGACAGTCCCCCACCTGTAAAGCACAAAAAGTTGGCCAGTGCCCGGCGGGAGAGGGGAAAGAAATCAGCCAACAAAGCCGCTCCCAGGGGTACAGTTGGGGGTGTGGAGACAGCTGCGCCACCATCCAAGGTGGGGAAGGGGCACAGTAAAACCGGCAAGTCTGGGAAGATCTGCACGGCGGACAAGACCGCCACCAGGACACCGCCACCAGCAGCACCGCTGCCCAGGACACCGCCGCCAGCAGCACCTCTGCCCAGGACACCACCGCCAGCAGAACCACTGCCCAGGACACCGCCGCCAGCAGCACCGTTGCGCAAGGACACCGCTGCCAGCAGCACCGCTGCCCAGGACACCGCCGCCACCAGCCCTGCTGGCCAGGACACAGCCACCAGAAGAACCGATGCCCAGAACACTGCCACCAGCAGCACCGCAGGCCAGTGAGCGCCAATGATTCCGACGCTACTGAGGCCGCCACAGGCAGGATGAAGCACTCTGGGCACAAAGCCCCCTCCAGAACCAGCTGAGTATCACATCCACTACCTCTGTCCTTGGCAGGATGAAGCACTCTGGGCACAAAGCCCCCTCCAGAACCATTGGAGTATCACTTTTACTCACACAGTCCTTGGCAGGATGAAGCACTCTGGGCACAAAGCCCCCTCCAGAACCAGTGGAGTATCATATCCACTACCCCAGTCATTGGCAGGATGAAGCACTCTGGGCACAAAGCCCCCTCCAGAACCAGTGGAGTATCACATCCACTACCCCAGTCTTTGGCAGGATGAAGCACTCTGGGCACAAAGGCCCCTCCAGAAACCAGTGGAGAATGTTATCCACTTGAGAGACTGTGGCTTTGCACTCCCCAGGATTGAACAGTGGGCAAACCACCCACTGTAGAGACTTGAGAGACTGTGGCTTTGCACTCCCCAGGATATAGCAGTGGGCAAACCACCCACTGTAGAGACTTGAGAGACTGTGGCTTTGCATTCCCCAGGATATAGAAGTGGGCAAACCCCCCACTGTAGAGACTTGAGAGACTGTGGCTTTGCACTCCCCAGGATTGAACAGTGGGCAAACCACCCACTGTAGAGACTTGAGAGACTGTGGCTTTGCACTCCCCACGATTGAACAGTGGGCAAACCACCCACTGTAGAGACTTGAGAGACTGTGGCTTTGCACTCCCCAGGATATAGCAGTGGGCAAACCAACCACTGTAGAGACTTGAGAGCCTGTGGCTTTGCACTCCCCAGGATTGAACAGTGGGCATGGAGCCCCCTCGTGGATCTGGCGTTGTGCACTCATCCGGCTGAGGTGCCCCCCCTTCCCTTCCCCCTGAGGTGCCTGTTTTATTTCTATTTGATGCCCCAGCAGTGCTCTCTCTGTCTTGTTCGGGTATTGAGTGTGGGCCTCACCCATGCCTTTTGGGCCAGTGGTCCATGGACTACGATAGTGGAATACCTTGGACTTGGATTCTTGGTGTATATATTTGTTTATAGTGTGAATATCTTAATATATGTATATATTTTTGATTACTGTCTTCGTATATATTACAATCATTCGACTCATTTCCTTTTGTCCTTGCATTCTTCTAGGGGGATTTGGGGGGTGTAACTGTGATGTATCATGATGTATTAGTGTGTGTGTTGTCGTGGGTGAGGGTGGGGGTGGGAGTGTTGCGTGTGTGTGTCACTGTTTTTTCCCTCCCCCACTGTGTCATAGGTGCAGTACTCACCGTGGTCTTCGCCACCGGCGTTCGTGCTCCTGGTAGAGGAGCAGGAAGATAAAGGCTGGAAGAATCTGAAGTTCCGGTTCCATGGCGTCCTGGTTCCTCGTGGGATGTGTAGAGGTGAGCGTTTTCCCTTCCAAATCCTGTTTCTGCCATGTTTTTGTTCGCGGTGTATCCACCCCGGAAAAGGTGGCGGATTGGCGGCTTGTAATAATGTGGGCGGTACATTGTTTTCCGTCTGTCTATTGGCGGTTACCGACGCGGTGTTTGTTTGTACCGCCTTGGCGGTCAGAGTGTTAAAGTGGCTGTCTATTTTGCCGGTTTCCGCCACGGTCGTAATTCAATTTTTTTTTCCGCTGGCCTGTTTGTGGTTTCACCGCCGCTTTAACACCGACCGCCAGGGTTGTAATGACCACTATAGTGTTTGGATTCAATGGCGAGCAGGTCGATGAATTCAGTGATTGGTCATGGTGGTCGGTATGCAAGGGGGCCGTTAATGGTGGTGGTGCCTTTGGTGTGGAGCTGGAAGTTCATGTGTTCCACGATGGGTGTGGTTTCGTCATTGGTGATGATGCAGGTCATTGATTCCTTGTGTATAATGGTGATGCCGCATCCATGCCAGTTGGTGCTGTGTTTAATTTTTTAGCATGGGGGTGTTGCCGCGGCTATGTCCAGGGCTGAGCCATGGGTGAGCCAGGTCTCTGTGATGAAGGTTACTTCAGGGGCGAGGGTGAAGATGGTATCCCAGACTTTGTTTGCAGAACGATCTGACCTTGAACAGAATGTACCTGTGTTGTTTCAAGGCCATCTCGGTTGGCGGGGATCATGAGGCATTGGTGGCAGTGAAAGGAAAGGTCAGTTCTGGGGTGGAGGAGTATCAGAAGTGGATGCAGGTGAATGGTCCCGCTGTGTGGTGGGTGAGGCGAGGCAGCAGTTGTTGTTGACTCCGGGGTCGAGAGCACGGAGATCCTTGGAGAAGTATCTGTGGGGGTAACTTGGGTCACAATTTCTTAGACTTGGCACCTCTTTGCATGGTTTCCCTATGTGTTTTTTGCTTCAGACCTACTGTTTTTAGATTGTGTGCTGTAATTCATTTTTGCTGGTTTTGATACTCTGGGGACTTTACCACTGCTATCCAGTGCTAAAGCACAAGTGCTCTCTATCTAAATGCTATTGTTAATTGGATTTCAATGATTGGCATATTTGATTTACTAGTAACTTCCTAGTAAAGTGCACTAGCAGTGCCAGGCCTGTAAATCAATTGCTACTAGTGGTCCTGCAGCAGTGATTGTGCCACCCACACGAGGAACCCTGTAAACATATTCAGGCCAGCTGCTTCAGTGTCTGTTTGTGCAGTTTTGCACTGCCAGTTCGACCTGGCAAGTGTACCCACTTGCTAGGCCCAAACCTTCCCTTTTACTACATGTAAGTCAGCCATAAGATAGGCACTAGATAGCCCCAGGGGCAGGGTGCAGTGTATTTAAAAGGTAGGACATATACACTTGCGTGTTACATGTCCTGATAGTGAAATACTGTCAAATTCAGTTTTTACAATTGCAAGGCCTATCCCTCCCATAGGTTAACATGGGGATTGCCTATAAATGTCTTTTAAGTGCAGTTTCACATTGGATGCAAACAGAGAAATGGAGTTTGGGGTCTCTGAACTCACAATTTAAAAATACATCTTTAGGTAATTTTGGTTTCTCTGTTTGAAAATGCCACTTTTAGAAAGTGGGCATTTTTTTGCTTAACCATTCAGTGCCTCTGCTTGGCTACTGAATACACGTCTAGGTCAGACTCACAGTTGGGCTGTTTGTGAATTCAGTCTAGACAGTGACACAAAGGGAGCTAAGGTGTTTCTTGGATATCCTGATGAGTCTTCCTGCACTAGAGTGGGAGGGAGGAGCTTACACCTGCACTTGAAAGGTCTGAGTCTGCCCTCATTCAATACAGTCTCCAACTACTTAGTGTGTGTCTGGGGTAGGGCTAGGAAGAGGCAGGGTCCTGTGCACTACAAAGACTTCCCTTTGAGGTTTGCCTACTTCAAAGGCAGAAATGAGTAAAAGTATTGGACTGTTGACCCCACAACTTTAGATTACTTCTGAATAAAGAGGAACCTTTGCCAATGAGAAGAGCTTGATGCTTGAGGAGGACCTGCCACTCAGCCTTTTGCTTTGCTGTACTGGCCTGCTGCTGATGATTCTGCCTTAAGACGGAAAGGGCTGGACTTTGATTATGAATTTTCTCCAAGGGCTTAGACTGAGCTTGCCCCCGTTCTGAAGTCTCATGGTCATCACAGATTTCATCTGCCAGCAGCTCGGTCTCTTGCTTAGACCCCTATCATGCCAAGTTGTGCCATATCCAGTTACTAGTCCCTTGAAAAAGAAGCTGATTAACCAAAGGTGAATATCCATGCACCAGAGCCGAGCTGCAGAAAAATCAGCACAGCGCCTGCACCACCTCCACTTAAATAATTACTGTTTGTTGAATTTGACTCCTTTTTTAAAAAGAATTACGATTTTTAAATAATTACTTTTTATTCATGTGTCTTTCACTCTGGGCCTTTTAAACTTACATTTGACTTCTGTTTTTTTATTCACGCCGTGTTTGAGCACCGGAGCCCGTGGTTAGTGGCTACCAGGTGCTCAGCTTTCTTTTACCCTTCTTCCTGTCTGGGACATTTCTATACCGCCATTTTGTTAGGTTGACGGTATAGTCATTTTCTCTCCCCTAAGCCGGCTCAGGCTGCCTCTCGTCAGTATTTAATGACAGAGGGGAGCCGGCTGCGCCCGTCCGCACCCTGGAGCGTCCTGAGCATTCTGAGCCCAGAGATGCTGTGCTTTTTTCCCCAATGAGGTTAGTCTACTCTTCTTCGCAGCTATTGGCTTGTAGGACCTCTAATTCCTGTCTCACCCATTCAAGCGACCTTCATTTCCCCTTCCTCCTTTCCTGCCCACGCTGTGGTTGGACCGCCCTGCCCTCCACGTCCTCTGAAATTCCTTCTCCCCACCCAGCAAGAATGATGCTGCTTAATTGCCGATCCCTCCCCGCTCATTCTCTACACATCTATAATCTCCTTGAAGATCTTTTGCCTGATGTACTGTTTCTTACTGAAACCTGGCTCGATGAAGATTCTACAGTACACATCTGTAACTCTCTGCCTTCCATTTATTCCATGATTCATTTAGATAGGCCCTCCACCAGAGGTGGTGGAATAGCTATCATTCATAAAACTACTATTAAATGCACCACCTTACCCTTAGATATTCCTGATTGTGAGAGCCTAATGTTCTCCCTATGTTTGTCCCCCACTTTCACCTTTTCAGGAATTCTGCTCTATCGACCACCTGGACCTGTGCTACGTTTCCTGGATTCTTTTCCGGAGGTTGCAGCCAGTCATATCTGCAATCTCTCCAACTTAACTATTTTAGGAGATTTTAATATTCATCTCGACAACTCCGACTGCCCTTCGGCTAAATTACTGGCAACCTCTCTCGCAGCACTCCAACTAATTCAGCATGTATCTAGCCCTACCCACCAGAAGGGTCACACGTTGGATCTTATATTCAGCAATATTGCCAACTTGCTGACGGCCCCTCCCCTGCCATTACTCTGGACCGATCACTCCCTTCTCACTTTCACTTTCCCGTATGATGCCACCCAAGGGCACCTCCCCAGCACCACCACATCTGGACGCATTTGGTCAAAACTGGACCCGGAAGAATGGCGTAAGGCCCTCTTGACTTATGGCAAAACCGGTCACTCATCTGCCCCAGAAACTGCAGACTCTTTTGATAAATGGATCTCATCCTCCTTGGATGTTGTTCTACCCATCAGAACCAGAGTGGTTCCCTCACCCCACAAATCTAAACCCTGGTTCTCCCCTTACCTGCTTGAACTCAAAAAGAACTGTAAAAAACTTGAGAGACTGTGGCGTAAAAACTACAGTCTCTCTAACAGAGAGATCTACAAGCAATCAGTCAGAACCTATCACCACAATATTAAAACTGCCCAGTCTACCTTTTATGGTGGAAAAATAGAATGTTCTTCATGTCCTCAGAAAGACATTTTTCACATTTTTAGAGACCTTACCTCCCCTCCCATTTCTACCCCTATGATGGAAGCCTCCGTCTCCCACAGTGATCGACTGGCATCCTTTTTTCAGGACAAAGTCATTAGTATATACTCTGGGTTTCCCGTCTAGATAAATGATCCCTCTATTTGTAATGACACTGACTCCCTTCCTGTAGGAATCTCTCTAACCTCCTTCCCCCCTCTCACCGAGGAGGTGACCATTAATTTCCTGTCCAAAATTAAATCCGTCTACCCTCTGGACCCCGCCCCTCCCTCTGCTCTCTTGCAGGTAGCAGGCACCATTGCTCCTCCTCTCACTAAAATTCTTAACAGCTCCTTATCCTCGGGCTCCCTTCCCCAGTCATTTAAACATGCTGTGGTTAAGCCCCTTCTGAAGAAACCCAAACTTGACCCCACTTTATTGGAAAATTTCACACCTATTGCCCTCCTCCCTATCTCCGCAAAAATCCTTGAGAAACATGTCAACACTGAACTAAGCAACTATCTCGAAAGCAATGAACTTCTTCATCCCACCCAAATGGGCTTTAGAGTCTTGCACAGTACTGAGTCAGCTCTCCTTTCAGTAACTGAGACGGCCCGCCAGCTCTTAGACCTAGGGTCTCACGTAGCCATCATCCTGCTTGACCTAAGTGCAGCTTTCGAAACTGTCGACCATGATCTTCTCTGTCGGAGACTATCGGATGTAGGAGTCGGAGGTTCCGCCCTCTCTTGGTTTTCCTCCTTCCTTAGAGACAGAACTTTCCAAGTCTTGGACCGGACCTTCTTTTCTGGCCTTTTCCCCTTGGCATGTGGAGTCCCCCAGGGCTCGTCCCTTAGCCCCACTCTTTTTAACGTTTACTTGTCACCTTTAGCTAGAGTAGTTGCCCCTCATAATCTGTCCTTGGTCACCTATGCAGATGACACCCAGTTAATGGTATCCCTCTCCAGCTCTGGAGACTCGCCGGTGACCAATCTCTCCTGCTGTATGAGTGACATCGCAAAATGGATGATCAAGTCCAAACTCAAATTTAACGATGGAAAATCGGAAGTCCTGGTTTTGGGCAACGGTCCCCCCCCTTCCCCTTCCCTCGCTCTCAGATGCCTTCAGTACTCTTCCTCCCCCAAATCTCAGGTTAAAACTCTAGGTGTGATGCTTGACCCCAGGCTTACTATGGACTCTCAAGCCAGTAAAGTTTCTTCTACCTGCTTTGGTCTTATGCGCATGTTCAGAAAGATTCTCTCTCTTCTTCCTCCTACAGCCAGAAGAATTCTCATCCAAGCCTTAATTCTTTCCCGTCTGAATTACGGAAACTCTCTGTTCCTTAGCTCCCCTTTTTATGTTATAAAGAAGCTGCAAAGAGTGCAAAATGCAGCTGCCAGGCTTCTTACTCACTCCTCGAAATATTCATCCGCCAAATTGGCTATCTCCACCCTCCACTGGCTCCCCATCAAAGAACGGATCCATTTTAAATCTCTCTGCATTGTCCTTAGGGCCCTACATGGTAAAGGTCCCATCTCTCTAAGGAAACGGATCTCCCTGCATACTCCTTCTAGGAACTTACGTTCCTCCTCTCTTAGGTATGCACACATTTCTCGATCTAAGAGAGCCTGGGGCAACAATTCTTTTTCCAGTAAGGCCTCCCACCTTTGGAATACCCTTCCTTTGGAGCTCCGTTATGAATCCTCCGAGCACCTCTTTAGGAAAAAGCTCAAAACTTTTTTATTCTGTAATTAGCATTGATCCCCCCTCCTATTTGTGCATTGCTGCTTTTAGCGCTGGGATGCCTTCGTGTCGCCATGCGCTTTACAAATCTTATAAACTAAACTAAACTAAACCACCTCTGAAAAATTGATACAGCACCGTTAAAAGCAGCACATCACCAGCTCAGTGTGGATTTATCGCTGCCGTGAATCCAGATATTCCACGCACAATCCCTGGAAGTAATAATCTCCAACATCACTGCACGGACATGAGGCTGCTTGTTTGGAAACCGATGCATCAATTACCTGGTGGAGAAAGAATTGACGCACAGCTTCAATAGTAAGTAAGGACTTGATGCACCGCTTGCTTTTCCAAGACACGTTCGCCTGTGCGGATTAATTTTTGGTGCATAGCAAGTACTTTGTGCTAAAACAAGGCATCCATTGATTTCTATGGATTAAGACTCTTTTTACTTTTAAAATCCATATCTTTGTTTGTGTATTTTGTTTTTTGTTGTTTTGGTCATGTTTGATTTAGTTAAAAAGTGGCTGTTTTTCTAAACTGGTGTAGTCCTTTTGTGTGTTTTCACTGTATTACTGTTTGTGTTGTTACAAATACTTTTCACATTGCCTCTGAGATAAGTCTGACTGCTTGTGCCAAGCTACAAAGGGGGTGATCAGAGCTATGTATCTCTCCTATCCTGAGTAGAGTGAGGTCCCTCCTTGGGCAGAGACCACCATTTCTAACACGGTTCTTCAGTACTTGGTGCTGTCCAGGATGTGGACCAGTGCAGACAGGCTTACATTTGGCATGTCTTTGGCACTCCCATGGTGCTGTCACTCAGTGGCCTCCATAAGTAGGCCTGGGAGGTGAGAGGGGCGAGGTTGGGGGAGTGAAATAACAGTAGGAAAAAACAACAAGAAAAAAGGACAAAGAAAGTATAGGTAACAACAGGGCACAGCAAGGAGGCAAAACAGAATAGGGCAACTAAGGGTCCAGAAAAACAAGACTATAATGACACTTTACAAAAACAATTACTGTGACAGCAATTACACAGGACAGTGAGTCAGTTTAGGCAGAACATGGGATCGAACTGGCGGCCTCGTCTGCTGTAGCGGGGCAGCAGACATAAGGAGCAAGGCAGAGGCAGCGGTGGAGAGCACTGAGACTGAGGTCAGAGGGAAATAATGTACATCTCAATGAACTCACATAAACCTGACACACATTCACACAGCAGGCACATAGATAGCATCCTCATCAATCCCAAGAAGGTCTCTGGAAACTAAGCCACTCACCCTTAAAGTAGGGGAAAGTAAACTTGTTTATTTGAAATGCCAATAAAATAAAAGTGTTAAAATAAAGTAAGGTGAAGTAATGAGTGAAATTCATATCTCATTACTTTAAATAAATCAGACTTAGGCCCTCATTACAACATTGACGGTAAAAGCCGCTTACCGCCGTGCAGAAGACCGCCAACACATCGCTGCGGCCGCGGAATTCCACCACAGTTATTATGACCCACATTCCGGAATCCGCCAAAAGTCAGACACCCACAAAAGTCCGCCACACCAAAGGTCAGTGATAAACTGGCGAAAACAAAACCTCCACCGTCACGCCAACAGAAATACGCCCACACTATCATGACACACGAATCCACGCGGCGGTCTTTCAACCGCGGTATTCCATTGGCGGCACACACCGCCGCGCTCAAAATACACACACTCTTACAAAACACAGCCACATTGGACAATTCAAAATACACACACCTGAGACACATACACACACCACTCCCACACACCCATTACAATATAAAACACACACCCACATCACCCACAAACCCCCACGACAAAAAATTCCAAAAGAAGGCCAGAGAGAGATACCACCAGCAAGAACAACAACATCCACAGGAACACAACACCATCATCCACACAACTTCCACGCACCTCACACAACACACCACTACATATCAGCACACTTATCACCACACACTCCACCCCACACATCACCTACACCACCCCATGGCACGGCAAAGACACCCCAGGTTCTCGGAGGAGGAGCTCAGGGTCATGGTGGAGGAAATTGTCTGGGTAGAGCCACAGCTATTCGGATCACAGGTGCAGCACACCTCCATAGCTAGGAAGATGCAGCTATGGCGAAGAATAGTGGACAGGGTCAACGCAGTGGGACAACACCCAAGAAATCGGGAGGACATCAGGAAGAGGTGGAACGACCTACGGGGGAAGGTGCGTTCCGTGGTCTCAAGACACCACCTGGCGGTTCAGCGGACTGGCGGCGGACCCCCACCTCCTCCCCCACAACTTACAACATGGGAGGAGCAGGTCTTGGCGATTCTGCATCCTGAGGGCCTCGCAGGAGTAGGTGGAGGAATGGACTCTGGTAAGTCAAAGCTTTACTATTACATCCCCCACCCTACCTGCATGCTATCACATACCCCCACCCTCACCCTCACCCCCAGCACCCCAACTCCTCACAAATGTCCCAACATCACAAACCACACATCCCAACACCAAGCCCTGCATGCAACAACAAAGCATGGACACCCATCACCAAAGCATGGCCACTGCAGATACCCATACACCCCCTTAAACCATCATCACACAAGCTCCCACACAGGAATGCTAGCACTGGGGTACACGGTCACCCACCCATTTCACACCATTACAGACACAGATTTAATAAACATACTTTTATACCCCTGCAGGACCCCTACCCAACGTCACTGGACAGGAGGGTCCACACATGTCCACACCACCAACAGAAGAGGCCCACAGTGATGACAACACGTCTGTCCAACGGGATCTAGATGACCAGCCCGGACCATCGGGGACCTCTGGACAGTCAGTTCCTCTCACACAGGCACAGGCCACCACAGACCTTCCCCCCTCTGGAAACACCAGCTCAGCACCCACCCAGCGGGCCCATACCTCTGTCCCCACGACACGTCAATCAGCTGTGTGTCCACCACTACAGGGAACCCAGGCTAACCCACCACCCCAACAACAACAGGGACCTGGGGGCAGTGGTAGTGGGCACACGGTCCAGGGGACGGAGGCACTGGAACACAGGGGAACTGGGAGTGCTACCGTGCGACAGTGGGTAGACAGGCCAAGGGAACCCACTCTCCACAAGGTCCTCTCCTCCATCATGGGATCCTACCACCACTCCCAGGAGACGATGGCAATGGTACTGGCCAAGTTTCAGGCGACCCAGCGCATGCAGGAGGAACAGTATATGGGCTTCAGGGAGGAACTCAGAACCATCAGCTCCACCCTGGGCACCATCGTAGGGGTGCTGAAGGAACTACTCAACACCAGGAGGGACACTGTGGCACAACAAGGGGCCCCTGACACTAGAATGGACGATGAACTTCCCACCACCTCCGCTGGTGCTAGTGGACAGGACGCCCCACCACAGGACCACCACACCAGCACCCCACCCCCTGCAGACGGAGAAACACCCTGCAAACGGTCCCTGAGATCCAGGAACGAGACAGAGAACGATGCCAAGACCCCCACCAAGAAATGAGACCACCCTGATTGTCATCCTACTGTCCCACTTTGTGACCCTATCCATAATTAAACTGCCCCAGCTCCACTTCCTATGCCCATATGGGCAATGCACATGTGAGAATAATAAACTGGACTCTGCCATGGACACTCCTCCACCATCACTCCTCACCATTTCACTACCCCCTCCAATTTTGAGCATTTAAATAAACACACCTAAAGCACAAAATGCTCTGGATTCTGTCTGTGATTTTGAAATAGTGTATTAGGAATTACAGTGACAAAATGTTTTTTAAATAGTAATGTCAACATACCTATGTCACACAGCTCTAGTCCATGAGGAATCTAAGCAGATGTCACACAGTGGGACCCACATCTGTGAAACCGTAAGGAAAAGTGACAACTCAGTGACCATACACTGGGTGAAAATGACAGACAGGAGAGAGGTAGTAGTGTTAAAGTACATGTAGTAGGGAGGATTGTATTCTTACCTGCGTCTCACTTGAAATATTGCTGGATCACTAAGTCCCTGTTGTGCATGTCTTCTTCCTCTGCTTTCTCCTCATCACTGTCCACAGGCTCCACAGCTGCAACAACACCGCCAGCTGGACCATCCTCCTGCAGAAAAGGCACCTGGCGTCGCAAAGCCAAGTTGTGAAGCATACAGCAGGCCACGATGATCTGGCACACCTTCTTTGGTGAGTAGAATAGGGATCCACCTGTCATATGGAGGCACCTGAACCTGGCCTTCAGGAGGCCGAAGGTCCGCTCGATCACCCTCCTAGTTCGCCCATGGGCCTCATTGTAGTGTTCCTCTGCCCTTGTCTTGGGATTCCTCACTGGGGTCAGTGGCCATGACAGGCTGGGGTAACCAGAGTCGCCTGCAAATGGTGAGGGGCAACTGTTAGACACACACTAACCTGGAGGGATAACCCCAGACCCAGACAACCATTCCCACTGACTTGCTTCCAGGTGCTCACCTAATAGCCACACACGGTGCCTCTGAAGTTGACCCATCACATAAGGGATGCTGCTATTCCGCAGGATGTAGGCGTCATGCACTGAGCCAGGGAACATGGGGTTCACATGGGAGATGTACTGGTCTGCCAAACATACCATCTGTACATTCATAGAATGATAACTCTTCCAGTTTCTGTACACCTGTTCACTCCTGTGTGGGGGGACCAAAGCCACATGGGTACCATCAATGGCACCTATGATGTTAGGGATATGTCCCTGGGCATAGAAATCACCTTTCACTGTAGGCAAATCCTCCACCTGAGGGAAAACGATGTAGGTCCGTATGTGTTTCAGAAGGGCAGACAACACTCTGGACAATACGTTGGAAAACATAGGCTGGGACATCCCTGATGCCATGGCCACAGTTGTTTGAAAAGAGCCACTTGCAAGGAAATGGAGCACTGACAGCACCTGCACTTGAGGGGGGATTCCTGTGGGATGTCGGATTGCTGACATCAGGTCTGGCTCCAACTGGGTACACAGTTCCTGGATTTTGGCACGGTCATGCCTGTAGGTGATTATCAAATGTCGCTCCTCCATTGTCGACAGGTCCACCAACGGTTGGTACACCGGAAGATGGCGTCATCTCCTCACATGTCCCAGTGGACGGTGCCTATGAAGGACAACAGCAAGCACAGTCAAACAACTCAGAGGTACGTACCCACAGTTTACCCAGAACACTAATCATACACAAAAGGTGGCCTGTATGTGTGTTGAGACTAGGCTTAGGTATGTGTGATGCAGTTGAAAATGAAGCCATGTGGGCCCCTGAAATGGCGGCTGCCTGACCTGTAAAGTGGGACAATGGGATGTGAGGTAACTGCGCTGGCGTTGTACACTGTTGCGGTAGGCGGTCGAAGACCGCAGCGCAATTCTGCATTGGTTAACATAGGACCCTATGGGTCCCAGGAGCTAATGACGATGTACGCCGGCGGTGACGGCCGAGGCTCAGCTTGGCATGGCCTCCCAACATGGGAGGGGTGCCCGTCGCACCATGACCCCCCTGATGTTCAGGATCCTGGCGGTGGCCTACCCGGAGTTGGATGGGCGTTTGAGGGCATCACAGCAGACACAAGGGGGTGAGTACACTCTCATTCTGCTGACTTTGCATGCAATGGAGTTGTCTGGGTGGGGGAGGAGGGCTGTGGGTTTCCCTAGGCCAGGGCGAGTTCTGTAGGCAAGGCCGCTCCTTAAGGCAGGCCATGTGGCACCCCACCCCACCTCTGTAGAGTGGCAAGTACACCTAGTCATGCCCCTGTGTCATCTATGTGTGCAGATGTCGTCCATAGCCTTGTAGGCCATCTCCCAGAAATTGAACAGTGGAGCCCAAGAGCGCGGCGTAGTGCAGGGGGCTTCTGTGTCTGTCTTGTCCGCCAACGGTAGCGGTAATCCATGCACTCAACATGCCTTTCTTCTGTTGCCCCCCCCTTTTTGTGGTCTCCCTGTTCTTGTGTGCATTAGCATCATCAGGCGGAGGAGCAGTGGCACCGGAGCACGAGGGAGCTGCATCCCACATGGCCCTGGAGGGCGAGACTACGGACTTGGAATTCACCAGTTGGATGGAGGGCGAGGGGAGCTTCATGGCGGGGACAGGAGCTGACACCAGCGACACGGACTCGTCCTCTGATGGAAGCTCCCTTGTGGTGGCGGCAACATCTGTTCCCCCCGCATCTACAGGTACAGCTGCCACCCCACCTACCAGCACCGCCCTCCCAGCAGCCCTTCAGCCTTCGCCCCGTGCCCGCTCACCCAGGAGGGTGGGCATCACCTTCGCCCCAGGCACCTCAGGCCCTGCCCCAGTCACCCCTGCTGCCCTCAGTGAGGAGGCCATTGACCTCCTCAGATCCCTAACTGTTGGGCAGTCTACCATTTTGAATGCCATCCAGGGTGTGGAAAGGCAGTTGCAACAAACTAATGCATTCCTGGAGGGCATTCATTCTGGTCAGGCGGCCCTTCACCAAGATTTTCAAACTCTGGCCTCAGCACTGATAGCAGCCATTGTCCCCGTCTCTAGCCTCCCCCCTCCAACTTCCTCCACCCAGACCCAATCCCCTGTACCTCTGCCTATCCCAAGCACACCATCAGACCAGCCTTCACACACGTCAACACACAAGGGAAGCTCAGGCAAACATAAGCACCACACATCCCACAGGCACTCACGCAAGCAACACACACACACAGACACACCAACATCCACTGCTTCCACTGTGTCCCCCTCCTCGTCGTCTCCCTCCTCCCTCCCAGTCTCGTCTACACTCACACCTGCATGCACTACCTCTACAGCCACTATGTCCCTCACCAGCACACCCACCAGCACAACCCGCTCATGTGCAGTCACCACCCCCACTTCCATTCACACGTCCCCTGTGTCCTCTCCCAGTGTGTCTGTGACGCCCCCTCCCAAGATACACAAATGCAGGCACACACCCACCCAACAGCCATCCACCTCACGACAGCCTCCAGCGCATGCACCTGCACCCAAAGTCACCAAACATACACCTCCTACTACCACCACCTCTTCCTCCACTCCCAAACACCCTCCAGCTACCCGTCCCAGTGTGTCCCAAAAACTTTTCCTGTCCAGCCTTGACCTTTTTCCCACACCTCCCCCACCCCGTCCATCTCATAGGTCCCGAAATAGCATCTCAGCCACAACATCTCCGGGACCAGTGGTGCCTGTAGTCACCAGTATGTGGAGTGTGCCGGCCACCAGGACAGCCAGTGTGGCACGGAGCCACAGCACAGACAGTCCCCCATCTGTGAAGCATCAGAAGTTGGCCAGTGCCCAGCGGGAGAGGGGGAAGACTCCAGCCACCAAAGCTGCTCCCAGGTGTCCCGTTGGGAGTGTGGAGTCAGCTGGGCCACAAGAAACCTGGCAAGTCTGGGAAGAGCTGCACGGCTGAGAAGACCGCCATCATCCCCGCTGCCCAGGAGGCCACCGGCAGCCCCAGCACAGCTGCCCAGAAGGCCACGGCCAGCCCCAGCCCAGCTGCCCAGGAGGCCACCGCCAGCCCCAGCTCAGCTGCCCAGGAGGCCACCGCCAGCCCCAGCCCAGCTGCCCAGGAGGCCACCACCAGCCCCAGCACAGCTGCCCAGGAGGCCACCGCCAGCCCCAGCACAGCTGCCCAGGAGGCCACCGCCAGCCCCAGCCCAGCTGCCCAGGAGGCCACCTCCAGCCCCAGCCCAGCTGCCCAGGAGGCCACCGCCAGGCCCAGCACAGCTGCCCAGGAGGCCACCGCCAGCACCAGCCCCGCTGATCCATGAAGGACCACCAGCACCAGCCCCGCTGGGCCATGAAGGACCGCCAGCACAAGCCCTGCTGGTCCATGAGGGACCGCCAGCACAAGCCCCGCTGGGCCATGAAGGACCGCCAGCACAAGCCCCGCTGGGCCATGAAGGACTGCCAGCACAAGCCCCGCTGGGCCATGAAGGACCGCCAGCACAAGCACCGCTGAACAGGGCACCGCCAACTCAAGCACCGCTGAACAGGGCACCGCCAACTCAAGCACCGCTGAACAGGGCACCGCCAACTCAAGCATCGCTAGACCATGATGCGGCAGGGGCACTGACGCAACTGGGTCCGTCACGGGGTGAGTGCACTCTGGGCACCAGTCCCCCTCCAGAACCAGTGGAGACATCCATCCACTACCTCTGTCCTACACAGGATGAAGCACTCTGGGTACCATCCCCCTCCAGAACCAGTGGAGACTGTTATCCACTACCTCTGTCCTACACAGGATGAAGCACTCTGGGCACCATGCCCCCTCCAGAACCAGTGGAGACTGTTATCCACTTTCCTCTGTCCTTCACAGGATGAAGCACTCTGGGCACCAGTCCCCCTTCCAGAACCAGTGGAGACATCTATCCACTACCTCTGTCCTTCACAGGATGAAGCACTCTGGGCACCCGTCCCCCTCCAGAACCAGTGGAGACATCCATCCACTACCTCTGTCCTACACAGGATGAAGCACTCTGGGCACCATGCCCCCTCCAGAACCAGTGGAGACTGTTATCCACTACCTCTGTCCTACACAGGATGAAGCACTCTGGGCACCAGTCCCCCTCAAGAACAAGTGGAGACTGTTATCCACTTGAGAGACTGTGGCTTTGCACTCCCCAGGATATGGCAGTGGGCAAACTACCCACTTGTGAGACTTGAGAGACTGTGGCTTTGCACTACCCAGAATTGAACAGTGGGCAAACCACCCACTGTAGAGACTTGAGAGACTGTGGCTTTGCACTCCCCAGAATTGAACAGTGGGCAACCCACCCACTGTAGAGACTTGAGAGACTGTGGCTTTGCACTCCCCAGAATTGAACAGTGGGCAAACCACCCACTGTAGAGACTTGAGAGACTGTGGCTTTGCACTCCCCAGGATTGAACAGTGGGCAGCCCACCCACTGTAGAGACTTGAGAGACTGTGGCTTTGCACTCCACAGGATTGAACAGTGGGCAACCCACCCACTGTAGAGACTTGAGAGACTGTGGCTTTGCACTCCCCAGGATTGAACAGTGGGCATGTGGCCCCCTCGTGGATTTGGCGTTGTGCACTCAAGCGGCTGAGGTGGCCCCCCTTTCCCTCCCCCTGAGGTGCCTGTTTTCTTGCTGTCTGATGCCCCTGCAGTGTTCTCTCCGTCATGGTCGGGGATCTTGTGTGGGCCTTGCCCATACCGTGTGGTCCCAGTGTTCCACTGACTTTCTTTGTGCAGTACCTGGACTACTATGCCTGGTATATATTTTGTACATGGTGAATATATATATTTCTGCCTACTTGTTTGTAATATATTCCGATGGTTACACTCATTTTCTTTGGTCTTTGCATTCTTCCGGAGGGGTTTGTGGGGTGTAACTGTGATGTATTGATATGCATTAGTGTGTGTGTTGTAGTGGGTGAGGGTGGGGGTGGGGGTGTTGCGTGTGTGTGTCCCTGTTTTTTGCCTCCCCATTCCCCTGTGTCGTAGGTGCAGTACCCACCGTGGTCTTCGCCGCCGGCGTTCGTGCTCCTGGTAGAGGAGCAGGAAGACTATCGCAGGTAGGATTTGGAGTTCCGGTTCCATGGTGTCCTCGTTCCTCGTGGAGTGTGTAGAGGTGAGCGTTTTCCCTTCGAAATTCCTGTTTCCGCTGTGTTTTTATCCGCATTGTATCCACCCCGGAAAAGGTGGCGGATTGGCCTGTCATATTAGTGTGGGCGGTACATTGTCTTCCGCCTGTCTGTTGGCGGTGACCGCCGCGCTATTTGTTTGTACCGCCGTGGCGGTCGGAGTGTTAAAGTGGCTGTCTTTGTTGGCAGTTTCCGCCACGGTCGTAATTGCTATTTTTTCACCGCCAGCCTGTTTTGGCGGTCTTACCGCCGCTTTAACACCGTCCGCCAGGGTTGTAATGACCACCCTAGTGTGCAGCTTAGGATTCATTATTTTGAGAGTTTTTATTTATTTTAAGGAACTGTCAATAGCAATGCCGGTGTTAATTGTTAGTGGAGCATTAGGAATTTATCTGGTTGTTAGTGGGCAAAACTCATTAAGTTGTTCCCATGGATTTAAAGAAATAGCCTTTAGTAATCAAGCAGTTCGTGGCACTCATGTTCTATCTGGTGCTGTTGCCGAACAGACCCAACCGATTGTTCAGACCATAGCACAACAACCGGATTTAATTTCTTTTGATCTCATTGCTACTTCTCAGTATTCCATAATACTTGGAGTAAGTTGGTTAATTAAACATAACACATTTATAAACAGTTTGGACCAAACCTTGTATCAAAGCTCTGGGTTTTGTTTGCAATACTGTGTGAATTCTGAAAATTAATTCAAAGAGAGAACAAGGTTAGCAAGTGCATTGTATTCTCTATGCAGTGTGGCCCATCTAAATTCAGTTCTAGTCAAATTGGAGGCTACTTAGAAAACTTTTTTGGAATCAAATGTCAAAATGTTGCCACCTCATTCAAATTTTAATTGTTTCATTGACATAGAACAATACCTAATGCTAAGTTACAATTCAGAAAGCTCTACTCCTAGTCTGTTTTGGAGTGGAATGTTCAGGAGTATTTAGTGAAGAATTAGAAGAATGGGCTTAATGTACCATCTAAGTCAACTGCTGGAGAATCTCTATTTTTTCTCCATATTAAAGCACTGTATATATTCTAAAGGATTGAATTGAATAGTTGTCATAGGCACATTCCCCGAGGCCTGAAAACATGCAGAACTCAATGCTCTATATAGGAAGCCATTGGCATATCCCAACAAACTCAACAACTACTGACCAATCTCCCTGCTCCCGTTCGCGGCCAGAGTATTAAGAAAAGACAACAACTGGCAACTCTCCTCACATCCAGAATGGAACTTCCTACTCAACTCCTCCAAACGTGGATTCCACAGCAACCACAGCAATGACACAGTCCTCATTACAGCTACTGACAACATCTGAGCCTTACTCGATGGAGAAGAGACTGCGGCTCTGATCCTCATACACCTCTTGGTAGCCTTCAATAAAGTCTCCCACCAAACACTCATTAAAAAGCTGCACAACAAAGGCATCCAAGGAACTTCCTTCAGATATATCACTTCTTTCCTCACCGGAAGAAGTCAAAATGTACAACTTCTCCCTTTCACCGCCGAACCAAACGAAATCACCTGTTGACTACCCCAAGGATCCTTCCTCAGCCCCACCCTCTTCAAAACGTATATGACACCTCTTGCCAGCATTGCCAAAATCCACGGACTTAGCAACATATCCTATGAGAAATGACACCCAACTCATCCTCTTCCTCTCCGAAGACACCACCAACACCATCTTCCACAACTGCATGACAGATATCACCAAATGGTTGAAGGACAACTGCCTGAAGTGCAACACGGACAAGACAGAGGTACTGATTAATGGAAACCAAAGCTCCCCATGTGATACACATTGGTGGCCTTCAGCACTTGGACCCACCCCTACCTCCACTGACCATGCTAGGAACCTAGGCATCATTCTGGACAACAAGCAACAACAACGACTCAGGTCAACTCTGTCTCCTCCTCCTGCTTCTTCAACCTCCACATGCGTCATAAGATATTAATTGGCCACCTCAAAGCTCTGAATGCACCATTACCCAGGCCCTCCTTTCCAGTTGACTATACTATGGCAACACTCGTAATGTAGGGATCACAGTTCACCTCCTCCAACAACTGCAGGCTATACAGACCTTCAGACCAACTCATCCTGGATCTCCTTAGACAAACCCACATCACCCCCTACCTTAGGGATATTTACTGGCTCCCCTTACCGAAAAGATGCCTGTTGTCATGCCTCCCACAATCTGTTCTCCATATGCAGCAGGGTCAGAGCACGTCTAATATAAACAGGTGCAGATAGACAAGAAGTTGCTTGTCATTCTAGTTACTCCATGCCTGCAGCTCCCTGCTGTCAGTTTTGGTTTCACTCTCTTTGCTTCGTGGTTCCCTGCACGCAGCTTTAGCATTCTCGGCAGCTCCTCATCAGGGCCCTTTCATGCTGTGAATTCTATTGCTCACTTCGTCAGATTCCTTTCTCTGTTCCTTCTGCTGTTCAGTCCTGGATATCTTGAAAAGCAAAAGAAGAAACCTGTTATATCATCAGCACTCTGCAGATACCAAGCTATAGGTAAGGTGATAAGAGAACTATATTTATCTAAACTTGCATCTTATCTGTGGATTCTGTATTATAGCCTCTATTCTCCGATGGATTACCTAAAAGGACAAGTTACTATGAATGTGATATAGCACCTCTCCATAAGACCTCAGCCAAATACCACCTCAAAAAGGCCAGCTTGTTCTCCCCCACACTCCAGGTCTCAAGGCGCACCTGCAGGCAGCTAGAGAAAAAATGGAGAAACAGCAAGTCCTCCGAAGACTTCAAGGTCTTTAGAGCTGCCACCAAAACCCACCACCACCTTATTAAAGTCTTATTAAAGGAAAGCCGCCCTGCAGGACTGTGTCAGCGCCCTGCTCACAAAACAAAAGAGCTCTTTCCCGCAGTCAAGGCGTTTGCCACAACCCATATAAGAAACAGCAAACATCATCGAGACATATGCGACAGACTAGCCACATTACTCTATCGGAAAATCCAAGACATATACGAAAGGTTGGGGACCCCAAGACCTTTCGAGCACTCCTACAACTCCCCAGCTCCGACACCCAGAAGAATCACAGATCCTGCCCCACTGGACTACCCTCACGATGGACGAGACCCACACCATCATGAACAACATCCATTCCAAAGCCCCCACAGACCCCTGTCCTCACCACATTTTCAACAAAGCCTACACCTCCATAGCATCCGAGCTCCACCACACCCTCAACTGCTCCATTAATACAGCCACCTTCCCAGAGGACTGGAAGCATTCTGAGATCCGCCCGCTCCTGAAGAAACCCATGGCTGACCCTCTGGAGCTCAATAATTACTGCCCCATCTCTCTACTGCCTTTCCCAGCTAAGGTAATTGAAAAGGCCATCAACACTCAGCTCTGTAAGCACGTTGAGGACAACAACATCCTGTACATCTTCCAATCAGATTTCAGGAGCAACCACAACACAGAGACCGCCCTCCTCACCACCACAGATGACATCTGCTCACTCCTCGACCACAGCTATACCGCAGCCCTAATCCTAGTCCTCACCACATTTTCAAGAAAGCCTACACCTCCATCGCATCCGAGCTCCACCACACCCCCAACTGCTCCATAAATACAGCCACCTTCCCAGAGGACTGGAAGCATGCTGTGATCCGCCCGCTCCTGAAGAAACCCATGGCTGACCCTCTGGAGCTCAGTAATTACTGCCCCATCTCTCTACTGCGTTTCCCAGCCAAGGTCATTGAAAAGGCCATCAACACTCAGCTCTGTAAGCACATTGAGGACAACAACATCCCGGACATCTTCCAATCAGGTTTCAGGAGCAACCACAACACAGAGACCGCCCTCCTCACCACCACAGTTGACATCTGCTCACTCCTCGACTGCAGCTATACCACAGCCCTAATCCTATTGGAACAATTGGCCACCTTCAACATGGTTTCACACCTCACCCTCTGCTCCAGACTCCACACAGCCGACATCCGTGGAAAGGCCATACAATGGATATGTTCCTTCCTGTCTGGCAGAACCCAGAGAGTGAGACTCCTGCCTTACCTGTCAGAACCTACGGAGATAAGCTGCAGAGTTCCATAGGGCTTCTTCCTGAGCCCCACACTCTTTAAAATCTACATGGCCCTGCTCGCATCCATTGTCAGGAACCATGGGCTGAACATTGTCTCCTACGCCGGCGATACCCAGCTGATCATCTCTCTGACTGAAAATCCCACAACTGCAAAGAAGAATGTCATCAGTGGGATGGAAGCCATCCCCACCTGGATGAAGGATAGCTGCCTGAAGCTAAATTCTGACAAGACCAAGATCCTCATCCTGGGACCACCCAAATCAGCCTGGAATGATTCCTGGTGGCAATCCACCCTCAGCACCCCTACCCACCCCTACAGACCACGCACGCAACCTCAGCTTCATCCTGGATTCATCGCTCACCATGACCCGCCAAGCCAACTCAGTTGCATCCTCCTGTTTTCAGACTCTCCGTCTGCTGTGGAAGATCTGCAAATGGATCTCAAAGGACTTCCACAGAACCGTGACCTATGCCCTGGTTACCAGCGAACTTGCCTATGGCAATGCCCTCTATGCCTGCACCACCAAGAAGAACCTAAAGAAACTACAGCACATATAAGACTTCTCTGCCAGACTCATCCTGGACATTCACCGCCGCAAACACATCTCCAATCACCTAAGAGACATCCAATGGCTTCCTATCGAGAAAAGGATTAACTTCAAACTCCTCCTACATGCATACTCTCATCCATAACCTAGGACCCGCCTGTCACACCACTGCATCACCTTCTACTCCCCCACCAGACCTCTCCGCTCTGCTCTACAAGCACTAGCCACTCTACCCCCACACAGAAGACCTCGGCTGGTGGAAAATATTTTCCATCCTCGCGGCAGAGAGCTAGAACACCCTGCACCTCAGGCAGTCACCATTGCTGCATCCGTTTAGGAAGGACCTTAAAACCTGGCCTTCAACTGAAGATCAGAGGACAAACCCCCTCAGCCCTTTGAGACCCTTACAGGTGAATAGCTGCACTCCATAAACATTGATTTGATTTGATTTGATTTAAATGGCTACTCCAAAGCTCCAGACGCACCATCACCCATGCCCTCATCTCCAGCTGACTAGACTATGGCAGCACTTTCAACGTAGGGATCAAAGTTCACCTCCTCTATTGAAAACAGGCCATACAGAACATTGCAAACTCCCTCATCCTGGATCTCTTTAGATAATCCTGCATCACCCTCTACCTCAGGGAACTCCACTGGCTCCCTGTATCAAAAAGATGCCTGTTGTCATGCCTCCCACAATCCGTTCTCCAGATGCAGCAGGGTAGGAGCATGTCTAATATCAACGGGCACAGACAGATAAGAAGTCACTTGTCATTCTAGTCGTTTCCTGCCTGCAGCTCCCTGCCATCGGTTTAATTTTCTTTGCTTCCGGGTTCCCTGCATGCTGCTCCGGCATTCTCTGTAGTTCCTAGTCAGGGCCCTCTCATGCTGTGTCGGATTCCTTTCTCCGTTGCCTCCGCAGTTCAGTGCTGCATATCCTGAAAAGCAAAAGTGGAAACCTGTTGTATCATCAATTCTCTGCAGATACCAAGCTGGGGGTAACACACTCTGTGAGATTATACATATTTAAAAAGTGATAATAGAACTATATTTATATGAACTTGCATCTTATCTGCGGATCCTGTATTATGACCTCTAGTCTCTGATGGCTTACCTAAAAGGACAAAGATACTATGAATATGATGATCTCCATTAATTGAAATAAGTTACACATTGTTTTCATATCTGTGCACTTTTTAAGGCTATTTATTTTAGCTTTTTTACTTCTGACTAGAAATGAAATACATGTAGAAATGTATGTTCTTTCCTTTATTTTCATTTATTTCTTTTGTCTAAATTTCTAACCAGTATGTTTGAACCTTCCAACAAAAAGGAACAGTAAAACTTAATGTACACTTTACTATAGGAAGTACATGATCTAATCCCTCCTGTTGGTTGTTACCATATATACAAGTACTCGCTCTCTTTCTCCCTTAGATACAAACATAACATCATTTAGCTGCCATTTAACTTTTTCCACTGACAAACGGAAGAGGAAAATTGTTCAAGTACTTAGTTAAACATAGAAAAATATATGTAGATTAACACTCTCCAAAAAAGGCAATGTCACTGACTCCCTCTTTGTCCTTATTTTCTATTAGGAGGAGTCTCGAATAGCCCAAGGTAGACACTAGCACCACACCACATTCTCCGTTTCCTCTTCCATTCCCCTCTTCCCCATCCTCCTTGGCTAGCTTTGACTACTGTTGGACTAACTTGCTCGTGGGTGAGGTTGGAAGCCAGCATCATGACCTCCTCTGACTCCTACGGGAAAACAAGGTGAGATTCTGACACTTGTTCAATCTCCTGATCCATGCATACAAGCCCCTGCACAACTGGTGACCCACCTACTTGAACCACCAGCTGAACTTCCATCAGCCCACCAGGCAACTCCACTTACTTTCTATAATGCTCACGCCTGGCATCTGACGTAGCAGATGCAGCGGCCGCTCCTTCTCCTACCTAGCAGCGAAGACATGAAACAAGCTACCATTTCATCTACAGACCTCCCCATCTCTTCCAGAGTTCAGAAAGTCCTGGCTATTCAGCTAATCAACTGGACCTTGCTAGTGTCTGGATACCCTCACGGGTGAGAGCGGAGCTCTCTCAAATCTACTGATTGATTGCATGATTGAAATAACAGTCAAGGTACGTCAACAGTCTCTAATGTCTTGATGAGATAGGAGAAGAAAATATATTTCCCAAACTTGACTTAAGGGGTGCATACCATCCCTTGAGGATGGAAAAAATCATGATGGGGGAAAATGAGCCTTTCAAGTATTTCTGGGGCATTTTGAATACATGGTCATACGTTTTGGCATCTGTAATGCTCTCCATATTTTTTAACAATTTACAAACTCTAAATTGTCACATCTTCTTCTTGAGTGATTATTTATCTACAATGACATCATGGTATTCTCAGAAGATTTGAGGATGCACAAAGTGACATTTTTAGAATGTTCGAAGTGAAATATGTTATAAACTAAGCCAGAAGAATGCCTGTTTTAATAGAGTTCTGTAGAATATCTTAGATTTGTTATAGATGATAATGTGATTTCAATTGACCCAATAAGCGTATTTGGTGTTTGCTGAAATTAGGGAGAGCTTATTGAAAGTACTAATTTTACTACATAATGTCAGTAAACCATTTTTCATTTTAATGGGTGTTCTATGGCTTATTATTCTGTAAGACTTAGTGAATCAGAAACTAAATTTTAGTTCTTGAAAATCAATTTCTAGCATTCAAGGAAGCTTTTAAAGAGTGGATGTATTACACTCTTTGGGCTTAACATTCCACATGGGTTAGAACTGACCATAGAAATCTACATGACCCACATCAAGTTGAATACAGGAACAGTCGCCAATCCAGGTCGGCCTGTTTCTTCCAACAACTTGATTTTGTCATTGCATGCATTCCAGGTATCAAGAAAAAAGTAGCTGACTGCTTATCAAGGATGTATCCTGATATAGAAAACATTTTCCACAGCTAAGATTCTGAGATTCAAGAAAAACTATTGTTTTGCCTTGCAGATGGAACCTTTATTGAGCGGACGGGGATAAGACTTGTGATGTGAAGCAATCTATTCAGAAAAGAAGAAATACTTCTGAAAAAAATTCCTTTTTGTAAATAAGGATGTGTTTGTGAACATCAATTATTCTGCACTCAAACTATGAAATCAAAGTTGCTGGACACCGGAGTTAAAGAACCTTTGAAGAATTAGTTGCCCAAAGATTTTAGTGAATTTAAGTCCAAAACAATGTTAATAAATTTGTCAAGTTTTACAACATGTGTGCTCAAGCTAAAGATAGTACACAAACTTGTTTTGCTGGTATTGGAACTGTATGCACTTTACCACTACAAACCAGTAGTAAAGTGCCTGTGCTCCTCCTTCAAATATGGTTATATTGGCTTATTCTTGATTATTACATTTAACTTGCTAGTGGGCCCCTAATACATGGTGTAGACAGTGCACCCAGGGCCTGTACTTTAAAAGCCACTTCTGGATTGCAGCACCTACTATGGCATCCAATACAGTAGCAGCGCAAACCTGACTGCAGGCTCACTTCACATAGCCTTACTGCTGCAGTTTAAAACTTGCAGCTCAACCTGTCAAAATAAATCTTTTTGACTGGCAAAGGCCTCCCTTTTAATTATTAATATGTCACCACTTTGTAGGCCTTGTAACCACATGGAAATGTGCATGGTATTTAACTGATGGACAGGTAGAAATTGATATTGCTATGTTCTTACAGTAACAAGACCCAAAAAACTATTTTCACTATGGTAGGTCTAGCTCTCCCACGTAGTCAACCAGAGGTCAGATTAAAATACTAATACTGATAACTTGTGAAAGGGAAAAACTAAAAAAATAAAGAAACCACTATTTTTAATAGTTTTAAAAAATTCAGGTTAATTGTGTAGCCAGATTTTTATTGAATGTTAAGGAAAAGTAACTATTAGAAAGTTACCCTTTAGCTACCTGAACCACCACACAGCTAATTAGTAGAAGCCTGTGCCATCTCCAAGGCAGTGCTCAGCCTTGAGAGAAGTGTGAACAACGTTTGAAATTCCTCCCAGGAGCTACACAGTAGGCTGACCTGAATTGGAAGGATGACTCTTCTGAGCTCTGACAAATCTTCAGGGTGGGTGCTGTAGGCATCCTGCTCACACCACAGTTTCTGTCTGAGCAAAATTTAATATTTTGGTGCACTTGAAAGGAAGAAAACAGCATGCCAGGACTTGTCTATTTTCTGTCTCGGTTGTCTAGGACTCTACTTTGTCCTTCTAAAAATCTATCTACTAGTTTGTTGTAGGGGCAAGGCCTGCTTCAAACTGAATGTTATTGTTAGATGTAGAGGGGCACTAGCAATTCTCATAGTGTGCTTCTATACATACCCACAACCATTGCAGCCACAGTTTATTGTTTCTGCAGAATTTCGCCATCTTGAAAATGCCTTGACCAACCAAATTTTGGGCCTTTTTTTTGTAAGACAAACAGGAACTACTCAAAAAGTGCATAATGTTGCCACTGGGATCCTGTTTGTTAGAGAGTGACCAGGTGCCATCCCCGTTCTCCAGCTACTGCCACGGATATTTGTGGTGCCACAAGTTCTTCCTGCAGAACACTTACTGGACCTACAGAGGAACCGAAGAAGGCAGGACATGCTGTCTGTCTCCTGAGAGGAGCTATGAAGAACTGAACCTGCTCCTGCATGTACCACAGACAAAAAAAAAGACTCCAAGGATAATAGGTCCGATGTCCTGGGTGGCTCCAGGGACACACAAGGTTCATGAGGACTTTCCCTATAGTGACTATGGCATGGGAAGTGCAGGGGCCCCTCTTCGGCCATCTGCACAGACTTTCTGCCAGCCTTTCCGTGGCGGTTGAACTGCCATGGAAAAGGTGGTGGAAAGGGGACTCATGCTCAGCACGGTGGCGCCATCAGCCCTTCGGGAATCATGTTCCTGGCAGGGTCAGTGGTCTCCTGGCCGTCCGCCTGGAATGTGGCGGTCTGACCCCCACCGCAAGTCTGGCAGTCCTTGGACCGCCAGATTCGTAATGAGGCCCTTATTTTTTCTAAACTTGGACTTCTACTGTTTCCAGCGAGAGCAACCCACTTGTTGTATCCAAACAGTGCGCCATCACTTTTGACCTCAAATCGCACCTAGGTTCCAGTCTACTGTGAGTATTGGCACTCATTTGTACTTTGCACTTTACATCTTCCGCAGCACGTGGCAATGTCACTCCAAATCTCTGGTGCATTGCTTTAACAGGATCTCTGGAGTCCCTCAGAGCAGAGGGATATTATAAACTAAGGCCCTCATTACAACCCTGGCGGTCGGTGTTAAAGCAGCGGTAATACCGTCAACAGGCCAGCGGAAAAAAAATGGAATCACGACCATGGCGGAAACTGCCAACATAGACAGACACTTTAACACTACGGCCGCCACGGCAGTAGAAACAAACAGCGCGGCGTCACTGCCAACAGACAGGCGGAGGGCAAAGTACCGCCAAGTGCATTATAACATGCCTATCCGCCACCTTTTCTGGGGTGGAACCAATGCTATCAAAAGCATGGCGGAAATAGTACACAGAAGGGAAACCACTCACCTCTCGACACCCAACGAGGAACCAGGATGCCATGGAGCCCGAGTTACACGTCCTACCCATGCTGGTCTTCCTCTTTCTGTATCAGGAGCAGGACCGATGCCGTTGACGACCACGGTAAGTACTGCACCTACAACACAGGGGAGGGGGAGGGAAAAGAGAGTGACACACACACGCAACACGCAATACCCCCACCCCCACCCTCACCCACAACACCATTCACACAAATACACGCAGCAACATTACATATACACCCCCTCATCCCCTGGAAGAATGCAAGGACAAAAGGAAATGATTGTAACGATTGTAATCAAGGAAAATCAGATAGTGCAAGTTCAAAAATCAGTATATACAAATATGTATACCAACTACACAAGTCTGGATAGTGTTCCAATCATTGTCCGTGGTTCACTGGTCCCAAAGTGCATGGGCAAAGCCCACACAAGATACCTGACTCGAAACGAGGAGAACACTGCAGGGGCATTAGATCGAAATTAAACAGATACCTCAGGGAGAAGGGGAGGGGGGCACCTCAGCCGGATGAACGCACAACGCCACTGCTGCACGAGGGGGCTCCATGCCCATTGCTGTATCTGGGGAGTGCAAAGCCACAGTCTCTCAAGTCTTTCCAGTGGGTGGTTTGCCCACTGCTTTATCCTGAGGAGTGCAAAGCCATAGTCTCTCAAGTCTTTCAAGTGGGTGATTTGCCCACTGCTTTATCCTGGGGAGTGCAAAGCCACAGTCTCTCAGGTCTTTCCAGTGGGTGGTTTGCCCACTGCTTTATCCAGGGGAGTGAAAAGCCACAGTCTCTTAAGTGGATAACAGTCTCCACTGATTCTGGAGGGGGCTTTGTGCCCAGAGTGCTTTATCCTGCCAAGGACTGAGGTAGTGGATGTGATTCTCCACTGGTTCTGGAGGGGGCTTTGTGCCCAGAGTGCTTCATCCTGCCACGGACTGAGGTAGTGGATGTATCTCTCCACTGGTTCTGGAGGGAGATTTGTGCCCAGAGTCCTTCATCCTGCCAAGGACTGAGGTAGTGGATGTGATTCTCCACTGGTTCTGGAGGGGGCTTTATGGCCAGAGTGCTCCACATGCAGTGTGGCTGGTCCCATTACCTCACATGGTTGTGTGTGCCACGAGATTGCCTAGGAACAGGTAGCCTGATACACCATGGAGGCAGAGACATACCCCACCCTGCTGCTGCTTCGCCTGCCACCTTCAGGTGCAAACAGTGATGAGAGTCATGCCTCATGGAAGCTGGGCAGGGTCCAGGAAGTCTCCTCCAGCCTCGGACGGCTTTCCACTGGGATGGTAGCCATGTCAGCTGTGGTGGCACTGTCTGAGCATGTTGTGGGGCTGGTGCTTGCGGCAGTGTCTGTGGCGGAGGTGCTGGCGGTGGTGCATATGTCAGCACCTTTTGAGGGACACAACAGGATGTCTCCTGCAGCCTTGGACGGCTGCCCACTGGGGAAGATTATGGGGACTGTTGCTGAGGCTGCAGACATGCAGGTGGCGGTGCAGGTGGCAGTGCAAGTGGCTGTGCTGGTGGCGGTGCAGGTGGCGGTGCTGGTGGCGGTGCAGGTGCAGGTGGCGGTGCAGGTGGCGGTGTCCACTGCCGTACAGGCTGGTGTAGTGGTTGACAGAAGGAGTGACTCTAGTCCCTCAGTTGGAGCCACCGTGCCCTGTCCTGACCTGCTCTTCGGCTTGTGTCCCTTCCCCACCTTTGATGTTGCCGCAGGTATCTTGACACTGTGCCCTTTTGGTTTGGAGGAGCCCTTGGTGGCTGGTAGGTGTGGCTTCTCCCTCCGGGATGTGGGCACCTTCTTCACCATGGCAGGTGGCAGAATGTCCTTGGCCTCGCTAGGTGGCACACTGGCAGCCCTGATGGGTGGCGCACTCGTTGACACCGCAGTTGCTGGCACCAATGTGCCTGGGGATTTAGTGGCTGAGGTGCTGGGCTGGGACCTGGAAACCCTGGCACTAGGGGAAGGACGGGGGGGAGGTGTAGGGAAGAGGTCAATGTTAGCCAGGATAAGCTTCTTAGACACACTGGGACAAAAAGATGGAGGGGGTTTGGGAGTGGAAGAAGAGGTAGTGGTTGTAGGAGGTGTACGTTTGCTGAATTTGGGGGAAGGGGCATGGGCCGGAGGCTGTTGTGAGGTGGACGGCTGTTGGGTGGGTGTGTGTTCTTTGGGAGGAGGGCTCACAGACACACTGGGAGAGGACACTGGGGATGTGTGAATGGCAGTGGGGGTGGTGATTGCACATGAGCGGTGTGTGGTGATGGGTGTGCTGGTGATGGAGTTAGTGGCTGAGGATGTAGTGCATGCAGGTGTGAGTGGAGACGAGACAGGGAGGGAGGAAGGGGACATGGAAGAGGGGGACACAGTGGAGGCAGTGGATGATGGTGTGTCTGCATGGGGATGGTGCTTGTGTGAGTGCTTGTGGGATGTGTGGTGCTTATGTTTGCCATGTCCACTCTTGTGTGTTGATGAGTGTGCATGCTGGTCTGATGGTGTGCTTGGGATAGGCTGAGGTACAGGGGATTGGGTCTAGGTGGAGGAAGTTGGAGGGGGAGGCTAGACACAGGGACAATGGCTGCCATCAGTGCTGAGGCCAGAGCCTGAAATGCTCTCTGTTGGGCCACCTGCCCAGAATGAATGCCCTCCAGGTATGCATTTGTTTGTTGCAAATGCCTCTCAACACCCTGGATAGCATTCAAAATGGTAGATTGCCCAACAGTGAGGGATCTCAGGAGGTCAATAGCCTCCTCACTGAGGGCAGCAGGGCTGACTGGGGCAGGTCCTGAGGTGCCTGGGGTGAAGGAGATGCCCTCCCTCCTGGGTGAGCGGGCAGAGGACACATGCTGAGGAGCTGCTGGGAGGGTGGTGCTGGTAGGGGGGGAGGCGGCTGTGCCAGTTGATACGTTGGGCACAGAGGTGCCCGCCAGCGCAAGGGAGCTGCCATCAGAGGAGGAGTCTCTGTTGCTGGTGTATGCTCCTGTCCCAGTCGTGGAGCTCCCCTCGCCCTCTATCCCACTGGCGGCTTCAGACTCCGTTGCTTCACTCTCCAGGGTCATGTGAGTTGCAGCTCCCTCCTGCTCCAGTGCCACTGCTCCTCCGCCAGATGATGCTAATGCACACAAGAACAGGGAGACAAAACAAAAAGGGGGGAAGACAGAAGAAACACATGTTCAGTGCATGCAACACCACTACCGTTGGTGGACACAACACACAGGGAGCAGCCCTAAGCACTAAGGCATGCACTAACAGTTCTTAGCAAATTCACATGCCCATGGGGGACAAGGCCTAATCCCAAAATCGCTGCACACCTGGAAGCCACAGGACCCTGACTAGGTGTAGATGGCTATTACCAGTAGTGGGGTTGGGGTGCCACAGAGCCTGCCAAACAAGGGACCTAGCCTACCAAGTTCGCCCTGGCCTAGGGGAACCCACACCCCACTTCCCCCACCCAGACACCCCATAAAGCATGCCGAGTCAGCTGAATTAGAGTTTACTCACCCCCATGTGGCTGCTGTGATGCCCTCAAGCGCCTATCCAACTCCGGATAGGCCACCGCCAGGATCCGGAACATCAGGGGGGTCACGGTGCGACGGGCACCCCTTCCACGTTGGGAGGCCATCCCCAGCTGGACCTCCGCCATCTTCTTGCTCCAGTGGCGCAGGTCCTCCCATCTTTTCAGGCAGTGGGAGCTCCATCTATGGTAGACCCCCAGGGTCCGGACTTCCTAGGCGATGGCACGCCAAATACCCTTCATCTGGTGGGTGCTGACCTAGAGGAAAAGTGAAGTAAAAATGGATGTTTCTATCCCGTACATTTCAAATCAAGCATTGCCAAACACCTCCAACCCTGGCCCAGACATACATACACACACAGACCTGACATGCTGGCCTGTCCCCCTCCCCACCCTCTTCCATCCACGACACTCCATACAATCATATGCCATCCACCATGCTCACAGTGTACTCACCTGTTTGTCTGGAGGACTGTACAGTTACGTGTACTAGGGGAGGACCCCATCCACCAGTTTCTCCAACTCCTCTGAAGTGAAGGCAGGGGCCCTTTCACCAGACACTGTAGCCATTGTCGCTCCCAGACACAGGTCACAGCAGCACTTACAGTGTAGGTCCTCTCCTGTTGTGTACCATCACTGCCGGCGTACATCGTCATTGGCTCCTGGGACCCATAGGGCCCAATGTTAACCAATGCTGAATTGCGCTGCGTTCTTCCACCGCCTACTGCGACGGTGTACAACGCAAGCTCAGTTACCTAATTTCCCCTTGTCCAACCTTACAGGTCAGGCAGCCGCCATTTCAGGGGGCCACATAGCAGGGGAAAAAACTGTGTCACACCTATTTAGGACTGGAATACGGACAGATAAAGGCACATTGCGATTTTCCGACGTTTTAGGAAATAACAAATTCTGATACCTGAGTGTTGGATGACCCTCTGCTCACTGTTCTCCTCCATAGGGCACGTCTGCGGGGGAAGGTGATGAGATGGCGGCATCCTCCGGTGTACAGACCCCTGGTGGACCTGTTGACAATGGAAGAGAGACACATCATTATCATTTACAGACTTGATCGTGTAACATTCCTGGAACTGTGTGCCCAGTTGGAGCCAGACCTGATGTCAGCTGTCCACCAACCCACAGGAATCCCCCCTCTTATGCAGGTTCTGTCTGTACTCCATTTCCTGGCCAGTGGGTCTTCTCAAACAACAGTGGCCATGGCATCAGGGATGTCCCAGCCAATGTTCTCTAACGTGTTGTCCAGAGTGTTGTCTGCCCTGCTGAAACACATGCACAGCTACATCGTTTTCCCTCAGGTGGAGGATTTGCCCACAGTGAAAGGTGACTTCTATGCCCTGGGACATATCCACAACATCATTGGTGCCAATGATGGTACACATGTGGCATTTGTCCCCACCCCCGCAGGAATTAACAGGTGTACAGAAACCGGAAAAGCTACCATTCAATGAATGTGCAGATTGTGTGTTTGGCAGACCAGTACATCTCCTATGTGAATGCCAAGCATCCTGGCTCTGTGCATGATGCTTACATTTTGAGGAATAGCAGCATCCCTTATGTGATGGGGCAACTCCAGAGGCACTGGGTGTGGCTAATAGGTGAGCCCAAGGTCCCAACACAGTTGACATAGGTGTCTGGGTATGGGGTTGTCCCTAAGGGTTAGTGTCTGTCTAACAGTTCTCCCTCGACATTTGCAGGTGATTCTGGTTACCCCAACCTGTCATGGCTACTGACCCCAGTGAGGAATCCCAGGACAAGAGCAAAGGAACGCTACAATGAGGCACATGGGTGAACTAGGAGGATTATAGAACACACCTTCGGCCTCCTGAAGGCCAGATTCCGGTGCTCCATCTGACAGTTGGCTCCCTATACTACTCACCGAAGAAGGTGTGCCAGATAATCGTGGCCTGCTGTATATTGCACAACCTGGCTTTGGGATGCCAGATGCCTTTTCTGCAGGAGGATGGGCCAGATGGTGGTCTTGTGGCAGCTGTGGAGCTTGTGGACAGTGAAGAAGAGGAGGCAGAAGAAGATGCAGACAACCGAAACAACATCATCATGCAATACTTCCAGTGAGACACAGGTAAGAAGATGTAACTGCTTCCCACATCTCATACTATTGTTGGAGCTAGGATAAGTCTGTCATTTTCACTCAGTGTATGGACCCTGACTTGTTACTTTGCCTTTCCATTTCACAGATCTGGGTCCCACTTTGTGCCCTCTGCTATGTTTACTGATGGCCTACAGCTGTGTTACATTGGTATGTGAACAAGTACATTGACATTGCTATATTACAGAGGTTTTGCAATTACACATTTGTGAAAGCACAGACTGACTCCAGATTGTTTTGTGATTCAAGGGTGTTTATTTCTGCGCAAATAAGTGGAGGGGGGTGTGAAATGGGCTGGATGATGGTGGAAGAATGTCCATAGCAGAGTCTAGTCTATTTGTTTCACAGGTGCATTGTCCAATGGGGCATAGGAAGTGGAGCAATGGCAGTTTAAGCTGGACAGGGTGTCAAAGTGGGACAGAAGGGTGACATTCAGGTGGGTCTTGGCAATGTTCTCTGTCTTGTTCCTGTATCTCAGGAACCGTTTGTGGGTTGGTTCTCCTTCTGCAGGTGGTGGGGTGCTTGTGGCCTGTTGTTCCTGTGGTGGGGCCTCCTGTAAATTAGCGCCAGTGGAGGTGGAGGGCTGTTCATCATCCAGGCTAGTGTCAGGGGCCCGTTGGCGTGCCACTGTGTCCCTCCTGGTGTGGACAAGGTCTGCCAGCACCCCTGCAGTGGTGACCAGGGTGGTGTTGATGGACTTCAAGTCCTCCATGATCTCCAGGTAGTGTTCCTCCTGCAGCCGCTGGGTCTCCTGAAACTTGGCCAGGACTGTGCCCATAGTCTCCTGGGAATGGTGATAAGCTTCCATTACTTTAGAGAGTGCCTCATGGAGAGTGGGTTCCCTGGGCCTATCCTCCCCCTGTCGCACAGCAGTCCTCCCAGCTTCCCTGTTATCCTGTGCCTCTGTCCCCTGAACCGTGTGCCCACTGCACCTGCCCCCAGGTCCCTGATCGTCCTGTGTTAGTGGGGTTGCTTGGATTCCCTGTAGTGGTGGACACACTGCTGATTGACGTCTCCTAGGGCCCGCTGGGTGGGAGCTGTGGCGGTGTTTCCTGAGGGGGGAGGTTCAGTGGTGGTTTGTTACTGTGTCAGTGGAACCGACTGTCCTGAGGTCCCTGATGGGCCGGGCTGGTCATCTTGATCCAGGCGTGCAGAGCTGCTGTCATCACTGTGGGCCTCTTCTGTGGGGAGACTGGATATGTCTGACACCTCCTGTCCGGTGACGTTGGGTAGGGGCCCTATTGGGGTGTGAAAGCATAATCTTAGTATCTATGTGTGCCATCTTGTGCAATGGGTGAGTTAGCCACTACTCTTGTGCTTGCATTATTGCCGTGGCCCTTGTGTGTTTGGTGATTTTGGGGCATGAGTGAGTCTCTCTACTGAATATGCTTTGGTGATGGGTGTCCATGCATTGGTGTTACATGCAGGGCTTGGTTTTGGGATGTGTGGGTTGTGGTAGTGGGGTATCTGTGGGGTGTTGGGGTGATGGGTGTGAGGGTGAGGGTGGGAGTATGTGATGGCATGCTGGTGGAGTGGGGGGAATAAAGTAGTTAAGATATGACTTACCAGAGTCCAGTCCTCCTGCTTCTCCTGCTAGGCCCTCAGGATGCAGTAATGCCAAGACTTGCTCCTCCCATGCTGTTAGTTGTGGGGGAGGAGGTGGGGGTCCACCGCCAGTCCTCTGTACAGCAATCTTGTGTCTGGATACCACAGAACGTACCTTCCCCCGTAGGTCGTTCCACCTCTTCCTGATGTCATCCCGTGTTCTTGGATGCTGTCCCACTGCGTTGACCCTGTTGACGATTCTCCGCCATAGCTCCATCTTCCTAGCAATGGATGTCTGCTGCACCTGTGATCCGAATAGCTGTGGCTCTACCCGGATGATTTCCTCCACCATGACCCTGAGCTCCTCCTCAGAAAACGTGGGGTGTCTTTGAGGTGCCATGATGTGGTGTAGGTGATGTGTGAGGTGCTGTTTGTTTATATAGGATTGGGTGTGTGGGTGTGGTGTGTGTATGTGTGTCAGGTGTGTGTATTTTGAATTGTCCAATGTGGTTGTGTTTTGTAAATGTGTGTGTATTTTGAGCGCGGCGGTGTGTACCGCCAATGGATTACAGCGGTTGAAAAACCGCTGCATTGATTCGTGGGTCGTCATAGTGTGGGCGTATTCTTGTTGGTGTGACAGTGTGGGTTTTGATATCACCAGTTTATCACTGACCTTTGGTGTCGCGGACTTGTGTGGGTGTCTGTATTGTGGCGGATTCCGAGCTGTGAGTCGTAATACCTGTAGCGGAATTCCACCGCCGCAACGGTATGTTGGCGGTCTTCAGCACGGCGGAAAGCTGGATTTACCGCCAGGGTTGTAATGAGGGCCCAAGTAACTCAATGCAGGGCAGATTTACTTCTATGAGAAGGCCTAAACCCAGAGTGAGTTGTGCAAAAGATTATTGGACTCAAGGAAAAATGTAATCTGACCATTCACTATTTTCACCAGTATTCTATACAGTGCTGGAAGGAGAGACATTGGCCTGGAGTTTGCTAAGACCTCAGGGTCAGCTAATGGCTTCTTCAGTAGTGGAATCAGTAATACATATTTCCAGAGCTTTGGAGATACATATACAACCAATGAAGTGGGTGTCCTGAAAGTACTGAGAGTCTGGTTAACACGAATTGGTACATCCCCTAAGCAACTTGAAATTGAATGTGCAGAGACACATAATAAGCCAGTCTTTGCCTAAATCAGCAACAATCTGAGGAACGTTACAGACACAGGTGAAATACACTACTTGTATAAACGGACTCACACCGGGTAATTTGAGAATGGGGGCAGGCCTAGCATTTTTTTTGTATATACATTAAGAGGCCCAATGGAGTCTGATAATATTTCCCATTTAATGAGCTGGTTCCTTTTGATACTCAGGTGATCCTTGACACTTCTGCAGACTAGAAGCAAGTTTTGCATACATCAAAAGACTTGCACACTTTACACAAATAGTTTACTTTCTGAATGTTACTACCCTGGCATGGGTGGAGGGGGATCCTAGAAACTCTTAAGTGTTTCCATTAAACTACATGAGATAATTACGATGATTAAGTTGCTCCTGAGGTGTAAGGCACTAGGGGCCAGATGTACGAAAAAGCAATTTGCGACTTGCAAATTGCGAGTCCCTGCGACTCGCAATTTGCAAGTCGCAAATTGCTATGCAGTACGGTGTCTCAGACACCGACTGCAACTCGCAATGGGGTCGCAATGACCCACCTCATGAATATTCATGAGGTGGGTCGCAAATTGCGGCCCCATTGCGAGTATGGGCACTCGCTAACATGGAGGCCTGCTGACGTCAGCAGGCCTCCATGTTAGCGACCTGCTTGTCAATAAAGCAGTTTTTTTTTTTTTTAAGTGTAGCCCGTTTTCCCTAAGGGAAAACGAGCTGCACTACAAAAAAAAAAGAAACCTTTAGTTTCGGATTTTTCAGGGCAGGGAGTGGTCCCTTGGACCACTCCCTGCCCTGAAAAAATATTTTTGGGTGCAATCACAAACTGGAAGGGGTCCCATGGGGACCCCTTCCAATTTGCGATTGGGTTACCATCCACTTGAAGTGGATGGTAACTGCGATGCCATTTGCAACCGCATATGCGGTCGCAAATGGTATTGCATCCCAATGCGACTCGCAAATAGGAAGGGAACACCCCTTCCTATTTGCGAGTCTGAAATGCATTTTGTGAATCGGTAACGACTCGCAAAATGCATTTCTGCATTGGGATATGCGTTTTGCGACTCGCAAACGGCAAATTTTGCCGTTTGCGAGTCGCAAAACGTTTCGTACATCTGGCCCTAGGTCCTGAAGGTCTCACTACCGACTTTTCCAGAACATGTACCAACACGCTTAACCTCCTACCCCATTTGCTAAGTTTATTTCAGGAAACACTCCAAATGGCTAACCTCCCGCCAATTATGATCAAAGCCAGAAACATAGCTTAGGTTAAACACAACAGACAACTGAAGCGCTGCATTTCTTATCAAACAATTTCACTGATAAAGACAGGCAATAAGATACTGCTGAAATTTTTTTTAAAAAAAGCTGCAACCCCTCCTGCCATACCTCACCATCACTAAATATTTACACCCACATCTCAGTGGTGCACCAAATAGATCCAAAGTTGACATCTGCCACCCGTTTTGGTCGCAGATAAGGTGTTCAGCTCACTTGAATGGTGGTATCTATTTGAGGTGCTGAGTAGAATTAGTCCAGTTCAAAACGTAACTAAATTGATTTCATTCGTGTTTAAGAACCCCATAGCTAAAGTGCACACCAATGGCCAAGTGTCCAAATACATATCTACAAGTAGGGACACCAGAAAATTGTGGTCGTTTTGATTGTGATCTCCTTATCACAATCAAAACGGAGCTCCTGCATGTAAAGAATTTCACCCTAATTGAGGATTTTTTATTAAAGGCAAGCCATTATTAATTTTGCTATATGCTAATCTTTTTATAACACTCTGGTGATAACATTGACCTCGTAATAGGTGAAATTTTACAATTTGGCAGCTTTTCTTCCCCACAAATGAACTAGGGTACATCTGAAATATTAATATTAACCACAATTATGGCTCCTTGCACTTGAGTTATGCTAACCATGGAAAATGTATTTATATATATATATATATATATATATATATATATATATATATATATATATATATATATATATATATATATATATATATATCATGTTTACCCAGGGAACCTCCTCCACCAGAAGGCCGGCCAAACTTACATGCGCCCTGAGGGGAGTGCACAGTGCACTCACCTCTGCTCTCACCCCCAATTCCCCGCCCCTTTCACAAGGAACGAATAATAAACGTTTATCATCCCTTCCTTGTGAAATGATTTGCAGCGGTTGCTGTTGGTGGTTACTGTTGGCTGTTGCTGTAGACGCTCCTTCGCCCTTATGGAGGAGCCGCCCATGTTACAAAGTTTAAGCGAGTTAAAGGACTTGCATTTCATAAGATTGTTGCGAAAGATTGCCACAGAGGCGACAATTGCAAGTTCAATGTTGATGAATCGCTCTACGTTCTAGTTTTTTTTAAAGAGAGGAAACATGTCCTACTGAATAACCAAGAATAATCACTTTTCCACGGTCAAATGGGCCAGCGTTCGGAGAGATTGTTGACTCAGCATATTAGAAGCAAGAGTACGTTTTAGCCAGAAAGCTTGCGGGGTTAATGAGAGCATTTACCAATATAAGAGAAATAGAAAAGCACTAATTTTCCGATTGTAACGATAAGCATACCACAAAAGGGTCTCACAGCATCCTCAATTGGAGGACGTGGTGTAAAGCATTTATCAAATGACCTTCTGGACATTTTATTGTAAATATACATAGAGAAGATGCAAGACTTCTATGCTATCTGTAAGACGAAAAAAAACGTAAGACAGAAACTTGCTGTTAATAATTACTTCACACTAATAATATGAGCAGAGCAAAAATCAATGTCTTTCTTATTATAGGCAGGAAACTGTTTGACCTTCCAGCTAACCTAAGCGCTCCCTGTAACAACATTCTTTATTGTTAATAATCAGGATACGGATTTAATTCATATTGCAACGCTATTGAATAGTACTGGCTTGCACTTGCAACTTTCTGTTGTGGCAGATGAGAAAAATTCAACGGAGCACCTCCAAATCACTACCTAGCGTAAAACAAACTACATTAGATATGTTGCACCACATAAAGCATAGGACAATGCTGCCAGTAGTAACAGGTACTTTCTGCCCAGAGGCAAATAGGATCCACCACGCAGCAGAAATTTTAGCCCTGCAGTGAAATATTGTCAGAAAAAGATGGAATTTGCAGCACAAATAAAGCTCTAGTATGGTCTTGTCTTAAAGTGTTCAAAACCCTTAACTTGCTTCCATAGTAACCACCATTGGTAATTCATGTGTACTGAATTCTCGGGTGCATGATGGAACCCTATAGGAGCCCTGCTTGCGTAATAAAATATAGATTTCTGGCAAGCTTATTTTTTAAAACCCGACTGAAAATGTTACTGTTCTGTGGGAAATGTGTTTATCCGAAACATGCACGTTTCTATACATTTGCACATATATATTTTAATACTGTGGAAATTGTTCTTGTCAGTATTTAACTCTGGAGGTTCCTTATACCTGATGGTAATACATAATTGCATCTCCTTTGTTGATCATACTGGTTTAGTATGATATTTAGACCTACAGATAAGTGATTTAGCTAAATCCTATATTATCTGAGGCTGATGACATGCTACATGCCCCATGCATTAACTCTTCAAACAAAAAAATAATGAGATTGCTGTAGGGGTAGTTGTTGCTGGATGGACTTGTTGAACTTCTCTCTCTGTTTCTCTAGAACGTTTATGTTTTGTCTGTACAAATAGGTGCGAGTATTTTCTACTCCTATGTACCGCCCCCAGAAACACCAGTTCCTACTACCTGTGTAGTACACACGCAGCTGCTATCACTGATATTGTCATATTTTAGGAATCCGCATATATAATGATTTCATGCATCATAGCCTGCTTTACCATAGCAATTGCAGCCTCTTAGAACCATATTTCGTCAGTGGCAGCAAGAGACCAATCATTGTTAGGCAGAGAGGGTGTGATTATAAATTGTATTCACATGGATACTCCCACCTCATTTAAAATGGCATTGCAAATTATTGATTAGAACATAAATGAACTAAGCATTGGGCCTTAATCGTCAATGAGACCAACATAGACCCATGCTAAGGCTATATATGTCATTAAATTAACTTTGTAAAAGGAAAAGAAAAATAAACAAAAGCAATAAAAAACAATCATCATTGGAAAGTAGAATGTTGTAAATTAAAATTTAAGCACCAAAAAAACAAATTTGGGGGCATATTTATACTCCGTCTGCGCCGATTGTGCGTCAAAATTGTTGATGCACAATCAGCGCAAACGTTGCCCCGTATTTAAACTTTGACGCCCGAGCCCGCGGACGACAAATTCCCGCCGTGTGCGTCATTTTTTGGATGCGGCAACCCGCCTTGCGTTAATTATATGCAAGGTAGGCGTTCCCGTCCAAAAAATGGCTTAAAGGGCCGTGCGTCGTATTTATGCTTTTGGGCAAAAATTACGCAGGGCCGGGAGGCAGAGCCAGAAAATGACGCACAGCCCGATTTGGGTAAAAAATTAACGCCTAGGTCAGGGCAGGCGTTAAAATGGGGCAAACACACCTGTATTTAATCAGAACACACAGAACAAACAGCAGAGCAGCAGAGCAGCAACAGGGAGCCATGGAGGTCATTCTAATCCAGCATGCACGCAGACGCAGAGCCCAGCAACAACAACAGCAGCTTCAACAACACCAACAGGGACCCCAAAGGCAGCGCAGAATGCAGGAGAGGATATTCCGCCCAAGAACAACCCTTCAGGGCCTCAGGGAACATGACATCATACAGAGGTACCGGTTGAACAGGCAGGCCATTCAGCAGCTGCTGCGAAACATTGAACTGCAGTTGGCCCCCACTTTGGTGACACCCCACACCATCCCAACAGAAACAAAGCTGCTTGCCATACTTCATATGCTGGCAAGTGGCTCTTTTCAAACAACTGGTGCCCTGGTAGGCGGAATATCACAACCATCATTCTCCACCTTTTTGCCCAAAGTACTGGATGCCATCATTCGACTGACACCCGCCACATCTGCTTCCCTAATACACTGCAGAAGCAGCAGGAAGCAAAACAGGGGTTCTACGCAATCAGTGGCTTCCCACACGTCCTTGGTGCAATCGACTGCACACATGTACGCCTTGTGCCACCTGCTGCAACTGAACACCTCTACCGCAACAGGAAGCACACACATTCCATCAACGTGCAGGCCATTGTCGATCACCAGGGATTGATCACCAAAATCGTGGCTAAACATCCTGGGAGTGTCCATGACTCATTCATCTTCCGTTACTGCACCATCAATCAACACTTCCAGGATGGACTGTATGGCAATGGACTACTTGTTGGTAAGTACAAAAACCTACTTATATATACACTGCACAGCAACCCACTAGGACACACAACACATACACCACAACAGCAACATGTCAACAGGAACACACTGAGGTCGTGACATCACTAGCCATGTTTCTGAAGTCACCATTGAACCTGTCACACATCGGAAATTACTGTACAGCCTAATGCGAAGACGTCATTGAGTGTGGTTGCCTAAATGACACCTTGCAAATTGTAAGTGTCCCAATGACCTCTACATTAATACATTGCCTAAGTCTAAAGGTATGGGATGTCCAGGGTACTTTCATATGAACGTGCTAACAACACTTTCAATTTTAACTCTGCATGGAACTATCATATCACCCCCAGTGAAGACACACGGACACCTGTATCACAAGTCACAATGCTAGGGAGGGCACACTGTACTGAAAATCCCCAAACATAGTGCTGACAAACGGTTAGCAGACAAACACTTGTTCAGCCAAGGAAACAACACAATGCAGATGGTATAGCCTACAAGCATAGGATGTCACATTAGTACACAGAAGAGACACAGACAACACAAGACAACTACTGCCATTAAAGGTCTTTTCAATAGTGCCAGCTACATCAACATGATCCCATTCATTTACTATTGCAGCTGATCAGGGGTATGGCATCCAGCCATGGATTATGACACCATTTGGCAACCCAAGTACAGCTGCAGAGCGTGCATACAACGAGGCCCATAGGAGGACACACAGCATTGTCGAGCGGATCTTCGGTATCCTCAAGTCAAGGTTCCGCTTCCTCGACATCACTGGTGGTAGCCTCCTATATTCCCCCGAGATGGTCTGTAGGATCATCCTCACATGTGCAATATTGAACAACATTTGTGTCAGAAGAAACATTCCTCTCCTGGAACCAGAGCCACACATGCCTGAAGAGGAGGAAGAGGAGGATGATGGCCTGCAACAGGAGGGGGAACTACAGAACACAGCTGCTGGTATACGCAGGCGGCAACAGATTGTAAATAATTTCTTCTGAATATGATCACCTTCACCACTTTAGTTAATTATTTTAAATAAACACCTATTATAATCACCATATCATGGTCTGGCTATTCCTTTTTTACACAGCTTCATCTCTACTTATCAGAATAAGAGTGTTGCCTCATGGAGCATTGCTGAGATACTGAGTAGGACACGGAACATCCCAGAGCTTATGTGATGCCTAACATACAATGGTCACATACACACACACTCTTAATGACATATATCATGTACATATCTCCTTTGAAGGCCTATAGCAGAGGACCACAACTATTTCACACATACATGTTGAAAGCAAGGTCCAACACAGCATTGTGGTCTATGGTTTCTCACTTCATCAGATTATTCCCTCAGGATGGGCAGAGTATGATGCAATCATGGTCACTGTGCAGATTTCTCTAACTACATAATATCTGGACAGTTGTATTGAGAAGCTACGTTATTTGACAGTAGGGACATTCCAATTATCTACTGCGCAGTTGATATGTCACATTACCCAGAGACAGATTTGTGGTGTAAGTGCTATTTATTGAAAAGTGCTGTAGTGCTATATGTACATTGTCCATTTCTGTGAGTCCATTATAGTGACATTTTAAATTGGTATCCAACACAGGGGTTTACCAAAATGCTTTTGTCATGCTGGGGTTGCTGTTTCAGACAGTGCAGAGGGACAGGATTTGGCAATGAGTAGGAGAGAGACAATCACTGGGCTGGGTGACAAGATATGCAGTGGTTTGCAGAACAGTGCTTGAGTACAAATGTTGCAAGACTGGCAAGTTACAAAGCGCAGGACCTTGGTAAATGTCGGCCATGTGGCAGGGACTAGTGCTTCCGGGTACTTTTCCTTGTGAATGTGATCTGTTCCATGACTTCTTCTTCTGATGTGTGTGTTGCCTGCTTTGTCCTTGTTGTTGTTGGTTGTGAAGGGGCAACACACACCTCAGTGTTGGAAGACGTGGAGTCAGACATCCCGGTCGCTGCTCCCTGTGAAGGTCTTAAGGGCAGTACTGCAGCAAGGAGGATCTGCTGGTTCTTGAGAATAGCAGCCACATCACGATGGTAGGCAGCCAGGTCGGCCATGAGAGAGTCATGATTGCATTCGTGCATGCAGTGGAAGATTTGGGGTGCGAGGTGTTGTGGCAACTCCCTTACTGCAGTGGTGAATTCCTTGACAGTTTCTTGTAGTCCTTGCAGTATGGATGTTAGGGCTTGCATAGCTGCTGCCTGATCTTCAGATGACATCATGCACAAACGCACCCTCTTAAGGCTGGCTGCCATATTTTGCATCCCCACCCGTACCTCCTTGGCCAGCTCCAGCTGTACTCCAAATACAGTTCTCTCAAAGCTGGTGCCAGTGTCGTCTGAGTCCTCAGCTGTATTGGAGCTGGCAGGTCTTACAATTGGGGTGGTGGGTGGATCCTCTGCGATTGCTGCTTGTTCTGTGCTCCTCCTTGTGACTGAAGGTGGGGTCTGGAGGGTTTCAAGGACCTTTTGGATGGTCTCCTGGGGAATGTTTATCGGCTCGTCATCCATGTCATCAGGGAAATCTGGGACAGGCATATCGGCAGGAGATCCATCTTCCTCTGCAAAGAAACAGGGTACAATTAGTGTGTCTGTGTTGTGACAATTTTGACGTGACTTGCCTGCCTTTTGATGAATTCACTTTGTGATCTTGTTTTGTATTAATATCTGCAGTCCTTCAGATGGGCATTCTTCCAGGCCTATGGCCCACCTGTGTGTTACATGTATGTTATTGAGTTATCAGACTTGTCAGCCTCATTGCCTCTAGGTGTTGCTTTATGCTAAATAGAGTATTGCCACCTTTTTGTCCTACTCGACCCTCCGTGTATATCCATTCTCATGGTGAGACCTTTCACTGGCTGTGGGTGTTCTGATGGCCCTGGCAGCACAGTTAACTATCAGGACCTGCCCCCATCCCTGATCTTTCACATCGACTTAATTGTAATTGACATGTAGCATATCCTATGCATGGCAATGTTATGATGTGATATGGATGTTGACATTGTTAATGTGTCCTGCTGATGTTGGGTAATGTGTGGTACATTGGATTGCCCTGATAATCGTATCAGTGTCCTATTTCCCCCTCTGACTGTGCAGGTGTATTTCAGTGACCAGTTACATGTGCCCCCTCCTCAATGCTATTGTCTGAGCAGTATGACATTTGTGATGTTGCCTTGTTACCCAGGCACAGGATGGACCCTGACATATGCAGCATGGGTGTGTCCTTAGTGCTGTGTCGCTCCTATTGTTGTTTACATTGGCTGATGTTTGCGGCAACTATGGGCATTGACATTTGAGTGTACTGGGGCCTTTGTCTTGTTTCTGGAGATTGATGCAGTTGTCATCCTCATCCCCTAATTTAGGTATGTATGTTCCATGGGGAGGTTACTGCCATTGGCTACTTGAGCTGCGCACAGATCAGAGGTGGTAGTGGCAACTGTTGTTGATGGTTTGGCTAGAGGATTGCTAATAGGGCCCTAGTTAATGTAGGAGGTATGTTGGCTGATGAGTGCCAGGATGTCAGTTTGACGTAGTGGCCTTCCCTCCTGTTGTGGCTTTCCCTTTGCTCCATCGTAAGCATGACAGCATGCCCCCATGGGACTGTTGTTGGTGTAGTGTAATGGTGTGCCCGAGCTTATGTTTGTGCAGGCCATGCCCCCCTGCCGTGCCCCTTTACCCATGCCACTCCATGTATATGATGACTTACATACAATGTGTAGTAGGTATTCCCCCCCCGGTTGCAGTTGACATTATTGCATTATAATTCCCCATGCGACTTACCCTGCATGTGCGTTGTCTCGTGGTAGTCTGCGCTATCCTGTCCTTGAATCCCTGTGACGATCTCCTCAGGGATGACGGCTGCAACCATCTCCTCCATGTGGTCCAGGGCCTCCTGGTGTGCTGGACTCCCACCTCCAGTCTGCAGTGTTGCCTTCCTGTTCCTGGCCATCTTTTCCTTGGTCCTGTGTTTGCAGTCATGCCAGCGTTTCTTGCACTCGATGACTGTTCTGCATACTTCTGCCACACTGTTAATCTTGTCAACAATTTGGTGCCATATAGCCTCTCTCCTACTGATTGGCAACTTTGAGGTGACAAACAGTTGATGCTGGTGTTCCGTCACCTCTTTAACCAGGATTTCCTGCTCCTCTGCACTGAAGCGACACTTTCTTTTCTTCTTATAAGTGTCCTGGTTCTTGTGTGGATCTTCCTGGCTGGTTCCTGGTCTGCTGTCAACTTCCTGGGGTCTGTAGTGGCATCTGGGATCCATTTTGGCTCTCCTTTGGTGAACTGGCAGTGTTCGCGTTTTTTTTTTACGCTATTGCGTCAAAAAACGGTGCATATCCGGTTTGCTGTGTCGTAAATCGACCCACAGTCATTTCCGCCGCGTTAACGTTGTTTTCCTTTACGACTTGACGCCGCGGTGTGCGTCAAAAATAATGACTCCCACCTGTTGTTTGCGCCGCCGTGCGTCAAACTATAAAAATGACGCCCGTACGGCGCACCAAAATGGCGTTAGCTGGCGGTAATTTTTTTGACGCAAAACTGCACCGGTGCGGTTTTGCGTCAAAAAGTATAAATATGGGCCTTGGTGTGTAGGAGCAGAAGGCCTATGCCAACAATTACTTGCCATCTATATGATTCAAATATGTGATCGTTAATAATACTATTTCAAAACTGTAGCAGAGTCATTTGGACAAATTTCTCCTATTGGCTAATGGGGCTTGATTTTTCCATTTTAGGGAAAAGACGTAAGTTTTGTCTATTGAAAACAAATTCAAACGTCATGTACTCAGAAACATCGATGAAGGATCTTCATAGCTACAGCAGTATTTGGCAAGCCAGTGCCTAACAATAACCTCCTTATTTGGATGATCATTGTGGTGTTATTAGACTCTGAAATTTGCATTTTTCCATGGCATATGAGTAGGAACTAAGGCAGGACGTGTGTCACAGAGAATATCGGTGTATGGCTTACTCTCACATGTTTTCTAGAGGTGATGGTATCCTCTCAGCCTAAGAGCTGACAAGTCTGGGATCTGTCTCATCCATTCTGAACTGTGAATTTTTGTGAAATGTTTTGAAAAATGACGTGTAATGACCCCCCCTCTTCTATTGGATTTGGCTCTGTTTTAAAAGCCCATGGTGTTCAGTGAGCTTTCTGGCCCCCCCAGGGGACATATTGGGGGGATGGGAGTGAAGACCTCTATTTATCCCTGACAGGACAGAAAGTCTATTGGGCCCTGGGGTGGGAAGACCACAGGCCCATACCCATGGGGGCTGTTCCCACCCCAAACTAATACTGTGTAAATGCAGTCCCTGGTGTCTAATAGGCGTTCTGCCCCCCGGCAGTAGAGATTAGGGTTATCATTTACATCACTACTCAGTGGGGGGCAGATAGACTTTCAGTACATTTTGTTTGGGGTGGGGGCATGGCCATGCCCATGTAGGGCAGCCCCCACCCCTTTATTTTTTATTTATATGGCCTTGATCTCCAGTGGGCTCTCTGCCCCTGGGGTGGCAAATTGGGGATAATCACCCCATCTGCCCCAAGGATGGGTAGAGAGACTGCCAGCATAATGTTTTGGTGGGGTGGGAGCATGGCCATGCCCATCATGGGCAGCCCCCATCCCTATATTTCATTATATGTCCCTGAGTCTCATGGATACATCCACTTGTGGATCGCTCAAATTTTGAATACTCCCATGCACCAGCATTCCACATATTTTTGTTCTTGACAGCTCTCCCACATTGACATGGGCTTCAGAATCTTCACAACTCTGCACGTGACCTTGCAAGATGTCACTGGAGCCATAGGAAGCCCTCAACAGCATGCTGATGTCAGTTCCTATTTTCCCGCACCTTCGACATGTAATGGTTTTCTGAAGCTCTTCAGCTTTTTTTTCATAATTGCAACATTGTTGAAGGGAAAAATGTCTCCACTGACGAAATCTGGTTTTAAACTGTGCAGGGATTATGAGGGTCAAATAATTCTCATGTAGACTGTCTTTGGTGTCTAAGTTCGGACCACAATGTCATCACCTGTTCATCCTGTCAAAAGCTGAACCCAAAAGCACTGAAGTAGAAAGGAGAAAAACTCTTCATGTCAAAGGCGTGAGAAGAGAAGAGAGGAAATTGAAAGTCTTCTCTTCGCTCACAGTCGCCATCACCCCATTCTTCAAAGTCATTGAAGAGTAAATATAAGAAGAAGTGATGTCATGGTTACCGAAATCGATCTTGGATGGATGAGTCGACAAGGTCGGTGTCTCCTCATCTGAAGAAACAGGTACATCAAGATGAGGTGACTCCAGCCCCTACCAGTGTCCAAGGCCACTTAGAACTTTGCCTGGACTTCCTGAACTCCAGTTGAAGGTAGAGCCAGCCCTTCCTCCTGCTCTGCCACCAACTCTCCCTCCTCAACAGGGGCAGGAGTATCTGCATTTCCCAGCTCCAGGGTCTGACCCTTTTAATTTTCTGAATAATTTTGTTAGACCTGAAAGCCTTAGGGTGGTCATCCCCCAACTTTTTGCCTGTCTCCCTCCACTTTTCTGACACAGTCTTTGCTGGTTTTAGGTTGCACACTTTACCACTGCTAACCAGTGCTAAAGTACATATGCTCTCTCCCTTAAACATGGTAAAATTGGTTAATTCCCAATTGGCATATTTGATTTACTTGTAAATTCCTAGTACAGTGCACTACATGTGCCCAGGCCCTGTACATTGAATGCTGCTAGTGGGCTTGCAGCACTGGTTATGCCACCCACATATGAAGCCCCTTAACCATGTCGCAGGAATGCCATTGCAAGGCCTGTGTGTGAAGTTTCACCACCACTTCGACTTGGCATTTAAAAGTACTGACAAAGCCTTAAACTCCCCTTTTTCTACATATGTCACTCCTAAGCTAGGCCATAGGAAACACATAGAACAGGGTGCTATATAGGTAAAAGGTAGGACAGGTATATGTGTGTTTTATCTGTCCTCATAGTGAGAATCTTCTAAATTCGTTTTCGACTGCAGTGAGCCTGCTCCTTTCATAGGACAGCATTAGGGCTACCCTCATATACTGTCTGAGTGGTATATTTTTATAAGAAAGGGGTAGCCAGGTCATATTTAGTATGGCCAGAATGATAATAGAAAATCCTGCTTATTGGTGAGGTTGGAGTTTATATTACTATTTTAGAAATGCCACTTTTAGAAAGTGAGCATTTCTCTTCACTTAAAATCCATCTGTGACTTACAGCCTGTCTCCAATCAACATCTGGGCTGGGCTGATTGACAGATTCCTTTTTCATTTCACCCAGACACCCACAAACACAGGATACTTAGTCACTCCTACACTCATCTGCATAAGGGGTGGGTTTTCCTGGGCTGGAAGGATGGAGGGCCTGACACTTACATTTCAAAAGCTAGTGGCCTGCCCTCACACAAGGGACTGCCGAACCCCCTGCTGGGACTCTGGCAGACAGACCTGTACTGAAAGGGCAACTTGTGCACTTCAAAACCTCTTTGAGATCTCCCCCACTTCAAAGGCATTTTTAGGTATACAAACTGGGCCCTTGACCCCACCAAACCAGACACCTCTGGACCTGAACCAGCAACCTGTCAAGAGGAGCTGCCTAGCTACCCAAAGGACTCATCTGGACTGCTTTGCTGAGAAGGACTGCTGCCCTGCTGTTGCCCTGCTGCCTTGCTGCTCTCTGACTTTGCTGAGAAGTGCTCTCCAAGAGCTATGATTGAGCTTGCCTCCTGTTTTCTGAAGTCTCAAGGCCAAAAAAACGTCATCTCTTCAAGGAACTCCTTGAGCGCCGAAAATCGATGCACAGCCTGCCGGAAATGACACACAGCTGTGGTGCGGCTGAGAAATCGTCGCACATCTGAACCAGAATGACGCAACCCGACTTCCAGAGTGAAGAATTGAATCAGCACCTTAAGTCCAGGTTTCACTCTACACGCTGCACAGCTCCTCCTGTCTGCCACCGTGCCCCCTCCCTCGCTGCTGCTGCGAGTTCGAGACCCTCCACCACCCGCAGGCACACACCTGCGCCTCATCCCTGGTGTCTAGTGGTTCTCAATGGCGGCCGCTGCGCGGTGCACAGTGACCCCTGACCTGATTTAAGGCCAGGTTTCCCTCTACACGCCGCGCAGCTCCTCCTGTCCTCCACTGGGCCCCGACCCCGCTCTTGCTGCTGCTGCAAGTTCGAGGCCCTCCAACACCCACAGGCACCTGCCTGCGCCTCATCCCTGGTGTTTAGCAGTTGCCGTTAGTATTGTGTATCTGTCCTGTAATTTGTCTTTCTGTTATTTGTGCTGTTTTTCCTCTTTTTGTGCCTTTTCTGTTCTCTGAATCTGTTTTTTGTGCCTTTCTGTTCTCTGACTCTGTTTTTTGTGCCTTTCTGCTCTCTGACTCTGTTTTTGTGACTTTCCTCATCTTTTGCCCATTTCGCAGATTTTTCCCACTCTTCCCGTTCCCGCCGCTGCATCCCCTGCAGCCTGCCCCCCTCGTGCCCCCATTTGCCCACCGCTCCCCACCTCCCGCCTCCCAGCTGCTTCTCCCTCCCACCTCCCCTTCTTAATGGCGGCCACTGCGCGGTGCACAGAGTGACACCTGACCTGATTTAAGGCCAGGTTTCACTCTACACGCTGCGCAGCTCCTCCTGTCCGCCACACGGCCGACCCTGCTCTTGCTGCAAGTTTGAGGCCCTCCAACACCCACAGGCACCTGCCTGCGCCTCATTCCTGGTGTTTAGCAGTTGCCGTAAGTATTGTGTGTCTGTCCTGTAATTTGCCTTTGTGTTACTTGTGCAGTTTTTCCTCTTTTTGTGCCTTTTCAGTTCTTTGACTCTGTTTTTTGTGCCTTTCTGTTCTCTGGCTCTCTTTTTGTGCCTTTCTGCTCTCTGACTCTGTTTTTGTGCCTTTCCTTGTCTTTTGCCCATTTCGCTCGAATTTTCCCGCTCTCCCCATTCCTGCTGCTGAATCCCCTGCGGCCCCACCTCTCTTGTTCCCCCATTTGCCCACCACTCCCTGCCTCCCACCTCCCGCCTCCCAGCTGCTCCTCCCTCCCACCTCCCCTTCTTAATGGCAAACGCAAGCCCGTCTGCACCCGTCTGCGCCCGCCTGCGCCCGTCCACGCCTAGCACCAGTCCCTCTGTCCCACATGCCCCCCACGCCATCAGACGCCATTACAATACTAAAGAACTCCACGAGCTCAACCCTGGCCGTCCCACCGCCTGCGTTCAGACCTCCGCATGGCACACCCATGGACCCTTCTCCTGCCGGATGTGCAACTTCACCTGTGCCCAAGCCATCAAGCACCACAACAAGTCCAACCATAACAACCACCTCCGCTGCATTCTCCTCAACACCCGCTCCATCCGCAAGCACGCCGTCGAACTCTGGGACCTGCTCACCTCAACCTCCCCAGACATCACCTTCCTCACGGAAACATGGGTGGACCCCTCCCCGGAACCCGACATCGCCATAGCCATCCCTGAAGGCCAGAAAATCGCCAGAAGACACCGCACCAACAAACCAGGAGGAGGAATCGCCATAGTCCACAGGAGCACCACCAGGATCTCAACCAACACCCATGACACCTTCGATGCCGCCAAACACTTGCACTTCCAGATTTATGTCAACACCAACAACACCCTGAGAGGAACCCTTGTCTACAGACCCTCAGGCCCCCGTCTACAGTTCTGCGACATCATCACCGACACAATCAGCACCCACACCCTCGCCTCCACAGACTACATGCTCCTCGGCGACCTGAATTTTCAGCTGGAGAACACCGACAACAGCAACTCCTCAGCCCTGCTCGACAACCTCAGACTCAAATAACTTGTCACAACGACCACCCACTCAGCCGGCCACACACTCAACCCCATCTTCTCCACCAGCAGCCACATCACCTTCACCCATACCACCGAACTCCACTGGACCTACCACTGCTGTGTCCACTTCTCCTTCCAGAAACCCACCGCTCACCACCACCAGCAACGGACCCCTCACCGCAGCTGGAACAAGAACTCAAAGGACCAACTGATCTCCACCCTTGCCCACGCCCACCACTTAACACCAGCAACCCCAATACCGCCGCCATAAACCTCAAACAATGGCTAAACAACTGCACCAACATCCTCGCTCCACTTAGGATCTCAACCAACACCAGCACCAGCAAGAAAGCACCCTGGTTCACCACCAACCTTCAGGCCTCCAAGCGGGAGTGCCGGAAAACCGAGAAGATCTGGCGCCAAGAACAAACAGAGGGCAATCACGCCACCCTCAAGACTGCCATCAGCAAGCATCACCACCCCATCCGGACCACCAAAAGGTCATTCTACAAAGATCGAATCAACAACAACGCACACAACAGCAAGGAGCTCTTCAGCATCATCAAAGAACTCACCAACCCCAAGTCCTACTCCACCAACACCACCCCCGCTCGCAATACCTCTGCATCTCCCTCACCACCTTTTTTCACCGCACGATCACGGACATCCACTGCAGTGTCGCCTCCCCGATCCCCACGACCACCGCTGCCAATGCCAACCCCAAAGCACCCAACCCCACCAACCTCCTGAGTGCCTGGTCCCACACCAACGATGAGGACACCACCAAGAGCACCATCCTCTTCGGATCACCCACCGACCCCTGCCCTCACCATGTCTAAAGCCAGCCAAATCATCACCCCCCCCAGCTCCGTACCATCATCAACAGCTCCTTTGAGACCGCCATCTTCCTGGAGAGCTGGAAAAACGCTGAAGTCAACGCCCTGCTCAAAAAACCCAAGGCAAACCCCGAAGACCTCAAGAATTGCCAGCTCATCTCCCTACTCCCCTTCCCAGCAAAGGTCCTCGAGAAGATAGTCAACAGCCAACTATCACGCTTCCTGGAGGACAACAGCCTGCTCAACATCTCCCAATCTGGTTTCTGCAAGAACCATAGCACAGAGACCGCTCTCATCGCTGCTACCGACGACATTAGGATCATGCTCGACAAAGTTGAAACCGTGGCCCTCATCATCCTTGACCTCTTGGCAGCCTTCGACACTGTCTGTCACCACACACTTCGCACACGCCTCCACGATGCTGGAATCCACCACAAAGCCCTGGACTTAACAAATAATTGATTGATTGACTAACATTGTTGTTGAAGTCAAGACAAAGATCTTGGAGGGAAGCTCAGAGACTTCTTGAGGAGGAACATTATGCTTTTGCAGAAGGAAAACTGGAAGAGGGAGAAATAGTGTCACTGGATCCAGAATATGAAGGTTTAGAAGTGGCAAGTGGGTTGGACACTTCCCCAAAATGGAAATTGTTGTCTCCAAAAGGTAGTCGTCCACCGGAGGTCACGTCAAACCATTCAGTGATAAGCAAGGCAGCTGATATGTTGGAACTGCCTCTACCATCAACTGAGCTCATGTCTAATTTGCTAACAGAAGTACTGCATTCTACTTCTTCCACATTAGAGTCTTTATTACCTTTTAATGAGGCATTGACTGACCCAGTTCTTGAAATTTGGCAGAAACCCATGTCATCTTATGCAGCATTCAGACCAACTGCAAGAAGATACAAGTCTGCTCTAGGATATCATCTGTTTTAACCAGTCATCATTCACCTGAAAGCCTGGTGGTACAAGCTTCCTGCACATCTAAGTTAAATCCTGGCACTTTCCCAGCATCCCCAGCACATAGGGCGTCAAAGAAGATGGACCAGTCCTCAAGAAAGTGTTTTCTTCTGGTAACGCAAGTTGGTTGTTGGGACAGTACATTCGTGTTTAGATGGACTCAGCTAAAACAGTAATTCCAAATTACCTAAGGATGCTCAGGGTCACTTTTCTGAACTGCTGAACTGCGGCCAGGCTGATGCTCACCAGGTCAATCAGTCAGGCCTGGATACGGCTGATTTGTTTGCAAGAGTGAAGCAGCCATTTAACCCTCCCTATGAGAGTTATAGAGGGCAGGGCTGAGGTGGACAACAAGAAGCCACCCATCAACCACCTTCCTCCTCCTCCTCTTCCTCATCCTCCCTGGCCAACGTCACAGCAAAGCAGCCCAAGTTTTACCATCTTAGAGCATGCTTTGATGGTGGGTGGGCAGGTGTCCCAATTGCAACCACAATAGAGATCCATAACATCGGATTAGTGGGTTTCAAATATTGTAGCAAATGGGTATGTCCTACCTTTCCAAGGATTTCCCCCACCCTTTCATCCCCAGGAAGGTTTTTGCACCAAAGACCATCTTCTGCTCCTTCAAAAGGAGGTGCTATCCCTATTCCATAAGGGTGCAGTACAGTTAGTTTCAGAGCAGGAACAGGGTCAGGGCTGCTATTCCTGATACCTCCTGATTCCCCAAACGTATGGTTGTTTATGTCCTATCCTAGACCTCAGGATTTTTTACTGGTTCCTCAAGCAGGAAATGTTCAAAATGCTAACCCTATCACAGGTGCCTCCTCTGCCGAAGAAGTAATACTGAATGGTCTCAATTGATTTGCAGGATGTATATTTTCACATCCCCATTCTGCAATCACACAGGAAGCATCTTGGCTTTATGGTGAGGTCTTAAAATTACTGGTTTGTTTTACTTCCATTTGATCTTACTTCAAGAACACGAGTACTCATGAAGGTGATGGCGATGGTGACCACACATCTCAGAGGGTGGGAAGTACTGGTATTCCCCTTCCTGGACAATTGGCTTTTCAAAAGTCAGGTCTTCAGAGTATGTGTTGCATCACTTGCCGTTGGCAACTCATTTGTTGTTCAACCTGAGATATTCTATCAACAGGCCAAGTCCCACCGAGAGCCCTATCAATGAACCCTGTTCATAGGGGCATTACTGGACACTACTGTGAATTACGCCTACCCTCCTCCTCAGAGGACTCTAGACATTCAGGTTATGATTCTGATGTTTCAGAATGGAGCTATGGTTCCATTCCTGAATATCTTGTGCCTGATAGGTCTGATATCCTCCTGTATTCTATTGGTCACACATACACACTGGCACATGAGGGCACTCCTGTGTTGATCTCATAATCAATTACAATCTCCAGAGACACTGCAGTGATATTCGATGGTGGGGTGGGGCCAGCAATCTGTGTTAAGGGAAGCCATCTTGCCCTCCACTTCTGGTGGCCACAGTGATAATGGATGCCTCCACTTTAGGGTGTGTAGCTCATCTTTGGAATTTGAATAACAAAGGACTTTGGTCTCCAGAAGAATGTTTGTTTCAAATCAATCTATTGAACTTGTTAGCGATACGTCTGACTCTTAAGGCCTTCCTCCATACCAACTGTGGTCAGTCAGTGCAGGTCTTAACAGATAATACTCCAATTTGGTGCATAAACAAACAAGGAGGAGTCGGGTTGTATCTTGTCTGCAGAGAAGTTGTTCGACTCTGGTCCTGGGCTCAGGACCATCAGATTTGCATCATGGCAAGTCACTTGTCTGGAGTTCTAAATGTGCTTGCAGACAATCTCAGTCTGCATTTTTCAGCTGATTATGAGTGGTTTCTCCATCTGAAAATGGTAGTTCACCTGGCTAGGGGGTGGCCCTCAGATTGACCCTTTTGTCACTTTCATGAACACTCACTGCCAGTCATTCTGCAGCCTCCAGTAGACGATGCAGGGAGTATTGGGGGTGCATTTGAATTGGACTGGGCTCCCAGCTGTTTGATGTATTTACCCCCATAGTCTTGATTCCTTGAGTTCTGAGGGAGATTCACCAAGACCAGGCCCAAGTCATATTAATAGCCACAGATTGGCCACAAAGGATGTGGTACACAGACCTTCTTCACCTTTCACTGTGCCCTCTGTTCCATCTCCCTCACAGGACAGACCTCCTCTCTCAGTCACAGAGGCAAGTTCAACACCCCCACATTCAGAGCCTGTACAGTTATATGACCTGGTATAGGAGGCTGGCCTGGTTTGTAGTGGGTACCTAAGGTACTTACACCTTTTACCAGGTCCAGTTATCCCGTATTAGTGAAATGTAGTCAGTGTCTAGAAGCCAGGCTCTTTAGGGTTAGTGTGGATGAGCAGCCAAAGCCTAACTAGGATACTTACAAAGCTCTTGCAATACCAGTGTAGTCACACAGTACTCACACACATGAAAGAAAATAATCAGTGTTACAAAAATAAAGGGACTTTATTTTGGTGACACACATGCCAAAAATACCTTAGAGACTACTCCCTTAAGAGGTAAGTAATACACACAATATGTACACTAGAATGCAGAATTAGCTGTAAAACCAGTTAGAAAACAGTGCAAATATTGAAAATCACAATAGTTAGAAATGGGCCTGGGGAACACTAACCGTATACTAAAATAGTGGAATACGAAAGTCGGTTTCCCACCTAGGCAAGTGTGTCATACTGAGCCCTGACCTCAAGTACTGTCCAGGTCAGGTCTAGTTAGGAATTGGAAGCAAGAAAACCTTGCCAACATCTTTATCGGTCTAAGGCTGAGCCACTTCTAATGAAGTCCAAGTCCTCACACCACAACTTCCCACCATTAATAGTAACGGGTAATATTGTAAGACTACGAGAAATCAGACCCAAACAGAAATTTGATTTCAAATTACTCACCAAGGTGAAAAATGACTTAAATAAGTTTCCCCTAAAGCAGACCTAAAAAAACTTTAGAGAAAATATATTTAAGTATTAAAAAGCAAGGTTTTCTGATGGATTGAAAACACAGTTTGAAACTGAACAATAAGGCCCTGATTTATACTTTTTGACACAAACCTGCGTTAGTGCAGGTTTGTGTCAAAAAGTATACTGCCGGCTAGCACCATTCCTGGTCGCCAGCTGGGCATCATATTTGAGAACCTTCGCCAGGACAATGGAAGAATTTACTCCATTACCCTGAGGGATCACGCAAAGTATAAATTTGTCCCTATCTTTAAGGCTGGGTAAAAATTAGCTCAGTTCATCAGCTTATTTATTTTACCATGGTGACTATTGGAAGTGTTATTTGTTGTTGGAAATGGATTATTGGTAAGGGAAGGTAGGTACCTACACCAAGCAATAGGCCATAATCCCCCACTAGGTCCAGTCAAGGTCTCAATAAATTAAACCATGCTCAACCCTTTGTAGCTTGGCCCACAATCAATTCGCCTTAACTTAAGAGATAGGTGTATAAAGCACTTAGGGGCAGATTAATGGAAAGTGGTGCAGCACCACTTTCCCTGCACCCCTTAGCACCCCCCCACATCCACCATGAGTGCGCTGTATTTAAAATACGGTGCACCATGGCACAGGGTAGAGGCCAATAGTGTCATTTTTTATGACACTATTGATGTACTCTGCAGGAGTAGCGCCAAAATATTGGTGCTATTCCTGCAGAGTACATAGAGGCCCATTCTAAAGAATGGAAGCCCCCAAGTGCCACAATAAATGGTGTAAGGAAATCTCATAGATTTCCTTACGCCATTTTTCCAGCTCCCCTAACGGGGGTACACCCCCTTGCATACAGTATGCCTGGCACAGGCAAAAATTTGCGCAAAGGGTTACAGAGTGGCTCAATGCATGTATTGTGCCACTCTATACATACGGCCTCGTTGGGCCACATTAAAGTCAAAATCAGTTATGTTAATGTGGCGCAAGGTGTCACTAGGGGCCTATCAATATTCCCCTTAATATCAGCAAAACAGCAAATGAGTAAAACACAACACACTCTTTAAAATTACACCAAAAGGAGAAAAATCCAGTGTAGGGCACCGGAGATATGAATTTTAAAGATTAGATGTAAAAAATGCTTTGTAGCGCCTAAAGACAAAAAATGTAACTGGGGACATCTGGTCGAGCTTGACCGGGGCAACGTCTAATGTTGAGGCTGACTGCAATGAAGCCCTACTCGGATACACTGAGTGAGAGGCATTGGTCAAAGTTTTACCCTCAGAGCATTTTCTCTCGTCATCAAGCGAGGCTACTCTTCAGGCCGTCTTGCAATGCGATCATTAGCTTGGTTCAGCCAGAGGGACCCGGTCAATCCCTGGAAGTCTTGTCAACAGGGAAAAGCTCTGGAGCTTCAGCAGGATGAACCTGAAATTCAGGCCGGGTCCTTGTTCAACGTCCCTGGCATGACTCTCATCGACCAGTCAGTCACGTTATCGAGCTTTTTTACAAAATTGACCCAAACTACTTCAAACTTCTGGATCTTCTTCCAGAAATACTTTTTGGGTCCTCGAAGTGTCCGCAAGCTTGATCCAAGGTTCCAAAAGCTCTTAGTTGCTCCTTGGAAGCTGGGAGTACATTTCCCAGAATGTACCTGGCCAGAATCCTCAAATGGCCACAGAATTTTGGTCAGCTGGGCTCTTCTTGCAGGACTTGATGCAGGGGAGTCTGGTCAGTTCCTTTGTACTTGTAGGTTAAAAGGAGTCCACTCCTGGAGTTGTAGAAGCAAGGCAAAATGTGGAGCCCAAACTGTGCAGCTGGTGCAGTCCTTGTGGCTGCAGTCCTCAGGTGCAGACCAGGGGTTCAGCAAGGATCTGAATTGTTGAGTGGCTGTGCCATATTTATCCTTGCTCCTGGGTTGGTAAGCGGAGGCATCCCTGACCAATGGGATGCAGGATGCTACCCTCTGTGGTGACCATTTCCTGTGAAGTGTGGCCAAAATCAGTCCCAGAAAGCAAAATTCTTTAAACATCCAACATGGAGAAAATCTCTCCTTGAAGGCCACATCTGGCTGAGCCCCCACATTGATGTGACTATATTTCCCTAACACACCCCTTCCAGCCCCTCTCCTAATCTAACTATTGGGGCTCCCATCTGGCTGGGAGAAAAGTGAAATGGGGCAGATCCAGTTTCTGTCCCAGGTGACTTTCCCTCCTTTGAAAACCAGTTTGGTCACTCTCCCCCCATCCTGCTCTGCCATCTGCTGCAGCAGCTCTCCTCTCACCAGATGCTTAATTTGTATCCCTTCACACCTCAATAAGGCAGCTTGAAGCTGCAAGAGAATCAGGAAAAGGCACTACTGGGCTGATGTTGGTGACCTTCAGAAGAGTTCTAAAACTCTTCATCAGTACTAGTATGTTAAATTCAACCTTGGCAAGTTGTTGGAGTTATTCTAACTTTTAATTAGATACCAAACTTGACAGATTTAACAATTTTCCAGTTGAAATGGGACTTTATTAATTTTAAATAAAGCCTCCCAGTGTTAGCCTATGGAGCTAATGCACTACAGTGGGAAAAAACAAAATTGTCTGTTTTCCCTCATAAAACATATTTTATAAAGTCCCTGCTCATATTTACACTGCACCTAACCCTGGGGGCACCTAGGACAGACCTTATGAGTGGAGTATATGTAATAATAATGTACTTTAGGATTTTGTAACTACTGTTTTTTAAATTTTTTATAGTTTATTCGGTCTGGATTTAGACCATTGCAATACAATAAAACAATCATACATAGCAAAGATAAAACACATGCCCATCATTAAAAAATGCCACACAATTTAAGCTAAAAATGCATCTATAAAAGCTATTAAAACCATAGTTTCACACATAAAACCAATCCTAATAAAATGAAGAAGAGAAATTCAAACACCAACAATATACAATGTGATGTACTATAAGAATATAAATTAATCCACAATTTTGGGCTGCATTCAATGTCAATTAAACTGCACTATAAATAAAAGAAGAATTTTTTTTTGTAAAAGCACCAGGACCCTTAATTAATGATAGTTAAAGATAAAATATGCAATCCAGAATCCATAACCTAAACCCCCCCAGAGAACCTGAGATATTTAAAATCCATGCACTGGTTAGGTAAAATTTCCCATCAGAATTGAAATACATGACACCTCACAAGCCTAAAAATCTGCTAGGCTTGTCCAAGTAAATCTAGTTGGAGTCCCCATTCATAAGCTAAAAAGTACCAAATCAACTCAGAGCCCTGATACTAGGGTGAACCTATAACGGATGGACCAAGCTGCAGACAGATATTTGGTGACTGAGCTTACTACCAGCGTAGATGGGTCATATTTGCATATTCTGAAAGCATTAGCTCGGTCCTGCAAAAGTACAATCTTGCACAAAGGGATGATCCACCTCCCTCTGGGGCTCTTATAAAGGGGGCAAAAGAACAACACGTGCTCGGGTGATTCCTTGCATCGATGACAGTTTATGCATCTATCAGTCGTGGGATTGGTTGTCGACCAACGGGCCGTAAAACTGTTAACAGGTAAGATGCCGTATCTTAGCTGGAGGAATAAGGCACGGGCACGTGCAGGTATGGGGAGGTCCATGAAATTCTCGGGCCAGGGTTCATGTTTAGCTTGCAGAAACTCTGCAGTTAACCGGCCTACCCCATTGCGGTGGAAAAGCTCATCGTTAATTTTTCCCCAGAACCTCCCTTTAACCAATTGTCTAGCATTGGCAGGGAACAACTCAGGGTACTTCCAATAGTGAGGGAGACCTAACTTATCCCAGGCGGATTTAATCTCCCTCAACCATAGGATTTTTTCCCCACCCTGCGGGGATGTTATGAGATCTCTTATTGCTGCCCTAAATGGTTCAAGTTCATCCGTTTTCCATATTCAAATCCAGTTTAAAAGCGGTCTCAGACCCGCTGTGTCTTTGATACTATTTAGACCTAGATCGAATCTGAGAGGGATCATTGGTGTGCCCTTCCCTAACCTGGATACATGTCTGAGAAAATGAGTTTCTTTGGTTTGTAAAATATCCAGTTGTCTGTAGGAGCCCCAGAGTTCCGCTCCGTACAGAGCCGCAGCACGAATTTGGACTTTATAGATCTCAGAGATTGGGTTCAACGGCGGACTCGCTACGGCTCTAGCCTTGCGTTCTAGTGCCCGCCTCTTTGGCTTATAATGAGTGCCCCTTTTCGAATGGCTGCCTCCCATCTGCCAGAGTCCGTTAGCCTAATGCCCAAATAATCGAACTCTGAGACTCCTTCCAGAGGGGTTGAATTCATTACTATTTTTGCACATGATCTCTTTCTCAAGGCACTGAATAACATAAATTTTGTTTTCTTGACATTAACATCCAACCCATAATCTCTAGAGAAAACACAGAATTGATTGACCAAATTTTGGATTCCCATCGGTGATTTAGCTAACAGGAAAGTGTCGTCCGCATAAAGCAGCCACGGTATTTTCTTCCCCGCCAGCTTGGGCGAATCGTTGGTGCAATTCTCTAACTATTGTATGCAATTGTTTATGAATAAGAGGGAGAGGGTAGGGCCTAGAACACATCCTTGTCTGACTCCCCTTTTAATGGCTATTGGGTTTGTCAACTCACCATCCTTACCACTCCTAATTTGTGCATATGTATTCCCGTGCAGTCGAACAATGAGTTTCAAAAGACCTTTTGGAACGCCCATATTGGATAGTGTCAACCACAGCAAGTTTCTGGGCACCAAGTCAAATGTGGCTCTGAGGTCAATAAAAACCGCATACAGGTTCCCCCCCATACATCCACATTCTTCCATTTGACTGCTAGGAACCTCGGGGCTTGATCTATGGTGCTGACTGCGGGTCTGAACCCTGCCTGTAGATCAGAGATAGCTTCAGACTCTGAGATCTATTCATCAAGATGGGACAGGACTTTCTTCGCAAAACTTTTTGGGGAGTTGTCAAGTAAGCATATCGGACGGTAGTTGGCAGGATCACTGGGACTACGTTTTTTGAAGAGGGAGACTATCTCTGCACCTTTCCAAGAGCGCGGGACAGGAGCTCCTGCCGCGACTGTGTTACAGACTAGGTTTAAGTAAGGGTCCCATATGTCAGGTCGTGTCTTGTCTAGGTCCCCAGGAATCTTGTCGGGACCCGGGGCCTTTCCCCAGTTCAATGAAATTATTGCAGCTTTAGTTTCAGCTAAAGTGAATTTAATAGGGGTGGCCCCGGCAGTCAAGCTGTCATCGGGATCCCTAAAGGTGGCTAAGGATGTTCATATAATCGACCAAAGTGCTCAGCCCACACTACGGGGAGGATTGAGGTACCAGGCTGGGGGGATGAGTCCCCACTGTCATCTGCTATCAATTTCCAGAAACTGGAAGTTTCATTTACTTTTGCAGACTCCAGGATGGCTACCCATCTAGACTCCTCCCAACTCCTAAGCGCCCTACAACATTCCTGTTTGTAATCCTTCCTTGCTTGTTTTATATGCTCTGCGTGATCCCCTCGCAGGGCTCTCAATAACTTATGCTGGGCTTCCCTGCATGAGTTGCTAAACCACCCTGCGCTGTACTTCTTTCTAGGTTTGCTGACAATCTCTTTAGTGAAAAAATACTTTAAGGAGTTAAACAGTTCGGTATGAGTTGCTAGAAGCCCATCACCGTCTAATACTAAGGCATATGCTCCATTTGATCTGCTAATAAGCTATATATTGATGTGAAGGAACCAGGAGAGGTATTAACAGACTCCTATTTAACGTCTGTTGTTCGTCATAGCAAGCTGTTGAGCATGTGCCTTAGGGTGGGAAACTTCGAGCAAAGGCAGCAGACCCATGGTCGATAAAATCAGTGGATCGTGGTCACTTTCTTCGTGATCTAACACCCTCATGTCAATCATGTGCCCCCACAAACGGATATCAAATAAGATATCAAATAAGATGTAATCAATCTGACTCCTGTGAACTCCACACCTAAAAGTATAGTGAGAGTTAGCGTCAGAGCGGAAGCGACCATTGCAAGCTCTAACACCATGTGTTAGTGTAATGTGTACAACTTGATGAGCTATTCTATTCATCCTAGGTCTTTTACTCGACACAAGTTGGGGGATGCCCCATTAGGCATCCTCTTCTTTATATAATTCTTGAGCCAGAGGATAGGGCTCGAAGGTAATGTTAAAATCCCCAATGCTGGTAGATCTGGGAATGTGTCAAAATGCTATGACTTTCAAGATGAGGCACAAGGAGACATATATTTATTCCTTTTCGTTGGTTCCTCTTCCTAAGTGTGCTCAAAAAGAGACAAATTCCTCTGAGGATTGCTTTTGTGCAAGAAGGTGCCCCTTCCTGCACAATCACAATCCTGCCTGCATCTCAGACACCCTTGCATCATGGTGAAAGGGTGCGCAAGGCAGCATATTGTGTGCCAGCACAAGGGAAGGACAGGAATGTGCCATTTCTTGTTAAATACGGTGCATTCTAGCCCTTTCTCTTTCATACTGTGCAGTGCAACAAGGTTGCTTGCTGTTCTGCGTGAAATAATTATAAATATTTCCATTGATAACTTTTAAGTATATTGTGAGTGAGTGAATGAGTGAGTTGATGGCTGCGTGTTTACTAATGACTGTGTGAGTGAGTTGGTGAATGCACGAGTGAGTGAGTAAATGAGTGGGTAAATGAGTGAGTGAGTGAATGAGTGTGTTATGCACACATAGTGCTTGTTATCGACCAAACTTTTTGAAAAAGCACTGGTCTGAGTACCTACTGGAGGTGAGCAATATGTAAGGACAACAAGACAGCACCTAGGTACTACTGGAACAGAAACACTTTTGATTTTATTTAATATTGAAAATTCGACTTTTACTGAAAGCTAAATTACAGCTTGTTTAAAGAAAGTGAATCTTCAACCACAGAAAATGTCACCTTCTGACAATGGCAGGTTAAAAGATGGAGCAGTCACGGTACAGAGATTCTGGATGCATAGACCTTTCACAGGAATATAAAAGTAGGACAGAAATGCTAAACAAAATTATTTGCTTGACCCTCAACAAGTAAAGTAACGTAGGCGGTTCTGACACTTCATCTCCTTTTTTTTGCATCTGTTCAGCACCGGGAAAACCTAGTTGGTGATAGTGCACTTTACAAATACACATAACACTGACTCTGATTTGTGAAAGGCAGACAGGTACATATCACTGTTAAATATTCCTCCTTCCCAAATTGGGGCTATCAATGGCAGCCTAAATATAATTGAAAACTGAATGTAGTTCAAGCTGTCTCTGTATAGAATCTCTGTAATCAATTAAAGGAAAATAATACAGGACCATCAAGCAAGAACAGCAAAATCACTGAAGAGTACCCCTAACCCTGCCTCCATTCTCACAACCTCCAGTGGCTGGTTCGGCAAGACTATAACGAAGATCATGAATGTATGATGAAAGGCATTGAAAAGCACAAAAAAAAACAGTGTGCACACATGTTCACAGTATTTTAGGATATCATGCCAAAACATTATAAGGTTGTCTCAGTTCTATGTTGGGCTGATTCTCTGACTTAGGGTCTGACTGAAAGTTTGGTGAAGGGGTTACTCTGTCACAAACGTGACATAGAGCATGTCTGCCATATTACTATCCCACAATAGCCTATGGAGATACCGCAGACAGGATATCCACCATGTTTGTGATGAAGTTACCCGTCCACCAAATTCTAAATAAGGCCCTTAGTTACTTGCAAAGGACTGTGGAGGTCCAGATAATCCTGTAATTACATCATCAAAATGTGCTTTATGTATTGGTGAGCAAAGGCAGCAAAGTAAATAGCACTATAGGTTTTCTCTGTATTATTTTAACTTAACTTGAAATAGAAGGGATGCAGGAATTTAGAAGGGAGCTTTTCAATATATCTTGATTAATGGGTCAAAAACCCCTGACATCACACACAATTACATTGACACCAATCAAGGGTGCTTTTTGCCTGAATGTATTTAGTAAAAGAAGAACCCCAATAAATGTATTAAATTTGAAGGAGAAAGAAATTTAGCAAGGGGGGATTTGGATTGACTCATCATGTGTTTGCGTCAGCATCAGGGTGGTTAGTCTTCATCTTCTTGGACCATAAAACTGTATCTTGTTCTAAAAATGGCAGCAAAAACTCGATATTCATCAAGTGTGGGGAGGATTCCAAATACAACACACTCAAAGCTATCTGGCTCACAAAACCATCTGTTGCTTCTTGCAACTGTTACACAGGGGTAGAGGAGTAATGGAAAAGTCAAGCATAATATGGCCTCGCCTCCTTGAGCCAAATGTGTCTTCCTTCCTCTCCTGAAGCTGTGCTTTCTTCTTTCAGTCCTAGGAGACAGGCAGTGCTGACCTGGCCTGGTCATTCCCACCTGGAAGCAGTGGTGTAACAAAGGCCCCAGAGCCCCTGCATCCGGAGGGGCCCCAAGCTTGAGGGGGCCCTCTCAACACAGTTCACTATGCATGTGTGGTAGGTCCCTGAGTGGGTCCGGGGGGGTGGGCCCTACAAGATACTTTGCAGTGAGTCTCGATTAAATTTGTTAACCCACTGTATGGAAGGCTTTCATGACGGAGCAACAGTGGATAATGAGTTTTGTTATCAACTACATCATAGTGTTGTGTAGCCATTTTAGCTATAGTTTTCTACACGTTATTTTAGCAAACTAGGCCTGCTGCTGTGCACTTTAACCTAGACACTTGAATTCACATCCGGCTTCAAACACATTCCAGAGGGCAGATATGAAAGGCTAGGAGATAGTTACATACACAATGTGTAGGAGCTGCCCATAAAGTACAAATGTCTCAGTGGCATGAAGGAGGTCCTTCTTAGTGGTAATAAATGCGAGGCTTCTGTCAGCCATTTGATGGTTTGTAAACAACTGTCCTTGCACGGGCGTGTAATGCTTCGGCAGCGAACTTGGCTTGTTATCCGAAAGGAGTCGCAGTCCACTTGATTAGACCTGAGCTCCACATGCTCTTGAATGGCAGCCATGTGCTCCATAACAGTGATAACTGTTGTGGGATGCAAGCCGGAATAGTTTATGTTGTTTCGGTCTCCAAAATTGCTACATGCTGCTGGAATGTACTTTTTCCTCCTACACGACAGAAGGAAAAAGCTGAGATTTGGCCTCATATCGCTACTTCAAATGTGAATTTTGACAAGTTGGCCAGACTCAAGGCTTTATTGTTTCAAAAACATGTGGTGCTATCATCTGCATGCGAGACCGATGCACTTCAGGTTGTGATGTCATCCGCAGAGATACAGTCCCTTTTAAGTACTAACTTTCTAAGACATTTTGGTGAACTCATGGGTCGGATATTTAACTTATCCAGTACTACTGGAATCACACATTACTTTAATGCTGTTGGTTCTGGTTTCATTCACACCTTTTCCTCTATATTTGGCTTAATACCTTCAGCCATACACTCAATATTTTCAAGTATTTTGGGGGGATTTCCAATAACTTTGGCTGTAATAGCTGGCTTTTTGCTATTGCTACTTTTTCTGCGCAATGGCTGTCCCGTTACAACAAGGAGGACTAAAAGTGCTTCCACCAGCGCAGCTGCGTCGTGAATACATGATTCAGTACTTTGGAGCAACACTCCTGGAGCGATTGCAGTGTGACTGGTTTCTCTCATTCAGATCGGTTTTGCATGATGTGCAGCCCGTGTTTCGGTGCCTTTGGTGCCCTTTTGAATGTACATTGAAAGTTTTTCTTTCTATGCAGCGCTTGCTTTCATTGGACGCTGATCTGTTGATGTTCTCGCTGAGGGGTCACCACCAGACATGCGCGTTGACGGTGCGTTTGCTACATGAAGCTGTTTATGAGTTGCCCTTTGTGGATCAAGCAGCTCTAAACTCACTGTGGGGCACACCATGGAATGCTGCTGCCTCGGCTGGAGCTCAGGTCTTTAGAACACGAATGCTCCTTGGTTTTCCTTGGCGAGGAACTTCCTAATTTACCACCTGCCGAAGTGGAAGATTTCTTAACTTCAATTATCCTGGATTCAATTGACAACTTTGAAACTGACTCTGACTGTTGAAATTCTGCTTTCTCTACGCCACAGTTAATATTTTAAATTGTCCTTTTCATACCTGCTTAAGTGTCTTTTAACTTGTCATCATTGACATTCCCAAATATATATGCTTTAAGATGAATTTTAGTAGCTTTAGTAGCTTTTATATATTAAGTTAGACTTCGAACCATCTTTGAACTGGCAAGGGGAGGGTGTTGTGTAGCCATTTTAGCTATAGTTTTATATGTAGTATTTTAGGAAACTAGGCCTGCCGCTGTGCACTTTAACCTAGATATATTTTATTTTACTTTATTATATTATTTTAATATTAGCCACATTTGCGGTCTTGTTTTATTTTCTCTATCTAGCTGTTCTTCGCCTAGGTCAGCACTGTGTTCTTAAACAAGACATTTCTTTCACTCTGTGCTTTTCTCAAGGCTTCAGTAAGATAGGTTGCCGGCAAAAGTGGTACCCTTTTCTCCAATGTTCACAGAAACATACACAATCTTATGGGGGGCTCCTTTCTTGGAACATCAGATGTTTTATTATAAAAACACTACTTTGACCCATGTACGGTAGAGGGAGATTCCAGATAGATGACCATGACTGAGTGCTGATTGCTGATCACTTCGCTACAGCTGCTTATGTAGACTACAGGCATCTTGCTCCGTTATGAGAAATGATGTCTTCCCAGGGGGAACCTGAAAGGCAGAATTAGAGCTTAACATGCTGTGCTCTAACATAGCTTAGGTAGGAACTATCCCTACAAACCTTAGTGTCAGTATGGTAGCGTTATTCTTGTGTTTTATTCTCCTTGTCACAATTGTAATCTTATTGTGCTTCATCGTCCTAGTTATTGCAAAACATGCTTTATTATCTAAGATGCAGTCACTTCAATAAAATCTTATTGAATTTTACTCTCTGACTGTCCTTGCATGCATGAGACTAATGTCACTGAGAGAAATGAATGAGATCTGAGTGAGCACGATTCCCCTGAGGAGTCATGTATGTCATGCTCCCGGTTGCCCCAGTCATCCCTGCTCTTGGGTGGAGGTGAGGTACTGCTAGTTAGCTGGAACAAACCCGGATTAGGCAGACAGGTGTCATATGGTGCGGGATCAGACTCATTCCCCCGCAGTACAGGTGATTCTGCCACCTGAATCAGTAGTTTCATTAGGACAATGAGAACCTACGTGACATGGCGCCGCCAAATGTTTGATCAGCCACTAATTTTCGGGTCCTCCTGAGTACCTCTGTCTCGTTACATGCAAGGACACGTCAGTACTATATACAGAGACATTCGATGGAATGAGAATTCTTTCATTCTCAGCTAAGTAGGCAGTACCTAACTCATGCTGTACGTTGTTCAAGCTTGAACCTTAAAGGATAATCCCCATTTGGTGTGCTTATCTCTGAACAAAACTTACCATTTACTATGTGTTGGAAAATGGGTTATTGGTAAGGGCAGGTAAGTACCTACACTTAGCAATAGGCCACTAACCTCCACTTAGGTCCAGTTAGGTCTCAGTAAATTAAACCCAGCTCAACCCTTGGTAGCTTGGCAACGAGCGACAAGGCTTAACTTAGGAGTGTAAAGCATTCAAATATCACAAAACAGTAATTAAATAAAACACAGGAAACAGTTTAAAAATCCAAAATAAATTTATAAAAATAGATTATATTTTTATCTTTAAAATGACACCAAAACGAATAAAATCAGATAAGGGGAACTGGAGATATGAATTTTTAAATAATTAATGCTTTCTAGCGCATAGATGCAACTAGCGCTCAAAGGGTTAAAAAAGGTCACACTGGAAAGGAACAAAGTCCAGAGTTCACGCCACCCATGAGGTATCACTGTCACACTTACTTTCAGAAGTGTTTGGTTCAGGAAGGTGGTCCACAGCACCAGCCAAGGGTTCAGAGGCTCTGGTGTGCCTCTTGGGGTCTGGGACTACAACTCCCACAATGCACCTCTTCAACTTATGGAGTTGCTCCAAACGTCTCCAAACTTGTGGACCTTCTTCCAGAGGTCCTTTTTGTGTCCTTGAAGTATCCACAACTTCATCCAAGGTTCCAGAAGCTCTGAGTTGCTCCTTGGGAGTTGGGACTACAATTCCCAGAATGCACCTGTTCAGACTCCTCAAATGGCCACTGGATGCTGGTCAGATGGGCTCTGCTTGCAGGACTTGATGCAGGGGAGTCTGGGCAGCTCCTTTGTACCTATAGCAAACAGTCCCTTCTTGAAGTAGTAGAAGACAGGTAAAGTCCCTTTAGTAGTGAAGCCCAAGTGTGCAGCTGGTGCAGTCCTCCAGAGTGCAGGGTCCAGGTGCAGGTCAGGGTTCCAGCAGGGCAGTCCTTCTTCTCCTGTAGTTCTTCCTTGTTGGAATCTGAGAGGGATCTGGTAGGGAACTGAGGTGTGGGTGCATGTCTGCCAGGTTTATCCTTGGCTCCTGGGTGAAAAACAAGGGGGTCCTGGTTCTCCAATCATGGGCAGGGTCCTTCCCCCTGTGATGACCACTTTCCGGGAAGTGTGGCAAAAATCAATCCAAGGAGGCAACGTTCCTCAAAAATCCATCATGGTTGAAAGTGATTTTTGGAGGTTACATCTGGCTGAGCCCACCCACAGCTGTGGCTAAAAATCAGAAACACACCCCTCTCCTGCTATCTCCTAATCTAATCTGGGGTTGCAGGATGTGAGGGTGTTGCTGGGTTGCTCCAAATGGCCTTCTTTGCCTTTGAAGACCAGTTTGGCAGCCCTCCCCCTTCCTGCCTCACCATCTGCTGACGGGAGATCCCCTCCCACAGGCACATCTCTTTGTGTGAAGCCAGGCCACTTCACACCTCTTCAAGGCAGCCTGGCCAGGCTGCCAGAGGCTGGCCAATCAGAGCACAGCAGCAAAAACAATGCAGGGCTGAAATTGGCAACTTTTCAGGTAAAGTTTAAAACTCTTTACCTGAACAAGTTATATTAAATCCCACAACTGGAAGTTGTGGGATTTATTATAACAATTAATTTGATACCAAACTCTTGGTATCTGGTGCTTAAGGGGACTTTTACAATTAAAATAAAGTCTCCCCATTCCAGCCTATGGAGGCTATTCACTACAAAGAGGGAAAACGAATTTGGCTGTTTTTACCTCACCAGGGCTTATAAAGCTATTTTTATAAGGTCCCTGCTTATAGTTATATGGCACCCAGCCCTAGGGGCACATAGGGCCCACCTTAGGGGTGACGTATATGTAAAAATAGGGTAGTTTAAGGCTTTGGAACTACTTTTAATTCCAAAGTCGAATTTGCATATAACTTTAATTTAAAAGCAGCCAGCAAGGCAGGCCTGCCTTTAAAATGACACTGGGCACCTCAGCAGTGCACCTATGAGTGCACTACCTATGCCGTGGTCCCTAAACCTACATGCCCTACCATATACTATGGACTTATATGTAGGTTGACTTAGCCAATTATATTTAGCCTAATTTCCATATTGATTTTACACAGAGAACAGGCCCTGGGGCTGGTTAGCAGTACCCAGGGCACCATCAGAGTCAGGAAAACACCAGCAAAAAGTGGAAAATGGGGGCAAAAAGTTAGGGGCCTCTGCAATCAGCCCTGTTCTCTCACACTATGGCAAACCCACAGTGAGTAGCAATTGCAGTTAATATGCGACCACCCTTTCCTGCACATTTATTGGCACATGGCCTAATGGCCCAGGGGAGTCCAGTTACATTTGTTGTTGAAGCTCATGCAGCACACAGAACAGAAACTTTCTATTCTTGCGTCACATTTCCAGCAGTTGATGGGAACTCAAATACATTTCACCACTACACACCTGCAAATACACCTGCGGCATATAAAGCTTATGCATATTTAGAGATACCTCTATCTTATCAAGACCATCATAATTGGTTTGATGGCGCCCTACCACATACAACCCTACATGTTAGGTTAGGTCCTCTTAGTAATCATGGTCCTACCTGGCCTTTATTGCCCACATATACACTGCACCCTGATGTAGCAACCTTGACGGTAGCTGAGGTTTGCCGCTTACATAGTGAACTGATGGCATTATACAGACTATTAGTACAGTTTGTAATTCAAACATTAAATACAAACCCAGCACGTGCTGCCCTGGTGAAACCACTTGCAACAACTCCAGGCATTAATCCTGCGACTGTACATTTGATCATGGGTAAGGTACCCGCCAAACCAGAAGAGATTCAGTTTTGGTAAGCTCCAAAAATAAATGTGCTGGAATCACTATTTCCCTATATGGGACCTCAGGGGAAACAAAGAATATTAACAATGTGCTTGCCAATTGGGGTGGTTCCCACAGTAGATAATTGTAATACATGGGGCACGGTATTTGCTACGCTCTATACTACCGCACACAGTACACCGACACTGGCCAATTTGCAGGAAGTGTTGAAATAAATTCAAGATAAATACTGGGCTGCCCAGCCCTGAACTTGGGGATGCAATTAATGGGCAATTTCACCACAGTATCTTCCATTATATTAAGTAACCTTAAAGGGGAAGCGCCCGCACTAGCCGTGCACATGTGGATCCGGGACGTTCCTCCACAGATCGAGAACGCGAGCTGCCAAAGATTATCGCTGAGACCTACTCTAGAATTGGTCGAAATAGTCTGCGGGCCAGACCAACAAAACCACAATTTCAATGTAAATCTGATAAAGATTCTACCAATCAAGCTCCTGAGGATAGTAAGAAACTCTGGGATAAAAAAACAACAAACACCCAAAAAAGAAAGGGGAGAATCTCTGCATACGGAGACCCAACAGAATAGATATATTCTCAGAAATAGAGATAATATAAAAACGCTTGACAGATATCAATATACTGATAAATGCCAATCTCGTTCCTATCAGGACTCATCGGAAAAACACAGTGAGAGAGAGGTGGGCGGTCAGAGCAAAGAACTGAGTATGTGAGAAATCGAGACAGGATCACAACGCTCAACAGAAGCTTCTGTTAAAAAAGAAGAGAAACTTTCCCACCAAAAAACACAATTAAAAAAGATAAAGGTGGCAGCAGTTGCAGTTCAACATGCCACTCAAGAGAAGGGCTCTCTTGAGGAACAAGAAGTGGGCACTAGCACTATTAGACATCGCGGCAGAGGTCACAATAGTTCACTGGAATCTTCTGGAGCATCTGGAGGTGAAACCAACAGATGACTTCCTACAAGCAGAAACTGCAGACAAGCATGTCTCCACGCCTGATAGGGTGTAAAAAGTAACATTAAAGTTAGAAGGAGACATTGAGCGCACAATAGATTCAATCTTTTGTGATCAAGTTGTAAACATATATGATATTTTGCTGGCCAAACAGGATTGGCCACCTGAATTTGTATGTACCTGCCCATATGGGGAAGATGTTATCAAACCTTCTTTCTCACCCCTTGTTCCTGAGGAGCTCGCAGCATCCTACACCATTGATTGGGCATTGGCGCAGGCACCCACCTTATATCGCAACCACGTAGGATGGGACAAACATTCCCCCTACCATGTAAATCAACCACAACCCCAGTATCCAATAAAACATGATGCTAAAGCACCCGGGAGAGAAATACTTACACAACTTGAGTACCAGTGCGTAATTGAACCCTGTATCTCACTCATGAATAATCCATTATTCCCAGTAGCTAAACTGGACCATTCGTACAGAATTGTCTTAGACTACAGACATTTAAACAGTCATACATTCACATATGCTATACAAAACTCACATAGCACGGCACTTATAAACAACATAGTGCGTAAAAATACAAAACAACATTGGATATTTCCAATGTTTTTTTCTGCCAAAATATAGCGCCTGAGAGTAGAGACTTAATTCGTTTCAGCGCACTACGCTCTCAGAAAACATTCTGCTGTTTACCCCTGGGATACAAGAGCAGTCAAGGACTGTTCGCAGCTCCTGTGACCTCAACATTGACCCTGAAGCTTTGTCCTATGTAGATGATATCTATGTCACGGATGATGAATTGCTGCAACATTTAAGATGGGTAGCCTGCATTGTTTTGGGATTTGTCGAGTTCGGCTACAAATTTAATTTAAAAAAAACAAAAATAGCCTTCCTTATGATCCTGTTTCTGGGATATAAGCTATCAAGTGAAGGAAAGAGCCTAGCGCCACAATTCTTGGAAAAATGCACACAGTTACAGCCTTCAAATACCATTAAAAAACTTGAATCTCTATTGGGTTTCCTAAATTTTGGCAGAACTTACATTCCTGATTATGCATCATGCATAAAACCTTTATACGACTTAATACGTCCTGACTTTTCAAGTAAATTTTGGACAGTCAAACACACATGCATTCTCAGAGCTTTGCAAACAGACATGCTTGCAGCACACAAGGGACAACAAAACACATTTGGACATCACAGTAATTGCTGGTGCCATTAGTTTCACCTACGTAACTTTCAATGGGGGTGAGAAAGTCCCGATATCATACAAATCACATTTGTACTCAGCAGCAGAACAATGCTTTGCTCCCACTGGGAAAATTCTCACTGCTGTTCAGATGGCCATCATCAAAGAAAGACCTTTAGCCCAAGGCAAAAGCGTTATTGTCATCTCTCCAATTCTAGCCCTTGAGGCTGTTACCAAAGCCAGTGTTCCAAACTCTAAAGCATTACATCTATGTAAAAGGCAAAAGCATTATTGTCATCTCTCCAATTCCAGCCCTTGAGGCTGTTACCAAAGCCAGCGTTCCAAACTCTAAAGCATTACATCCATGTTGCATTCAATGGGCAATGTCTTTAACAGCCATTGATGCAGACTACATTTTTGACCCAAAATTACAAACTCAAGAATTTTTGCAGAATGAACTAGAACACCCAGTTCCTGCAAATATACTGCCTATTGATCAATATGAAAGAGTCATGTACACCAATGGCTCAGCACAACCTGCAATTGGCACAAAACATCTATACTCCGCTGCTTGCGCAGTCGTAAGTGGCTACATGGAGGATAATACATTTTGTCCCCAACACACATTCACACAAACCCTAGGGGATTACACAGCACAATTAGCAGAGCTAAAGGCTCTGGTGATGGTACTGGAAGGTACGATCCTGCACAGTTAACACTGATTGTTTGTGATTCGTACTTCAGTGTCCAACCCTTCAATGAATACCTGTATTACTGGTGCCAAAAAGGGTTCAGAGATTCTAATGGCAACACCATCAAACACAGACTTCTGTGGGGGAAAGTAGCAGATCTGAAGGAAATGCTACCAAACATCCATTTTGTACATACACTTGGACACCAGCTCATTGGAATACACGTTGCTGGAAATACACTGGATGATGAAGCTGCGAAATCAGCTGTAGCTATGGCTACTGCTGCTGCAGTAACCCGCTCAGGAGCAAAACCGGACGATGACATATGCGCTGCCGTGAAAGCTGCTGCTGAAGGCACGCCCTAGTCAAATGCATTTCCTGCTAAATATTCCTACCGAATGGGAGGCTGCCTAGGCGCAGAAGTAAAAATACCAGGCGCAGGAGTTTGAGTAATTCCCAACAAAGACATAAGATCAGAGTTGATTAAAGCAGCGCATGAGGGGGTAGCATCTGCCCATGCTGGTGTGGAGGCTACAATATAATTGTTGCAAGCACGTTATTGGTGGCCAGGTCTATACAAACAGGCCAAGCAGTATGTCCTTTGTTGTGACATCTGCCAACAAATTAAGGGTTCCACCGCCAAACGCCCACTGCAGACACGCCTCCTAATTTCCAACAAACCATTGCAATGTGTGTACTTGGACCATTGTGGTCCCCTAACACCGGACAGTGCATACAAATACATTTTAGTCGCTGTTGACTCCTGCTCTAGCTCCAGATTTCTATTGGTGTGGCCACAACGCTTGGCTGACGCTCAGACTGTTATTAAAGATTGGTGAGTCTTTCTCGGCACATACGAAGTTGCGGCTTTCCACTAGGGCCAGGGTCCTGCTTTCTCCTCAAGGGCATTCAGGGGTGCCATGGTTTTATTAGGGGTTTAACTCCATTACTCGTCTCCATCTCAACCCGAGGGAAATAGTATCTTGGAGTGACGAAAACGTGATTCAAAGCAGTCCTTAACAGCCAGAGTCTTAGGCACGGGTCATAGTTGGCTTAACCACCTGTATGGAGCCCAAAGAGCACTTAACAATCTGCCTGGAAGGTCCCTGGAGAGTCGTACTTCACATGAGTGCCTGTTTGGAACTCAAATGTATGTTCCAGACCTTGATGGTCCTGCGTGAATGCGGCAGAAACACCTTATGTCATAAATGAACATGCAACTGTCTTACAGGAATTACAACAATTCTGTGATGACAATGCTTCTACCAGAGCTGCCTGTACAGAAATTAAGCATGTGCGAGTAACACCTACCAGCTGGGTTCCTAAGGTTGGGAATCTGGTATATGAAAAGGTTGCTGTGAAAAAGGAGTTTGATCATTCTTATCGTGCACCGGTCCCACTATTGGGAATATACGGTACCAGAACTGTCATTCTACCACCGTTAGCTGGTGCTAAAGAAAATCGCTTTGTATCTATTGACAATGTCAAGTTACACCATGTGGCCGATCCTGCACAGCAGACCAAGAGGAACAGTCAGTAGTTCCCGAATCACTCTCACTACTGGTCAAGAAGTCCCTCTACAAGTTGTAAGCAGCAACGCTGACACCTCCCCGAGCTTGGGTAGGTTGGAAAATGATCTTGCACTGGTTCCACTGACATCTGTTTCAACACATAATGCAGAAATAACTAATCGGTTTGACACAACCCCAACACAGATGGATGGCGTCATTTATTCCGAACCACTGCTGGAAACCTGCACCAGTTCTCCACCTACAGACATGGCTCCAGCTTTTGCAGGAACTGCTTCTGGATACTTTGCTGACATCAACGACACCTTTTTAGACTCATTCACCTCTTCTACATCTGAACTGTCAAAAACACGTAGGCTGATAAAGTGGCTAAAAACAAATTACTTTACTCTCCCATGGAACTATCTGTGGCTTTCTTTGACTGTACTAGCTTTATTCCTTTGTATTGGTTTTGTCATAACATTCTTTCTAATAAAACATGGTCATTTTCTTCCTGAAAGATCAACAGTTCAACAGGTGGATGAGGTCCTAAAACTGTATTTTTCTTCTCACAAGGTCCGCAGAGACTTGTCTTTTGTGAACATTTCTGCTATCCCAATTCCTGATGGGATTGTTTGGGATAAAGTAACATTTGATGTATACGGCCCGACAGAGGTCATTCAAATACCATATCTGTTTAAACTCTCAATGAATGATGTAATAATACCCGGAGTTGATTCTGATGACTGGGAGATGAAAACAGTTGATTCTATGATGACTGAGTTACAGTATTTTACTGTATTTGAAAGTGAGGATGTGTATCAATCCCAAAAAATTATGGAGATATGTTCTGTTATAATTATTATGGACACCATTTCATTCACAGAGCAAGTACCCTAAACACTATTTTTTATTACACACAATGGGAACATTCTCCAACTCCTCCACAAGGAAGTTTTAAAATATATTCTGTAACATTTACATATTTTTCTGGGCACAATGTTAAAAATGCTGAGTCATATTATTTTAAATTGCCATTGATGGAAAATGTAATATATCATTGACAGATACAAAATTCATTTATTTGGAATCCTTTGTTTCCAGGTTGGCTATAGAAGGCTATGAATATTGGCTGAAGTCGATTGACTTGAAAAGCATGAGGGGAACACAAAATTGGCAAATGTGGAGAGGAATCTTTCTTTAGAGCATGCCTGATACCTGTTCAAATGATATTTTTAAATGAAACTGTACAACAAACAAGTTCTTTAGGCTTAGCAAAAATTAAGGAATTGAATGCGTCCAGTATTCCTGCACCTGCAAAATTGATGATGGGTCCAGAATGGCACGTTTATTTGTTCACTGTCACGCCCTGGCAAGTGGTTATTGTGGCCAATAGATACCAATGGATGTCATAAACGTTTTATAAAATCTATGGGGGGTTTTAGAAATAGTAGGCCGGACCCTTGCTAAATACTCACCTATACGATAACTATTAATTTATCTTGATGAGACTTTTTTACCGATTGAGGAAATTCTTTTTACCAGTATATACAATGAGTTAACTGTACAGAGAATTAATTTTATTTTATTGTGTATAGAATTAATTTATGAGATTTAGATCAGGTACTTTGGTCAACTATGTGCTATGAGCTATGAGTGCTAATTTTATACTCAAACATTAATCTGATGTCTAAGCTTTCAGTTATTGATTTAATTTTGATTCTATTTTTGGATATCCCTTCTAGATACTCTGGTTGGAGGAAGAACTATCAAACCTTACCCGTTTGCTTATATTCATTCTTCAGTACTTTCACGTTATTATTGGGTGGTTAACTTTGCTGATTTTCAGATAAGATTATTAAAATTAGTAATGTGGATAATTTTTAGCCCTGAATAAGTTTATGATGATATATTTGCAGTGTATATGTTTTACTATCTGGTTAATTCTCTATTTTTTAAAATGATAATATTTTTACAGACATTATGGTCTAGAACGAAGAAATATGAATTTTAATAGATAGAGCACTGTTATTTAATTTGGTTGTTTCCCTTTAAAATTTAATAATGAATTTTCATTAAAAACTGATAATATTAATTTATTAATTTTATTAATAATATTGGGGGGAATGATTTGTAATTTAATAATTATATCTAAATTATATCTAGCATCATATAGGGGCATGAACTGATCTAAGTACTAATAGTACTATTATGATAATATTTGCAAAGTATTGTGTGTTGTTATTGGTTGCACATTCTAATTGTCTTATTTTTATGTCTATGTCAATAGGGTATTTAAAGGGTAAATTATGGGTGATGTTTATCACGTGACCAAGGCTGCTGTGTCAGTCGAAACGCGCTGTGTGTAGATTAAACTGATCTTTTTTGTTCCTGAAACCCGAGTGTGCGAGTATTATATCTATTTTCCTTTTGCTTATATATATATGTATATATATATATATATATGTATATATATCTATAAATATATATATATATAATGTATATATATATATATGTATATATATATATCCATATATATATATATATATATATATATATATATATATATATATATATATATATATATATATATATATATACTTTAAGATGAATTTTAGTAGCTTTTCTTTTATATATTAAGTTAGGCTTTGAACCTCCTTTGAACCGGCAAGGGGAGGGTGTTGTGTTGTGTAGCCATTTTAGCTATAGTTTTATATGTGTAATTTTAGAAAACCAGGCCTGCCGCTGTGCACTTTAACCTAGATATATTTTATTTAACTTTACTATATTATTTTAACATTAGTCACATTTGCGGTCTTGCTTTATTTTCTCTATCTAGCTGTTCTTCACCTAGGTCAGCACTGCGTTCTTAAGCTAGACATTACTTTCACTCTGTGCTTTTCTCAAGCTGCAGTAAAATAGGTTGCTGGCAAAAGTGGTACGCTTTGCCTCCAATGTTCACAGAAACATACACACTCTTACATGGGGATCCTTTCTTGGAACATCAGATGTTTTATTATAAAAACACTACTTTGACTGGAACATCAGATGTTTTATTATAAAAACACTACTTTGACCCATGTACATTAGAGGAAGATTCCAGCCAGATGACCATGACTGAGTGCTGATTGCTGATCGCTTCGCTACAGCTGCTTATGTAGACTACAGGCCTCTTGCTCAGGTATGAGGGATGATGTCTTCCCAGGGGGAATCTGAAGGGCAGAATTAGAGCTTAACATGCTGTGCTCTAACATAGCTTAGGTAGGAACTCTCCCTACAAACCATAGTGTCAGTATGGTAGCGTTGTTCTTGAGTTTTACTCTCCTTGTCACAATTTTAATCTTATTTTGCTTCATCATCCTAGTTTTTGCAATACATGCTTTAGTATCTAAGATGCAGTTACTTCAATAAAACCTTATTGAACTTTACTCTGCCTCTGACTGTCCTTTCATACGTGAGACTGATGTAACTGAGAGAAACGGATGAGATCTGAGTGACCACGAATCCCCTGAGGAGTCATGTATGTCATGTGCCCGGTTGCCCCAACTTGGGTGGAGATAAGTCACTGCTAGTTAGCTGGAACAAACCCGGAATAGGCTGACAGGTGTCACATGGTGAAGGATCAGACTCAGTCCCCCGCAGTACAAGTGATTCTGCCACCCGAATCCAGTAGTTTCATTAGGATAATGAGAATCTATGCTACAATAGCAGTGAGATGCCATATTTAGAATCTGGTGTAAATTGGTAGATTCTTCCTATGGAACCCATGCATAGCAACCAGGTAATGTATGAAGCGGGAAATGGAAAATGATCCTTGTTCTGTCTCTGTTAGGAATGTAAATGGCTGTTCCCTTCTCTCTTACTAAAGTACTGGGTTAATCAAGAGAACATGTGGATTTGTAAGTCTCTGTGAAATCCCAGAATAAAATATGGTGCTAAGAGTACCATATAGCAGATATATATATGGGCAGTAAATGACCCTAACGCACATGGGAAAATTTAGCCAATTAATCTTTGTAAATCATAACATCCTTTTCATAAGAGTTGGCAAGGAAACGAGAAGCTGCCTATGCAATCTTTTGATTTCAGTCATTCATTCAAACGCAGCCTTCAAATCTGGTTCTTGAATGGCCATCACTTTGATTGTTATGCAACAATTGGCCGGGTTCATGTATGAATTATGCAGGAGAGAGTGAACGGGCTGACTATTATTTAACGTATATCTCATTCTAAATGATATTTGAACAAAGAATGGTAACTTAATGTTCTGAAGCGACAGGATCACCTTTCAGCTGCTATTGAATTCGTGGAATGAAAATACACAGTACCTAATGTACTTCTCCAGCTCCGACGCACTGCGATATTATAATGCTTTGAAATAAGTCTCCTCGCTACTTTCGAGTACTATTGCCATCGGCTTTTTGTTTCTTTCAACAGCAGTGTGAAAAACCTTTGCATTACGTTTCTCGCTGCCTTTCTCACCATTGCAGTAAGTGACGGAGTTCAATATTTGAAAATCTTTTGTCAGTTGTGAAGATCTTTTAAATCTACTAAAAATATTTTTTTAAAGTAGCTGTGCAATGAAAATTGCGAACAGTGGGAATTTCTTTAATGGTAGCTTCTGAAGCGTGAATGCTTTACGATTACTCAATTAGGCTCCAAGATGGTGGTACCAAACACCGGAAATCTTAAAAGGCAGATAATATGGATCAGCCACATGCAAACGGACGTTATAATTTACTCCGAAAATAGAGCAGAGTACAAATACAACGCGCCTACCTAAGAGGACAGTTTTCCAAGAATTGTAATCTATTTTTTTTTATTTTTTCTTGTTTTTTTCACTGAATTAGCACCCTGTGTTTTCTACTAGCAAGTGTCTATCAAGTGGAAGTATGTCATATTGATATTTCTCCGTTTGTATTTTAAATGGTCGTCTATTTTTATCTGTTTATTTTCATCACATAACCATGCATTTCTATGTACCCTTACTAGGTCTTTTAGGAAAGTTATACAGTTTTATTTTTATATATGTAATCTATCTAAATTATGACTAATACACACATGGGGCCCAATTCATAAAAGCACGTCCATGTGCGGCTGGGCAAAGTTCTTCGCCTGGATGGTATTCTTCAAATCGCGGTTGAAATCTCGACACAGTAGAAGAATTTACAAGTCTCCACATCCCTCCATGAGGAGGCAGAGATTCTTATGACCTAAATTACAACTGTAAATGTAATACTTGTACATTTTCGACTCAGTTGCTCCATTATGGAAAACCCAAAATGGAATGTATAGGCAAGCAGCATTCACCTCACTTAAATGAAACACTTTACTTCACCAAACACATAAATCCAGCACACACTCTAGGGTCTCCCCTTCTCCCCTTTGACTGCATAATTTCCAGGTCTCTATAACTGCAGCTCTGGCCTTCAGAATGCAGCCAGTCCCTGTCAAGAGAAAGAGGAGCTTCACTGAAGATATGACAGGCATTCTAGTTACTTTTGTTGAGGATCACTTAGTGCTTAATTTGAGCCAGTGGTCAACATCTGCACTGGAGAGCCAACGACATGGTGGGACTGTTTGTCTAAATTTGTGAGGAAGACAACAACACATGTTTACTAATTCCATATACATTAAAATGACTAATTTGTGCCACCCAAAGCAAAAAAGAATAGCTTGGGTGGCAGAGATGAGTCATTTTTAATGTATAAAAAGTCTACATTTTCATTGGTAGCGCTGACAATGACAATGGGTGGTGCAAATTGCAGTGGTCTTCTGACTTATTACAAATTAAGTACTGGGATCACTGCAGGGGAAATGGCCTGCCCCACACATCCTCAGAGGAGTGGAAATAGCAGCCAAGTGGTGTGAGCTGCCAGACTCTGCAAATGAATTGGGGGTGGAGATAGACACTGTGGGGAAACCTGAAAAGTAGCGGACAGGAGAAGGTGGGGAAGGAGAATTATATAGAATTTGCATGGCAGAGTCTCTTCCTGGATACAGACCTGGACTCCGACTCTTTTTCTGAAAATCTTTTTATTATGTTTTCTCCCAAAGTGCATAGGATGATACATAGATCAATCAATCCCCAGTTGCTGTGGCATACAGATACGTAGGATATGTTGAATGACAGTATCTAACTTAAATCACTGAACACTCACCTCTTTTTCAGCCTCTTTGAGGAAGGATCCCCTCTACCGTGCACCCTTGCCTGTTATATGGCCTACCTGTTCTGGGGAATCCCATCATTAACCATCACTATTACATTGGGATTGACAGCAGGAGTACCATCTATGGTGGCAGGGTGACAACGAGAATGTGCATTAAAATGTGTCACTACCGCACACAAATATGCAGTATTAATGCCTAGATTTTTGCATATTTTATTTTTTCATACTTCAACACTGTTTAAATGTATCTTCATTATGTACATTTTTGTAAAATTTACTCAAAAAACAGTTATATTGTGATTACTTAGACATCCAATCTGATCATTCACATTCATATCAGCTCACATTAATTTGTGAAGGTCCTGGGTTCCCTGACCATCTCCCTACCCCCACCACCTCCTCTCATGTTCCAGCCTGAGTGCTGAAATGTGGACAAGAGACAGATGGTAGAGACTCTAACATAATAGATCCAACCACATTTCTGCTTCTAATTGTGTCTAGAAATGTTAGTATGGACCAGATGTATGAATATTCCATTCTAAAAAGGCAGTTGCAAATTATGCACCAACTCCTTGCAAATGGAGTAGGGTTTTATGAACTGACCAGGTACTAATAGGTTGGTTCACAAAATTCCCACTCAGAGTGGTCGTAATGCTATTCATGAAGTAGGTGGCAAATTGTGACTCACTCTGCTTACTGGACATCAAAGAGATGGTGGCTTGCGGGGGCCAGCAGATCATCGTGTCTGTGATCACTTCTTAAATATATATTTTTTAATTGCAGACTATTTTCCATAAAAGAAATGGTGCTCTGTTCGAAAAAAAAATTGTACGTCTTTTTTTTTTTATGGATCAAATCTGTTTATTAATTTCAATTTTCAATTTCAAACATCGCATATGCAATACAATACTATATTGTGAGGAGACTCAGTAACATCTTGCATAAAGCGAAACAATAGAAAATAAAGTTAATAATTAATACAACTACGTTTCCCCGCTGCCAGCTAGCCATTCCATAATCATACCCTCCCAGGCTCTGATACCCGGTGGAAATAATAATACACACATATCTCTTTACAAGTACCGTCCCTTACAATCAAGTCAGGTTCAAAACCCTCAAATAAACTGGGCATGTCAGCTCTGCAAACTCTTCGGACAAAATACTAAAAAATGGTTGCAAGAGATCCCTAAAGTCCTCAGCTCGCTGTTGAGATGTCAGGCTGAGCTTTTCCATAGCAAGGATAAACCAAAGTCTGTGCAGCCACGAGACTGTTGTCGGGATTCGCTCTGACCCCCAGTGAGATAACAACAACTGAACTGCTGCGTTCAAGGCTAGAGCCATCTGTCGACCTCTCAATGATCTCAGGGGGAATGTCAGAGAATTGGGAAGATCTGAGTATCAAAAGCCCTGTCCACCATGTCTAGTATATCCTTCCAATACCTATATAACTGGGACAGTGCCATAATAGATGCACGAATGTACCCCGCCCCCACAACCCCTCCAGCAGAGACTAGATTTATCAGGATCCCAGGCGTGAATCCTACTTGGTGTATAGTACCAGAAGGAGGCCACTTTATAAGCTGTCTCGGTACCTGCTGAGTGATAAGCTGTGTGATGCGCCCTGTAGAAGACACTCTCCCACTCGTCTTCCGATAACTCTCTCCCGAGTTCCCTCTCCCATCTTAGCTGCCCATTAGTCCTGGTCAGGCGGATCGCCCCCCGTAGAAGGACATAGAGCTCGGAAACCACGCGCTTGTCATCTTTTTTCGTTAGAGTCCATTTTTTCAAATGGTGTTAATGGTCTGTCTATTAATGACCTATTGGCCGGAAGCAAGGCCCAGTGTCTTATTTGATAGTACATCATCCTGTCAGCTTCGGTTAAGCCGTATAGCTCCCTCATCCGGTCAAAAGGGATGACCCCCTGCTCATCAAATAAAAACCCCACCCTCTTACAGCCCCCCTCGTACCACCGACGCAATGTTTCAAACTGTAAGCCCGGGCCAAAGTCAGGGTTCACGCCCAGAGGGGTCATTGGAGACGGAAATGTTGTCAAGCCTGCAGCGGCGGCCACCCGATCCCACACTCTCATCGAGATCCCCGTGACCGGGGATATATACAGACCCTGTGCTCTTTGACGGCGCTTAAGCCAAGGTTCTTTCCATTTATGAGTGCCCGCTACTGCTTGGTCCATAAAACACCAATGCTTCTCGGAGGACGGGCGGCTCCATTCCAAGAGGAAACACAGCTGGGCAGCCTGGAAATATCGAAGAAGGCAGGGGACCGCCAGTCCCCCTTTTCTCTTAGGACGATACAGGATCTGCCGCGATAACCGCGCCGGCATCCCTTCCCATATAAATCTTAGCACCGCCGATTGAAGGGTCGCTATCGTTCACGGCGGGGGCTCTAACGGGAGCGCCTGAAACAGATACAATATGTGTGGTAGAATAGTCATCTTCACTGCCGCGACCCTGCCCAACCAGGACAATTTAAGTTTCCCCCACGCCTCTAAGTCTCGGTGGACCTCCTGAGTCAGTTTCGCATAATTCACCACCACTGTACGCGCGACTGTGGATCCCAACTCGATCCCAAATATGGGAGCCCGTGGAGGACCACGTGAAGCAGAATCGGGCCTTCAAGTCCCGCTCCTGTTCCGCGCTAATAAACTTGCTCATAGCCTGCGATTTAAGCATATTCATTCGGAACCCCGAGACTTGCCCAAATTTCTCCAGGACACCCATTAACCCCAGGAGCGAAGTCATCAGCTCCACCAGAGTAAGAATGACATCATCCGCGTAAAGTGATATGAGATGTTCGTCTCCCCCAAACTTCACGCCCCTAATCTGAGGATTATCCCAAAGCCTCTGCGCCATAGGCTCCATAGAGAGGGCAAAAAGAAGGGGCGAAAGAGGACACCCCTGTCTGGTGCCTCTTTGGACTGCAAACGGCAAGGAAAGTATCCCATTAACCCGTACCGCCGCCCGAGGTGCATGGTAAATGCAGAGACTCCATGTCATAAAGCCCGACCCCAAACCAAAGCGCTCAAGCACCTTGAACTGGTATGGCCAGTGAACCCTGTCGAATGCCTTTTCAGCGTCAATGGATAGAAATAGCGCCGCCCTATGAGAACGTTCGATTTTATCCAGGAGGTGAAGCAGTCGCTTGGTATTATCGCTACACTGCCTATGCAGTATAAATCCCGCCTGGCCAGGCTCCACTAGTCCCGGCATATAATAGTTAAGATGATGTGCCAGGATGCCAGTAAATAATTTAGCGTCAATATTCAAAAGGGAAATTGGCCTATACGAGGCACATTCCTCAGGATCTTTCCCTGGCTTCGGAATAACTACGATAGTTGCGTCTAACATACTAGGTGTAAGAGCGCCGGTCTGACGAAAGGAGTTAAAGAGTCGCACCAAGACGGGAACAAGTTCCCCACGAAAAGATTTATAAAAAAGGGCAGAGAATCCATCAGGACCGGGTGACTTCCCAGCCTGCAGCCGAGCGATCGCTGAAATAACCTCTTCCACCTTTATCGGTAAATCTAGCGCGGTTGCCTCTTTCAAAGACAGGGGAGTGATTGCTATATCCTCTAAGAAGGATTCTGGGGTTAAGGCACCGGGCTCTTCAGCCCTGTGTAGATTCCGATAAAATTCTGTGAAAGCCTGCGCGATTTGGTCACTCAAGTATGCTTCTATTCCCAAGGGGGAGCGGACCACTTTCACCATTGACGCTGCTCGCTGCGCTCTTAACCTATGTGCCAGCAACTTCCCACACTTATTGCTTCCTACGTAGTACTTATGTTTAAGGCGGGCTACCGCGTACCTTGCCCTATCCCAATCCAATCTACTCAGCTGTTTCCGCACCCTCTCGAGCTTTCGCCATATTCTAGGGGCACCCGTACGTTTATGAGAGCGCTCCAACACCCTTACTCGCTGTTCTAGGTCCCCCCTAAGTCTACTCCTCGCCTTATTATCTCTAGATGAAAGAGACATCACTTCACCTCTCACCACAGCCTTCAGTGCCTCCCACAATGTTGCAACGCTTACTGTCCCATCGTCGTTAAAACTAAGGTAGTCTGTTATTGCCCCTCGAATCGCCTCTACCGTCTCAGCGTTCTGAAGCATCGAATCCCTATATCGCCAAACCGATGTACCAACCCTCTCCACGTCCATGTGGATCTCAACTGTAATGGGGGCATGATCTGAGAGGGCCCTTGGCTCAATCTCTGCGTTTCTAACCCTAGGGAGAAGCTCCTGTGATGCCAGAAAGAGGTCCAACCTAGCGTATGTTTTGGTTGCTGAAGAGTAAAAAGAGTAGTTCCTCAACGAGGGGTGCACATTTCTCCAGACATCCACTAGACCACACTTGCTGAGCCATTGCCTCCATGCGTCCGAGAGGGACCCCGTCTGCCCGTGTCGCTGACCTGAGTGATCCAGGGCCCCATCCATCACAAGATTAAAATCGCCCCCCAGCAAGATAGCACCATCAGGGGATTGGAGCAGCGGGGTCAGAGACTGTCTCAGGAAGGGTTCTTGTTGGGAGTTGGGTGCATAAAGGGAAGCGATCGTGAAGGAAAAGCCTCCCAGTCTAAGTCTCATAGCCAAAAGCCTTCCTGGGATCTCATGCAGTTTTGATATCACTTCACCCTGGAATGAACGTGATAGAAGTATCACCACCCCTGCATGCTTTGATGGTAACGATGACCAGAACTGTCTGGGGAACCACTTAGAACGCATTCAGTAGGTGTCTTTCAAGACAAGGTGGGTTTCCTGCAAGAGACAAACATGGCTCTCCGATCTCCCTAGAGCCGACAGGATGGCAAGTCTCTTAGTAGGGTTGTTGAGCCCCCTCACATTCAAACTTAAACATTTAATAATCATAGCCTATACTGAGGAGAGCCAGCAGAGAGGGACGGGGCACAGCAGAGGGCCACCCCCTACTTTAACATCTAGCCCACCTGGAGCGATCAGGCCCCAGAGCATTTCCATAAGAAGCCAACACAGCAGGGAAACACAACAATAAACAAATGATAAGCACAACAGGTGCATAGAACACAGAAGTCCTCGATTGTCTACAATCACGAGGTGCGATTTCCACGGGGCAGTATATCCGACCAGATCGAGTGTTCAGGTCCATAGCCTCTGCCGCCTCCACCCGCATCAACAATCAATATATTGGTAGCGAAGCGGCCAGTAGCAAACCCAGTCGCCCCCGGACCAGACTAGGTCGCAGTTCCGGCAGCCACATTGTTCAAAGCAGCCTCTCTCTCGATCCTCAGCTCCGAGGCCGTCGGGCGCTGCAGCTTCCTTTTCTTTTCTTTTCTTTTCTCCGCCAACGAGGAGTGCCCCGCGCCGGCAGAGCTGCTCCCCCGCTCGACTCACAGCCAACGTCCTCCAGACCCAGGACGCGACCAGCCTCCAAGACAGTTTTCACCTGCCGAACCTGCTCCTTCCAACGGAAGATCAGTCGGAATGGATGGCCCCAGGAATATGACACGTTGTGTGCCCGCAAATGATCCGTGATCGGTCTAAACTCTCTCCTCCTCTGCAGAGTCCGCGCTTACAGATCATGAAATAGCTGGAGTTCATGCCCACGAAAGTGTACACTCTGAAGACTGCGGGCCCGCTGCAGAATCTTTTCTTTAAGGACATAATTATGGAGACAGGCTAAGATGTCAGGGGGGCGATCTCCAGGCCCTCCAGTGCGCCCTACTCGGTGTACCCGGTCCAGGGCCACATCCTGTGTCTTGTCCACACCAAGCAAGGAGCGAAACAGGTCCACCACGTAGCCCACGATGTCCTCCTTTTCAACCCCGGCCGGGGCCCCTCTAATGCGAATATTCTGCCGCCGTGAGCGATTTTTCAGGTCCTCAACTGCCATCTGAAGGAGGTCCTGCTGCTCTCTGAGACGGACCACCTCCTGTTGTAGGCCCGCAACCTCCTCACCGCGTGGGATCTCATTATCTTCGAGCTGTGAAACACGCTCACCCAAGGAGGAGACCTCACCCGCAACTCCTTCAGCTCCTGTGAGATGTCCCTGCGCAGCTCTTGGATGTCTCCCCGAAGCGACTCAAACAAGGAGGTCAAAAAGCCCTTCGTGACAGGGGAAGACTCCGCTGGATCCGTCTCCCCATGGCTCTCCGGGGCCCCCGTCTCAGGTGAGTCATCCGCCGATGTGCCAGAAGTCGGGCGCGTCCCTGCCAGCATGTCCCTCACCGAGCGCTCGCGCTTCGACTTTGACGCCGCCATGGTACTCCGGTCTGGTTGCTCCACACCGCTGCCCGCCTCGGGAAATCCAGAGTCTCCGTCCGGGGCCGATCAGTATGGTCCCCCTAGGCCAGGACCGCGCCCAGATCCAACCTCCAGCGACTTCCTCCACAGCAGTCAACTCCTAGGCCCTTTCCTTGGAACCGCAGGGCCACGATCAACAAAGACTCCTATAATGGGGTAAGGCCAGACCCCTAGGCCCCCACCTTCTGCTGGGGGCCCACTGCTCCAATGACTCTCTCCAAGGCCCAAATATGAGGAGGCCTTGCCTGTCCTCCTCAATTTGCCATACACGAGGGAGCACCTTCTCCCCCAGGTGCACAGATCAGCAGGCCCCAGGTCTTCCTGGCCAATCCACCTGACATGGGCCCAGGGAGATCCCCAGGCCCTCCGCTCCTCGATGTCCAGTCCAGAGGGGCCGCCTGGCAGGGGACCGTTCTGTGGCCCAGGCCGCCTCCTGCAGCGTACCGCAGTCCCGCCCCTACCTTAGGGCCGAGGCCAGCTCCCCTCGCTGGAGCAGCACATTCCGTTTGCGGCCGCCACCGGGCGAAGCGAACCCCCGGGGGCACCTCTCGCTACGGGGGGAGCTTCAGGCTACCCCCCCCACGGGCCGCAAAGCAATTTGCTGGATCGGGCGGCGGAGCGCTAACAGTCACGTCTTAGTGCTCCGCCATCTTGGCCACGCCCCCCTGAAAAAGTTTTTTAGAGTTGTCAGTAGGCGATTGGACCATTGCCCATTCCCAAACAAACTTTTTTTTAACGAAGGGGAATTAACCTTTGAGGTGACTTTTGAGGAGCTCGTAACCTATGAATGGTTTGAGATAAAAAATGCAAGCCAAACCATTGAACACAGCAGCCCAAACTGCAATTTGAAAGGAACACCTTAAACATGTCCCTTCCAAATTGGGATTTCATGTGCATTTTTAAATCCATTTTGAGATTCATTGAGTACTTAGGGGCTAATTTCAAGAGGACCTAGCGCCTACGTGTGCCATATTAGCATAATTTTTTTATGCTAATGTGGCCCAACGAGGCCAAAATCACCACATCAAATTTACAAAGTGGCGCAATGCCTACATTTGACGGTAATCCTGCAAACCTCCTAACTAGTGTCAAAAATGTTAATGCTAGTTCACCTAACTACCCCTGTGGTGCGCAGTATCTTAGATATGGAGCACTGAGGGTGACGTTAGGGGGCACTGAGGGGTGCAAGGAAAGTGGCGCTGCACTGGGTGCAGGGCCACATTGCTTAAATTAGGGCCTTAGTACATTACAAAATGGGTTTAATACATACTAAAAGCCATTTCAAGGTTTTGAAATCTGTGATTTAGTGACTCACAAGGACTGTGACCTTCATACATGTGGTCCTTTGTTTTCTTATTTGAAACACTCTATTCTGCATGTAAATTTTGAATCTGAAAATGTTAGTGTATATGGCTAATCTTGCTTTTCCACTGTCACTAAATGCATCCTTACATTTTTCAAATGTATTGGTAAATATAATTATGTTACACTCATCATACTCTCATTCCACTCATTTATATCTCATACTTTACATTCTCTCATGTCATGTCCATATGTGCCTATTATTAACATATTCATCAGACTAATTTTCATGCAGTGTACCTTTATACAACAGATCTTTTAATCTTATACTATCATCTGATAGTTGTCTAGACATGTTATTTTTCGGTGTATTTTTATCTCCACAGATTCAGTGATCCAAGGACCCCTGGTGACAACACTACGGCCTGCTCAACACACTTCAAGAGACATCCTACAAGCAACAATTTGAAACCTCTTCCATCCATCATTTAGGTAAGTCTATGACATAATAACATATGGTCAACCACCAACTCTATGCACATTCATTTCACCCAACCCTTTACTGATTTATTCCTGCACAAAATAGCACAACTTTCATATCCACCAATCCCAAAAATGTAAATATTTGAAGTATTTTTGTACACATTTTTATAAACCTCAGTGTAACCTAATATCAATCTATCATTTCATGTGTGGCTAGCGATAGAAGATTGTTCTGTAACAACAGTTTTTTTGTATTGTGCTATGACTATTTCAGTTGTTATTTTCCCTAATAGAGGTGCACTGACTACATTGACAGACATTCCCACACACACTTAGGAAAGAGTACCAAACAAGTTAAAAATAAAATTAGGTTGTTTTTAGATAAAATGATAAAGAGATGTATAACTTGAAATTATTCAAAGGGGCAGTCCTTGGCATGGGGAAAAATAACAAAAGCAGCACCTACATCCAAGAAGAAATAGTCAACTTGGAGGGGGTGGGCAGCAATAAAAATCACACTGGGAACATCAAGGGGTATGTCTTTTAACACACTTCTTCAGGGAACACACATCACAAAATGGCAATAGTTAATGGAACAATGAAAAGTCCAAAGTCCAACAGTAATCAAGAGTGGGTCCCCCAAGCAAGATGATGTGTCAGACATCCTGCTATGGCTTAGGAACAAACGGCTCTGGCCATGCTCTGTCTCAGATTTGAAGACCACCACGAACGCTTGTGACACAGAAAGCTGTGCTTCAAGGGTAGGACTGAAAACTTCTTGAGTAACTTGGCACACTGATAGGCATGGCAACAGAAGGAATAGATGTATTACGCAACATAAACACAGCTGGTGGAGAAAGGTGCGTCACTGTATTAGAAGTACTGTTGCAGTTCAGAGGTCAGGAGGTTACAAAGTTCAAGATGCTGGTCAACATGTGCCTTTCGGTGTGCCATCAAGTCTAGCAACACCTCTTTGGCATCCAAAAGAAGGGTCTGCTGGCTATCAATTAAATGCTTCAGGGCTTCCTTGGTAACATACTCTGCTTATGTGATCGGGGGCACATGTGAGACCTGTGACACCTGTGAGAGGTCAGGGTGTCTGGGATGAATTGTACCCTAGGTTGCTGATCTTCTGAGCAGGCAGCAGGAGGAAGACAAGGGCCAGCAGGGAGCAATGCGAAAATCCTACATCATAAAAGTTATGTACATTTCATAATATGAGGTAATTCATCACAGCTATATAACAATAGTGACATCAACATTTTATGAAATATCGATGCATTTTCTTTACAAAGTTCCTGCATGCTAATATAATGGTATATTATCTAAAACACTGTTTTTTAAAAGAAAGGTGTGTATCAAAACAACATTTATTCACACTGTACAGGCAACATCCTGTGTCTTTCTCTGTGCCAAGGTCTGAATACCTGCCAAGCACTTGAGGCGCTCCCACCTTTTCGTACAGGAGAATTTAAATTATGCAGCACAATTTTGAGTATTGTTTGCAAAGTGGAGTTCCCCTCATTACAAAATTATGCCACATCACATAATTATTTGTAGTTTGTGGCAAAACTATAGCACATGTGCTTGGGAGCACCATGAACAACCAGAATGTGAGTGGCTGTTGTTGATATCAATTGGGTATTTTTTGCACTATTTTAGCATTTTAAACTTGAAATGCATTCTCATCCCGTCAAAAGTGATGCGATGATACATTTTGCACTGAAACATAGCGCTAGATGATGGAAGTAATTGAACATGTTGTGGTGTAATTTTCCCAAAATGTTGCATATTTAGGTGAAAAGCCAACTACTCAAATTTCGCACATTTCTAATTGGCGATGTCTTCCCATAACACCTAAGCAAAATTAGAAGGAGAGGGGCTCTCTTCATGATCTAATGCATTTTCGGCCTATATAAAATAAAAGGAGCAGCAGAATAGAGTAAGATTGGGTTGTGGTCAATGGATTGCTCATGAATGGCCTACTTCGTAGCTCTGTATGCCAATTCATATTTGTTGCATGTGGCATAAAAATTCGCTCCAACAACGGACTTCTCCACCTACAGAGCAAAGATGGAAAAATCTTACACATAGGCAGAATACATTGTTATAAAGGTAAATGAAAATGACATTTCTATTGTTCTATTGAACATTAACTTAAATAAACAGTAAACACATTTAGAAGTATATGCATGTGTAAATGGAAGTTGTGTGTACATCATCCAACTTTTATTATAATTGTGGGTACATGTTATTGTGTGTGAATGGCGTGTGTAGTTATATCATGTAATGTAAAGATGGATGAGTGAGTGGGGAAATATGCATATTACACTGAGACCTGCAAATGTGAATGGGACATCATGACAGTACAATGGTGTCTCAGGATGGTATAGTTAGACGGCGTCATAATCCACTAAACATTATTTGACAATCATCAGCCTCTGTGATGTTGCAACCAGAGTAGGAAGTCATGGGACAAATGAGGCCAGTAGTTGATTATGCAACTATGAGCCCTGGGCTCTGTTTGTTGTGCCACACCAGGAACCTGGAGAGGATTGTGGCTTAAGGGTAAGATCTACATGTAATCCCTTCTCAATGGTGATGTTATGAAACCCACAACAGCCTACTATCATACTGCATGCTACTTCTGGGGGCAATACAGCACCCCTCTTGCATGGTCAGGTCATCTGAAGCTCAGCTTGAGAATACCAAAAGTGTTTTATTTGATGGCTCCCATACAAATGTGCCCTTTTGTACTTCTGTGGAGGTTATGTGGTTGGACATTGGAAAGGTGTTCGGAGATGGGAAGAAGGCATCCCTGTTATCACTTGTAACAAAGACATCACACTTTTTTGATAAATAGTGAAAATGCTTCTGTGGTGTGGGCTGTTTTAGGATTAAGTTATGAGTGACTATATTTGTAGTGCTATTCCTTATATATACATGCATTCTTATTGAGAGTTGGATAAAATTACATATTAGCCAAATGTCACTGAAATCCTCATCAATAACCTATTGTGCAATATTTGACTGTAGGAAAATGTATCTGTCATGTGTGCTTCCAGGAAAGGCAGCATACACATCAGTGCAAACAATCCCTTCCTTTTCAGACAGTTTGCTTGCTGACTGATTGTCAGCAATGAGTTGGATAAAATTACATATTAGCCGAATGTCACGGAAATCCTCATCAATAACCTATTGTGAAAGTGTTGCCTGTAGGAAAATGTATATGACATGTGTGCTCCCAGGAAAGGCAGCATACATATCAGTGTAAAGAATCCCATCCATTGTAGACAGTTTGCTTGCTGATTGATTGTCAGCAGTGAATGTTGCTCAAATGGTGTTCACTGTGAGGTGGCTGAAGTTTCATGTGTGGCAAATTAAGACCTGAAGATAGTGGTCAGTGGTATAGAAGTCCTGTGCAACCCATTGCATTTCCACCAGTGACTGTGACATGGTGTTAATCTGGTGCATTTGGTTGGACATGCAAATCAGTATCTGGAACAAGCAGTGTGATTGACTTGCCTGTGAGATGTCTATGATGACCACATTGACACTCTGGTAAAATCCAGTTGTCAAAAAATTAAATGCAGACAATATTTTGATATGTGTAGGGATGTCCTAAGAGTGAACTGAAATTGATTTCTACTCGTGCTCCAGGCCTGCAAACATGTCAAGGATCACTTCAGGCTGCTTCTCGGGACATTCCAAAGATGTTGATCCTCTTTTTGTAAATACTCTCTATTTTAGAAGAATCCCTTACTGTTGTCATATGGGCCCTGTCGTGGCAGTGTCTGATGCATCTGGGCCATGGCGAAGACATAGAATGGAATTCTATCTCCTGATGCAGGCCCCTGTGTCTAAGAAGGATTCAGTAGTGTCCTCGATGGACAATATATTGGACAGGGATATGAAGCTATACTGTGCTGTCCTTGAAAAGAACACCACATGTACATATTGAAGGGCATTTTGCTCCTTGTGCACTCTAGTTTAAATTGAAATATCTGAATTTTGTTTATTTTACTTTTGCATGCATTTTATTTACTTTTGCTTCTGAAACCTAATTGGTGAACCTTTTCAAGTATGATGTTGCTTCCTATGTTTATTATACAAGAAACATCAGTTGTTGGTCCAGTTGTGACACAGCTGCTTCTGCTCCACTGCTCACTCAATGAACCTCATAGACTTTTAAATCCTTCAGTTCCAGTTCCTTCTTCCTGTTCTTCACTCGGTGATTGGCCTCTGTTAGACCTTTCAGCCTTAGGGTGGTCTTCCCTCAAACATTTTGCTGCATGCCTCCATTTTGTCTCGATTTTTGCTCTGTTGGCCTTCGGACTCTGCTAACCAGTGCTAAAGTGCAGGTGCTTACTCCCCTGAACATGGTTTGAGTGGCATAAACCTGCTTGGCAGATTTCATTTACATGTGAGTCCCTGGTTGAGTAGTATACCATATACCCAGGGCCTGTAGATTAAATGCTACCAGAGGGCCTGCAATACTTATTGTGGCACATCCTGAAATGCCACCTTAAATCATGTCCCAGGCCTGCCAGTGTCCCACTGCCATGTTGACTTGGCATTTACACCTTCTTGCCAAGCCTTAAACCCTACTTTTTTTTTTACATATAAGTCAGCCCTAAGATAGGTCCTAAGTAGCCCATATGGGACAGCGCTGTGTAATTAAAAGGTAGGACATGTACTTTTTAGTTTTACATGTCCTAGTAGTGTCAAAGACCCAAATTAGTTTTCTCACTACTGAGAGGCCTACCCCTCCCATAGGGTAAAATTGAGGTTTCCTTGTTAAAATAATAAGTTGTAATTCCTAAACCAGAGGTGGTAGATATGTCATGTTTGGTACTGATGACCTTGTAATGATAAACCCTCTGTACTGGTACAGTCAGTTTATCTTCAAAGTTCTAGGAGCAGGGCACCAGGGTATAAAAGGAGTGGTCTCAGACCTACTCCTAAGTTCACTACTGGACCTGTAGAAGGACTCTTAGAAGACTGCCTGCTGCTGTGACCTGCTGTGCACTCTGCCAGACTGCTTCTGTACCTAGAAGGACTGTGTGTCTGCCTGGAGACTGCTTGGGAGCTTCAGAAACCAGCCCAGCTGAGGTGCCCTGCATCACTCACTACATCCTGGACTCCAGAAGTGACTTCAAGGGTTAGTTCAGCTGGTCTCCTGTTTTGAGCCACTGGGACTTAACAGGCTCCTATCATCTTAAACCTACACCTGGACCCAGTCTCAGTGTGTCTTGCACCCTAAAGAGGTCTCCATTCACTCCTAGAACCTTGATTGATGTGCTAAAAGGTACCCAGGTGGCCCTTTTCTAAAACTGAGGAAAATTCAGGACTCTGGTTCTACTAATTGGTTTTTCATGGTTCTGGTGTCAAATAATGTTTTGCAATGGTCTCTGCTTTTCTAAATTGGTTTGGGATTTTCAATGTGTTATGTTTTCACTGTGTTGCTGTCCGTGTACTGTATAACTACTTAACACATTGCTTCTAAGTTTAGCCTGACTGCTTTTTGTGCCTAGCTACCCAGGGTTAAGTTCAGGTTAATTTAGTGACTTTTTGTGGTTCCCCCTGCAAGGGATTGTGGCAATTGATTGACCAGGGTTCACACCCCAGTCAACCAACAACCCAATTTCTCACAGCCTATCTGTAAGGAGTTTTTCTGGTTGCTGCTTTTTTCCCTCCTTGCTGAAATATTTTCTAGAGCACTGCTAGACCTTCTGGTAAATCTGGCATCTGGTATTGGTCTTAAGGATAAGAGGCCTTTTCTTCATACCCATGGGTCACCTAGAAAACTTGTCTTTGACACTCACTGTTGTTCAAATAATTGCTCTGCAAAGTGAGCAAGAAAACAAAGATATTCACTGATATGTTGATTTCTTTATTGCCCTGTACCATGCATTCTTATCTTGGCATCTTGTTTGTGCTTGGCTGTTGTAGTGGATTTCACCTACTTATGTATGTAGCAGAGTATTGACTGTTCATTTCCTCCCACTTCACAGTAAGAAGTGTGTTGAATGTAATGGAAGTCTTGTTGCAATACATGTTCTCTGTTGCTTATTGCAAACTTCATCTTGTTTTTTGCTATCTTACCAATAAAAAATCATGTAAAAATACATCAGTTTTATTTTTTCTTAATTAGGTGTTATTTTTTTTTTCCTGTATTGATTTCTATGAGAGTGTTTCAGTACCAGTGACTGATGTGCAATGCTTGACTTCAAATGTCTAACATGCCTACTCATAAACCTTTCCTATTACCCTAGTTGTTCTAATAAACATCTGGCCTCTGAGCTCAAAAGCTTACTGACATATATGCATTTTGATTGAACCTCTTCTTGTGAAACATTACATAGGGCCTCATTACCGACACTCGCAGCAGCGGTCTGGACCTCCGTCAATGTGTGGTCCGACCACCATATTACAACCCTGGTGGTGGAACCACCAGGAAACCCCCAGCTCCGCAAGGATCTTGGATCCCGGTGGTCTGGAGGTGGCAGAGGTCCTAATCTTCCAGGGCAGCGCTGCCAGCGGTGCTGCCCTAGGGATTACGACCTTGTAACACCGCCATGAAAAGGCTGGCAGAGAACAAGTGCAGGGGGCCACAGTGGGGCCACTTCAGTGCTCATGCACTTGGCATGGGCAGTGCAGGGGCCACCGTGGCCAGCACCATCACAATGTTCACTGTCTGCTTAGCAGACAGTGAACATTGCAAGGGTGCTGATGCACTCTGCAGGCGACAGCATTGTTGCCGGCTTGACTACGAGCCAGAGACAATGCTGTAGCCTGTTTCCCACTAGGCCAGCGGGTGGAAACTTAGGTTTCCGTCCGCCAGCCTAGCAGGAAACCCATAATAGCTCTGGCAGGGAGGTCGCTGCATAGGCGGAGGCCATCCTGTTGTGATTTTGGCGGGCGGTGTTTTCCATCCACCAAAATTCTAATAAGTCTCATAGTCTTTTATATGAAGGGCATTTGAATCATACTCTCTTCTTGTACTTGTTGTATGCTGAAACATTGATTTCTTTTGAAGAATTAAATTAACCATTTGATCTTGAGTCAAAGAAACCCATGTACGTTTTCTCGACTAAGAGCTCTCGTTCATTGCTTTATCCATGTCATAGGGCTCTCACTTCTGTATCTAACATATTAATTGGTGATGGGATGGGTTCTGGGACAGATTTTAGGAAAAATGCAGATCAACCCATGGGTGCTCATCCCTATCATCCTTAACATTCCTACATTCTTTTGCAAAATACTAAAAGGAGAGGAAGGAAGGCAGAGTACCACTACATTTTCTGACCAAATGGTCCAAGCTAGGATGCATAGAACGCCTTGACATAGTTTCCCCCATTACCTATAATTTGGTTGGCTATACCAAACGTATTTTATTGTACAGATATTAAAATTGATTCAAATGAAAAATTAAAAAGTAGGTTTTTGACTTTGACATCCAAAACGCACAGTCCATGATCATGCGCAAGACATTAAAACCATTGTTACAACTAAAAACAAACAAATCATAGATATCAGGCAATGTAGTCGACAATTAAAAAGTGTATGAATTGCTGCATGAGTTACTTGCTAGTAATAGAAGCATTATTTCCAAAAGTGCTTGCTTGCTAAATGCAAGAATGGTGGTGTATGCCATTGACATTATAAAGTGCGTCTATGCCTTTGAGTTTCAACCCAACATTTAGTACGGTAATATAGATGTTACTGCATGAGTCAAGTGCTAACAGTGTCAGCATTATTCCTTAAAGTGTGGTGTGCTTGATGCAGCAATTGCACCGATAAAAATTGTGCACCATTAGTAATGTAGAATGTGTCTAAACCTTAGCGTTGCAACAAAGCTTTCAGTATGATTGTTTGCCTCACAAGGTACATCGTGCTGAAGGCAATTGTTATTGCATTGTCAGAGAAAAAACCATGGAGCAAGAGCAGAAGAGGCCTATTCAGTCAGTCAGAAATTGCTCTCAGTGCCCCTAGGTTTGCGGTCGAACAAAACATGGGTATGGAAACCATGGAGCAAGAGCAGACGAGGCCTAATCAGTCAGTGAGCAACTGCTTGTAGTGCTCCTAGACAAACAATCATACAAAGCATGGGAAAGGAAAGACACAACTATATTTCCCGGATTGTACAGTAAGTCAGCCTTTTGGACCCCACAGACAGGGCCTCCTATGGGGCCTCCAGGTCGTTAAACCTGTTTCATGCATACTAGACCTCACAGCCTCAGGGTGGTCTCCCTCCAACTTTTTGCCTCCCTCCCTCCATTTGTCTGACCTTATATGTGCTGGCATTAGGATTATGTGCACTTTACTACTGCTAACCAGTGTTAAAGTGCTTGTGCTCTCTCCTCTAAACATGGTAGCATTGGCTTATCCCCAATTGGCATATTTAATTTACCTGTAAATCCTTAGTAAAGTACACTATATGTGCCCAGAGCCTATAAATTAAATGCTACTAGTGGGCCTGCAAAACTGATGGTGCCACTCAAATGAGTAGCCCCTTAACCAACTCTCAGGTCTGCCATTGCAAGGTCTGTGTGACAGCCTTACTGCCACTTCGACCTGACATTTAAAATTACTTGCCAAACCTTAAATTTCCCTTTTTTTCCATATACATCACACCTAATGTAGGCCCCAGGTAACCGAAGGTCAGGTAGCTATGTAAGTAAAAGGCAGGACATGTACTTTTAAATGGCCAATCTTTGGGGGGAGGACAGTTGGTGGCATCACATTGCAATGAGAGATCCGCAATGAGCATGTTAAAAAGCAGAGGCGCTAACACACCTCCCTTCTTCACACCCCACTATGGATACATTTTCCTGGAAAGGGAGATGCCGTCTTCCAGCTTGATGAGGACCTAGGTCTCAGTGTGTAACTGGATTATTGCATCCAAAAGTCTGGAGGGGATTCCTCATCTTTGTAATTTATCCCACAAAATCCCCCTTGGGACCCAGTCAAATGCTGCCTTGAAGTCTACAAAGCAGCAGTGCAACACGGAACGCAATGTTGTTACCTAATCAATCATGATCAATAGTGCCTTTAAATTGATTAGCGTTCCAGACTTTGTCACAAACCCGATCTGGTGCTTTGGAATTAGCCCGTAATCTCAACCCGCTGCCGCAGGTCCTCTAGAAGCAAGCTGGCATAGTATTCGACTTCATTATCGAGGCGCGCTCTTAACCTGTAATTACTTAGGTCTGACATTGAGCCTCTGTTATAGATTGGAAAGATTATGACGCCAAGCTGAGATTCAGGTATTCTTGACCACCCCAGGCAGTAGTCAAAGAGTTTGGTGAGACAGACCACCAGAAAGTTGTATCCCGTTTAAATGGTGCCTTGGGCAAACTACTGGGCTCTGGGGCGCCATCTAGATTTTGCTTTGGAGATAATATGCTGTAAGTGGTGCGAAAGGGGTGACGTGGCCCTGACAGTGGAATACAGGTATCCTGAGTCTAGGGATAGAGAATTTATTAGAACTGCAGTAAAGCTTTGCAAACCCTTAAATTGTGAATTGGCTTCCAAAACAATTGAGAAAAAATGTTCAGCAAGGAAAGGTGGCCATTGTCCTTCCATTATATTGCACAGCCCAGCCCCCTAGACCCGTTAATTTGTTTGTTGACTAAATTGGCTGCTGAAATGGAGAATGGGACTGGGGGCTGATCACAGTGCATACTCTCAAGTCCACTCATACTTTGTCTATATGCTGGTGGACGGAGTGCTGAACAATGCAAACACTCACCCCCAGTCACAGATCTGGGTTTAATCCATTGTTCTTTTGCTCACCATGCCACCCGAGTTTGGACCCAGCTCCTCATGGGAACAGTCGAGCCCGAACTGCCAAGCCAGGTCCTCCCTGACAAGCACCCTTGGACAGGTTTCAGGGTTTCACCCTTCATCAGCCAGGCTAGCTTGAATCCAGTGGCACAGTGAGCAAGGGACTCACGTCTGGGTATACCCTTCCCCCTTAGGGCAACTTTAGCAACACAAAAGGATGATTGACGGAGTGCTGAACAATGCAAAAACTCACCCCCAGTCACAGATCTGGGTTTAATCCATTGTTCTTTTGCTCACCATGCCACCCCAGTTTGGACCCAGCCATATGCAAATCAGTCTTGACCCTGTTCCTCATGGGAACAGTCCAGCCCAAACTGCCAAGCCAGGTCCTCCCTGGACCGGAAACAAGCATCCTGGGAACGGTTTCAGGGTTTCACCCTTCATCAGCCAGGCTAGCTTGAATCTAGTGGCACAGTGAGCAAGGGACCCACGTCTGGGAATACCCTTCCCACTTAGGTCAACTTTAGCAACACAAAAGGATGATGGACGGAGTGCTGAACAATGCAAACACTCACCCCCAGTCACAGATCTGGGTTTAATCCATCGTTCTTTTGCTCACCATGCCACCCCAGTTTGGACCCAGCCATATGCAAATCAGTCTTGACCCTGTTCCTCATGGGAACAGTCCAGCCCGAACTGCCAAGCCAGGTCCTCCCTGGACTAGAAGCATCCTCGGACTGGTTACAGGGTTTCACCCTTCATCAGCCATGCTAACTGGAATCCAGTGGCACAGTGAGCAAGGGACCCACATCTGGGCATACCCTTCCCACTTAGGGCAACTTTAGCAATACAAAAGGATGATGGACAGAGTGCTGAACAATGCAACCACTCACCCCCAGTCAGAGATCTGGGTTTAATCAGAGTAGTACAGTGCCATTCCTTTGACTTTAGGAAACATACGTAAAGTCAGGGAGCTACAATCATTACCTCAACAGAAGAGTCATAAGTAGTGCCTTATATTGAAAGGAGGCACACTGGTAAAACAGGGCTCCGTGTCTCATAAACATGCATCATGGGTGAATGCACACTTCTCAGAGAACATCTGGCCTGTAGTATTAGCAATAAAACAGAACGTGTGGAAATCAGTTTCAGTGAATAATTATAATTTGCACATCACTATGGCCCTCATCGCCGCCTGCTGAACTCATCCTGCCAGAAGACCGCCAGTGCGGTCATGAACCTGCTGGCCCTGTTATGCCTTCACCGCAGGGCCGACGGGCGGGAACAACGTTTCTGGCTGCTGGACCTACGGTGAACAGGGCTTTTACATTGACCCCAGCGGCAGTGTGGCAGAGCAGCGGGTGCAGTAGCACCCTTTGCACATTCCACTGCTCGTAATTCAGGCAGTGGAATGCGCGACGGGACTGTGCCTGGGGGCCCCTGCACTGCCCATGCCAAGTGCATGGGCAGTGCAGGGGCCCCCAGGGGGTGGGTCGCCTAGTCACCCATTCTCCCAGCCTTTCCCTGGCCGTAAGAACCACCATGAAAAGGCTGGTGGAAGAGGAATCATAATCCCCAGGGTGGTGCTGCATGCAGCGCCACCATGGACGATTACAAACGCCGACACCGCCAGGCTGCTGGCTGGCGGCAGCCTGGTAGTGGCAGCATTTCGACCATGATGGCTCCGCCATGCTCAGAATAATAATGAGGGCCTAAGTGTCTTGATTGTTTTGGATGATATTAAAACAATTAAAAAAAAATGCTTTGTTTGGGCTTTCTGAACCCCTCACACACATATTGAACAGTCCATTCACAGGTATTTAAGTTTCATTGTGATAGAAAATAATACCATCTTACAGCCTTTCACACACCACGTACTCCAGCAAGATTGTCACACAGTTCTCTTTACAAAATCCTCTCTGTTAGACTTGCCATCCTCGGCGTGGTCTCCCCTAACTTTTTGCCTCTCCTTCCCAGGTTTTGCTGGACTCTGCTTGTGCTGTTTTTTTTGCTCTGGACACTTTACCGCTGCTGACCAGTGCTAAAGTTTGAATGTTCCCTGTATAAATTATATGTGTACATTGGCTTATCCATGATTGGCATATTTGTAAGTCCCTAGTACAGTGCACTAGAGGTGCCCAGGGCCTGTACATAAAATGCTACTAGTGGGCCTGCAGCACTGGTTGTGCCACCCACATTAGTTGCCCTGTAAACATGTCTCAGACCTTCCACTGCAGTGTCTGTGTGTGTAGTTTTAAACTGCCAATTTGACTTGGCAAGTGTACCCACTTGCCAGGCCTAAACCATCCCTTTTTATACATGTAAGGCCTCCCTAAGGTAGGTCCTGGGTAGCCCCTGGGCAGGGTGCAGTGTATGTTAAAGGTGGCACATGTACTTATTTGTTATGCATGTCCTGACAGTTAAATACTGCCAAATTCGTTTTTCACTGGTGCAAGGCCTATCTCTCTGATAGGTTAACAGGGGGGGCTGCCTTTAAAACTGATTAAAGCCCAGATTCCCTTTGGGGGACGATAGAAATATGGAGTTTAAGGTCTATGAACTCATAATTTAAAAATACATCTTTCAGTGAAGTTGTTTTTTAGATTGTATGTTTGAAAATGCCACTTTTAGAAAGTAGGCATTTTCTTACTTAAACCATTATGTGACTCTGCCTGTTTGTGGATTCCCTGTCTGGCTCAGTTTGACAGTTGGGCTGTGTAGTATTCATCAATAGGTATGAAGGCACGAGCTAAGTGGCGAACCTGTGTGCTAGATTAGAATATGCATATGTCATCATGGAATGTGATGGTGGGAGGTGAGAAAGGCTGGCAGTTGGATGAGGTAGATGGGACCTCCGAAACTGAATAAACTTGTTACTTATACTACACGCTGGTATCTTGGATTCTCTACATAACTGTCGATGTTACACTGGTGACTAGGATGGGATGCGTTTCGCCACAAGGAGGATTCATCAAAAAAAAATTATGAGGAGGTCTCAATGCTAAGGACATCATTGACATTTTTTTTTAAAACAAGGTGAGTGCTGCTGCCGAAATTCTGGGGGCACGTTATTCACACAAAATTATATCCTGGAGGCGATCCTGTTTTGAAGAACGTTAAAACAACACTTGCGTGCTGATCAAAGTTGCGTGTGTTTTCATTTGAAGTACATAAATGGCACGCGCAGAGGATTGAAAGGAAATTTTGTGTTCCTTTCAAAAATATACAAAATGTAACACGCGCGTGTTGTGTGAAATCGCACGCCCTCACATCTGCTTCATTAGAGACTGCATTACGTTTACCATGCTGTCAGTGATAATCACGTCACGGGTCTGCTTTAAGTACAGACAGACCGCAACGAAGGGAGCTCTACTTATACAAATGGACTATAAACATGCAACAAACGTAACATTTGAGCATACCTCATAAAGTGTGGAGAGTAAACATACTGCAGATCTTTTCAGGTGTCCAGCTGCTTCAAATCCCCTTATGAGTTCTAATGTGGTTGAAATAGAAGAAGGACTTTGTACACATGGAAAGAGGACTAGCAATTAACAACTAGACTGCAGTGAATGATTGTGGTCACCTAGCAACTAAACCAAGGAGAAAGTTTTTGAATGGACTCGAATTTGAATACAATTTATATATTTATTTGTCAAATTTTTTTTTTTTTTTTACCATGCAAAATGTCACTGCACCATCTTTATTTTTGGCAATACCAGGAGAACCTCCTATTAAATGGCAGAAATTGAATACGCCAAAGTATGTGGTGCATCCTTAAGTGTGGAAAGGAAAACTGCCTTACTGTTACACTGTTTGGGTTCAGAAGGTCAAGAGGTGTTTGACAATCTTCCAGAAATAGTTGATGAAAATTTGAATGAGTATGAAGCATGTATAGAAAAACTCTACAGACATTACATCCCTAAAGTTAGTACCATACTCGAAAGATACCATTTTGGTAGGAGAAACCAGGAAGAATGTGAAACTGTACAGAACTACACAGCACTTTTGAGGAAATTAGCTTCTTTTTGTAGATTTGGTCCTTTGTTAGAAGAGAGAATCAGAGATCAATTCATGCTTGGTTGTAACATAGAAAAAGTAAGGGAGGAAATTTGGCAAAAGGATCATCCATCGTTAGGTGAGGTCTTAGTGATAGTAAAGAAAATTGAACACTCTCAAATGTGTTGAAACCATCAAAAAGGAGGGAAGTAAAAATGGCAGATGTTGATGGTGGATGTGGACAAATCGTTCTTCAGGTTGAAGGAGAGAGAAGGAAGGGCCCTATCGACAAAGTGATGGTAGATGGTGAAGGAACAAAAGTTCTATTTGACTCTGGAGCAAAGATTACCATAGTTTTGAAGGTGTTTTACTGGAAGAAACTAAAAGATAAAGTCAAATTGTTCAAACCAGATATTACACCATACGCCTATGGCAGAGAACCCATTAAGTTGCATGGATACTTTTGGGGTCTTCTTGAATTTAAACATAAGCAAAGACTGCCGTGCGGGGAAACTTTCGACGCACCACCCGCCCCACGGCTGAAAAACGCTGCGCCACCGGCCTTGTGGCTAAAATCGATGCTCCACCAGCATCGCGGCTGGGAGATCAATGCAACGCGGCTGGAGAAATGACGTGCAACACCTGCAGTGGCTGGTGTTAATGACTCAAGCCCCCACGTAGCGCAGTTTCGTGACACCGTGCGACCGGATTTCAACGCAACATCGCTGGGCATGGAAAATCAATGCAAAGCCTGTCCGGACCCGAAGTGCCCGTCCGGGATCAATGCATTGCTCTCTTGTGGGAGAGAAGAAACTACTCATGCCGACCCAACAGGTGGAGGAACGACGCACGGTCTCACTTGCGAGTGAGAAATCAACGCATTGCTGGCCTTTTCCGATGCAGACTTGTCCGTGTAACTTTATTTTGACACTACCCAGGTACTTTTGTGCAATAACAGCATTCTTGCTGTTTTCTGAGGATTTAAGACTCTTATTATTTTTAAAACCCATATCTTGAATTGTGTATGTTGGATTTTTGTTATTTTGGTCTTGTTTTGTGTAGATAAATATTACCTATTTTTCTAAACCTGTGTTGTGTCATTTTGTAGCGTTTTCACTGAGTTACTGTGTGTGTTGGTACAAATATTTTACACATTGCTTCTGAAGTTAGGCCTGCCTGCTCATGCCAAGCTACTGAGAGGGTGAGTGGGGGTTAACTGAGGATGATTTTCCTTTACCCTGACAAGAGTGAGGGTCCTTGCTTGGACAAGGGATAATCTGACTGCCAACCAAAGACCCCATTTCAAACACTCCCACTTTGTAGTATGAGAATGAAACATATACACCAATCTCCACTTTAAACGAACACGCAGCATTTTGTTAGAAGACAGAGCCTTACATTTGATCTCTGTCTTTGAATGCTCATCAAAGTGACAAGATAAAGACATTTAGAAAGTCTCTTTTTTAAGCATTCATCTTCTGCAATCCAGTACAGTTATTTCTGGAGGTGTTGCAGCACCCCAGCGCCCCTACTTCCAGGACCTATGGAATTTAAAGCAACTGACAGACTTATGAAAGACTCATGAAGCGGCATTGGCTCACACAGAATAGCATGCAAACAAGGGAAAACGGGAAGGATTTTTGACCGATAAAAGTGGGACATCTGCTGTACTGAATAAGATATCGAGAACAAGCCTTATCCCTATGTTCTTTCATTTTATCATTAACATGATATTACATGATTTCCCAGAATAGGATAGCTTTTGGCCCTAATACTGCAACAGATTCTCTCGCACAAAATATGAGGTCCGAAAGGAACGGAATCTCACCGTACGGTACTTGATCATATAAGTGATATTTCATATTATTCATCTCATGTATGATAATTGTGTTGCCAGCAAGAGAACACGAGCTTGAGTCTTCCGGTCAGCATTCTACCCTATCCCTGCTGGATATCAAGTATCTCAGTAGTGACTATTTAACCTGCGGAGCCACATGACTGACTAGATCCCACAGTTGAGCCATATTCCTCAATTTGGCATTTGACTTGTTATTACTAGAGAGCTTCGATAGCTGATTCTCTAAAAATGAATTGTGCCAACTGCATTTTAATGGAGAGCTAAAGGAGTTTTCCCCAGTGTGAATTGAAATACCATATATTTCTTTAGATGCTGTCAGTTTTCCTGTGCATTGCTCATTCTTTCATAAGTTTGAATAGCTTCACTGGTCACAGTCACGAACATTTCCCTCTTTAGCATTTACGCCCACTCAGTATTAATTGAGGTAGTCTTGAATGTTAAATGGACAGGTACATAATTATTCATAGCCAATCATGTACTATTGTGTATGCTACTTTTTGCCTCTATGTCAAGAAACAGGTGTCACGAAATTGTCTCTGTATGGACACTTTAACATTTAAAAGAAAATATGTCATTGTTGAACGCGGCAGTCTTACGGAATTAATTACTTCTTTTAAATGTAATCGTTTTTAAAGGTCATTTATGACAACACAGACGCAATGTTGTGCATTTCTGTCATATTGCTTGTAGTGGTATTTACTTTATTGTAAATCTATAAATTAATTCATGGAGATTTTCATACGGGATTTAAAAGGTGTTCCTTTCCACTGGAAATTATGTATGAGAAGCTTGCACTTGTTTCAAATGTGTGATTGGCGGTATTGATGTAAAAATTCGGGTACTTTAATCATCAACATGAATCTCCAAGCACTTGCTCTTTGTGGAATCCTTTTGGGATAAACCCCTTGCGTCACATTATGCCTGTGCCAGGCATAATATATGCAAAGGGGGTGGGAGGTTCCAGTGCTAGGAGTACTGCAAAAATAGTGCAGTGAAATGTAAAAGATTTTACTGCACCACTTTTGGACTAATTTTTAACGCCTGCTTAGAGCAGGCATTAAAATGACGTATTCATTGAAATCAATGGGCCTCTTGCGCTTTGGTGCACTATCGTCAATATTTTTGATGTTATTCTAACAAAGCACCACAATAGCGTCAAAAATGTTGACGCTATTGCGCCAACCACTGCCACGTTGTGCTGTATTATAGATATGGCTCAACCATGGTGTGTCAGGTGCCAGTTGGGAGGGCGCAAGAAAAGTGGTGCATCATCTATGACGCGTCACTTTTTCTGAAATATGGGCCTAGAATTATACAGACACATGGCGACATAAGCCAATTGTCAATGAAGGCCATTAGAATGGTGAAACAAGGGCTACATGATGAATTTCTTCTAAAATTGTTGAACTTCTTAAAATTGCAAGGATGGAGTCATGTTCTAGACTGTGAAAATCTCCATTCTTTTTTTTTCTTTGAACCCATGGTTTTTTGACCTATGCAGTGATGTGAGACCTCCAGTGGAGTCCCCCCCAACCTAATGCTCCATGCAGAACGATTGTGAGTTGTAAGCTTCAGTATGCATCTTTTAAAAATAAGGTCAGCTGCTGTGCAAACGAGGTAAAGGGCTCTGAGCCAGTTGCATATAAACACATGCTTATTGATACCTAAACATTTATAAGCTAAGCAAGAAAGTCTGTTGTCTGACCCAGCCTGACATCTTTGCACAGGTTGCAATGTGGTAGATAGGGCCAAGATTAGAATATTTATGGTTTGATTGAAGACCACAAATGACGGCATCTCAGTTTAACATGTGCAATGTTTTCACTGTGCACTTTCTATATAAATTTGTGTTTTTACTGTATCTTCAGCTTGGCAAACGACACTAAAGCATGTTGCTACCCTGTACTCAAATAGTTGAGTCTTACATCCTAGTATGAAGCAATTTTTGATATAGCTGGATTCCTTCACACACTTCATAATATGGCATCTTTCTCAGAGCCAACCATTAACGAGATTTGGGATTTGAGCTTTCTTGGTATGTACTCCAACTACTATGCTAAAGCAGCTGGCAGTTCATAGAATCTAGAGAAGAAAATGAGCATTTGAGGAGGATTGAGCATCTCCTGCGAGAGGAAGGGGGGTGTGTGAGAATCTCCAAAGCCTTCCCACTCCCTTTACTTGCTGAGCTAGGTGTGGGACTCTCCAAAGGCTCAACAATGGGAATGTCCAGACTTCTGTCTCTGCTTCTCAGCAGCAGTCTCTTTGAAGTGCTTGTGAGGGAAAATGTAGGGCAGAGTGAATGATGCATGGCTAGGAGGAAGAGCTGCTATCTTTAGTCATTCCCAGAATGCAACACTGTGATGGGACAGGCAGAGGGCTGATTCTTGTTAATGATACAAAAAGGTATGCAGGACTATGTGACAATACTATCATAAGGACCCTTTGGGTACCCGGGCTGGGCACCCCTGTTTTAGATTTGTTTTACAGTATGTGTTTTATTCACATTTTATACATGCTTTATTCATGTTAGCAAGACTTCTTTTTAGCAATGGCTTTCTACGCAATCTCTCAGTTTGCTTCTATCCTGGTAAAGCAAGGAACACGCTGCTCATTTAAGCAGCCTTTTCACTACATAAATCAGTGCTTTTATATAATGCTATGTAGCCTAGTGTACGATATGCTAAACTGTGCTGCCCGTAAGAAGCCAGCATCTACCTCCAAAACACAGAATTACATCAGGATAGGGGTCCTAATGTGACATGGGTTATTATATTTTAAACAATTCTATCAATTATATCATCTTACCTAGTGTTGTATCTGATGACTGGGAATTAAAAACAGTTGAGTCAATGTTCTCTGAGGTTGGATATTATGCTGTATTTGAAAGTGAAGATATGTACTTGAACTCTAGTGAAATATTTTGCTGCCATTATCATGGACACAATTACCTACATGGAGCTAGTACCCCATGTACAGTTTTTAATTGTACACAATGGGAACATTGTCCAACTCCACTAGTGGAGAATTCCAAAGCATATATAGTAAATTTCACATATTTTTCTGGGCATGATGCTACTGATCCTGTGTCGTATTATTACAAATTACCAGCAACAAAAGCAAGGAAAACTTTCCTGACCGATACCAAATTAATTTATTCAAATTCATTTGTTTCCCAATTGCTATAAATGACTATTATTATTGGAAAGAAAGTATTGATATGGAAGTCAGTTTGGGGTACAAAAGATTGGCAAGTAGAGAGCATAGATGCCTTATTTTAAGCATGTTTGATACTATTGAAAATGTTTTTTCTCTGAATTATACTGTTTAACAAACAACTTGTCTTTGTCTAGCAAAAGTCAAAGAAATGAATGTGTCCAGTATTCCCTCAATACCAAAGGTGGAAAATTGGCAAACTGGTGTGAGTTATACAGAAGAACAGCTCAATGGTATGGTTAAGAATGGTACATTAATTTCTACAGTTTCAGGTCCCAACGGGTGATATTCAGGTGTAGTCACCATATATAGTCAGGGCAAATTATGTCAGCAATGGTTGCAATCTTTGGCTTTGACAGCTGTAAAAGCTCACCTTTCTCTTCTCTCCAATGACATGGATTAGCAGGATTTCCAGTTAGATCCTAGAAAACCACACTTCAAAAGATTATTGTATGCAATATACAACAAAATATGGAAGCGTTCACAAATGGAAGCTGCTACTCATTCAAGGTAAATAGATCAGGCCAACTTAGAGAAAGCATTAGCCGTTGTCAATAATGGTATCAACACATTGCTCACTCATATTTACACATTAAACAACATTGTGTCATCTGAAACAAACATTATACAAAATGACATGTCACTTTCACAACATGAACAGCTTAGGTCCATTATGAAGTTGAGTTGACTTTGCAGGTTCTAAAATTGAACCGAGTGCCATGAAAGCATGAAAACCTGATGGAGCTATTTGCATCATTTAACCTAATACACAAACAACAGATAATGGTGAAGAATGATGCAACATATACAATGCTTAACACAGAACAGTTAGAAAAGTTGCTTTTTACTGTGGTGGAAACACTATCATCTGTTTGGTTAGTGCATGGAGTGATATCCCTGAAACTTAATATTCGTTTTTCCAGTAGGCAGGTTTGAAAGTTTAGGAAAGAGTTTTATTTATGGGCTGTGGGAACTGCCTTTCGGTTACAAGTGTATGAGTGGGGAAAAGGAGGAAACCTTTGTAAGATATTCAATGGTTTGTAAACAGATGGCATTGCACAGTCTTTGTAATGTGCCTGTGGCTATCTCAGCCTGCTACTTGAAGGGTGTCCCCTTGCCTCTGATTTGCCCAGTGTTTCAATTCATTTCAAATGGAGGCTACTTGATGCTGAGTGATCAAGGTTGTCCTGGGTTGAGATCAGGTGTTCCACATGTGATTAATGTTTCTCAAATAGTGACCAACTGTGGAAATGTGTTATGTCCCCCCACACATGTGATTACAGTAGCACATTTGTGGTATCACCTTGCTAATTTCAAAGTCAACTTCGACAAGCTCAGCAGGTTGAAAGCTTTATTGTTTCAAAAGCAAGTGGCACCTACATCTGCTCATGAAACCTATGACCTGCAAGTAGCAAGGTCATCTCCGGAGACACAATCCCTCTTAAATACGAAGGCCCTGATTTGAACTTTTTGATGCAAAACTACACTAACTCAGTTTTGCTCCAAAAAGTTTAGCACCAGGTTGCACCATTTCTGTGCACCAGGTGCAAAGGGTAGGCTAGCATTAAAAAAAATTAAATTAGTCCGGTGGGGCTGGCGGTAAGGAAGAAGGTGGTTTTGCACCAACAAATGACGTTAGGCAGGTTAGAGTAAAAAAAAAAAGACTCTAACCTGCCTAGAGTCATTTTCTGATGCAAAACCATCCATAGCACATGACTTTTGTCTTTGAAAAGACAGGAGTCATGCCCACCACTCCAATGGCCAGCACAGGGGACCAGGGTCCCCTGGGCATGGCCATTGCAACCAGCGCCATGTAGGGGTCCCATTTCAGGGCCACCAATGGCACTTAAAAAATAAAATAAAATACTTACCTGAACTCACTTATACTTACCTGGGATGGTGTCTCCCATCCTCCGTTGTCCCTCTGGTGTGGGTGGGGGTGTCCCTGGGACCTGGGAAGGGCACCTGTGGGCTTATTCCATTGTGTCCCACCATGGAAATAGGCCCACAGGTCCCCTAACGCCTGCCCTGACCAGGTGCTCAAAAATGGTGCAAAGCAAGCTTTGCATTATTATTTGACCCCACCTGCCTCCCATGCATGATTTTGGCACGGGGATTAATATGGCGCTAATGCCATAGAGTCATTTTTTGCACAGGAACACCTACTTTGCATCTCATTGACACAAAGTAGATTTTCACTTCCCAAAAATTACTTTAAATCCATAAATTTGGCGCTTGACTAGCACCAAAGTATAAATATGGAGTTAGTTTTCCACAGAATTTGTGTAAAAAAAATGATGCAAATTTGGCGCAAAACAAGTATTAATATGCCCCTAACTTTCCAAGGGACTTTGGTCAACTTGTGAGTCACATTTTTAATGCTTCCAACACCTCACGGGTTGTACACTTTTTTAAGGATTGTGTTTGCAAGTACATTCCAGACTGTCTGCGGAAATGGGGTCCATCTTGTATCCATTTCAACTGATGTTTTTGATGACCATATGCTAAACTCCAATGACTTTTAATTCAGTTTTGTTTTATAATCATGAACTTGAATTGGCCACCTTTGTTCGGCATGCTCTGCTTGTTGGCATAGACATTTTTAGACATTTTTACTGTTTATTTTTATTCCTTTTACACATTTTTAGAATCTGTACTCCTTTATGGGCAAGGGAAGAGTATTGTGAGGACGCTTTTGGTACCCGGGTTGGGCACCCCTGTTTTAGCTTAGTTGTACAGTTTGTGTTTTATTCACATTTTATACATGTTTTATTCATTTTAGCAAGGCTGCTTTTTAGCAATGACTTTTTAAACGTTTTATCAGTTTGCTTTTATTCTAGGAAAGTAAGGTACACACTGTTCATTTTCGCAGCTTTTGCACTATCAGTACTTTTGTTGCCTGTAAGGAGCCAGCTTCTATCGCCATGACACAGCATTACCTCAAAACTGTGCTCCCAGTATGTCATGGGTTATTAAATAAACTACATCCTGACTCAAAGAGGGTAGAGGACATTCCAGTCATGACCATCCTGGGACGAGTAATGCATAAAAAGGAGTTAGGCTGATGATGATCTTCCAGCTCCCTGAGAGGTTTGCCATCTCAGGCCAATTCCTGATACACTATTGGGGTATTAGGCTGATCCATTAGATCAGATCAGGCAGAGACTTACAACCACAAAGATCTCAGATACAGACATTGGGTTAGGTAGGAACCTCTAGAACCTCTAGAACATCTAAATCCAAATACATCATGGTCGGGCTGTTTATCTTCTTTACCCTGATCATAATGCTGCTTCCCTTGCTTTGTTTCCACTGCCTGATTATCGCAGGCTACTCTCTATATATTCAACTACGATTGTTTCAATAAATGTATTGAAAACTTATCTCATATTTTGTGCCTCGTCTTGGCATGTGTGAGTAACTGAGCAAAAGAGGTACAACCTGTTTCCACATCTTCCCATGGGAGTTGGAGTGTTACAATCAGGTTGGCATAATCACCTTTTACCCCAACAAGTTTAGAGGTTGGAATGAGGCTCTGGGAGCTAGCAAGGAGTAAGGCTGACAGCTGATAATGGTGTGGGTTGCACTCAGTCTTTCACTCTGCAGTGCTTCCATTCTAAACATGCAGTCATATCACCAAATAGGACCTGCATAACACTACATGCTCAGTAGGCATGTTGGAGTGTAGTTATTATAATCAAAATTAACATGAAATGTTTACGAATTAATGCATAATGATGCCGCATAGAAATGTATTAATGTGCTTCTACTAAATGTGTGTTTGAAATGGTCCCACGGGGAGTGGCCACCAACATATACGATGATAAGCTGTACTTTTCCAGGAGTTAGAGATGTGTGTGTAACCGTAGTAAATCTTCTCATGAGAACCCGACTTGCTCAAGGAGACATTCTTGTGGAGCTCAACAGTGTAATTCGCAACAGGTACAAGGTCATTTAGACTAGGTAAGACAATGGGACTACTGACTTGAGTAACAAATGTCACTTATTCCTCACCTGACATTCTACCCGTTGGAGGCGTCAAACCCAGGAATCAATAAACTACGTGAGAACTGTCATGAGGTGACAATCTTAATGAGGCGACAAGTAAACCATTGGATGGAGATAATGATGCACCAAATATTGACCAATTGGAAATTAGAGACTTGTTAGACAATTTTAATATAACCGCATGACCCGAGGAGAAATCAGCCATTCTCTGCCATTCCGAGCCATTATATGCCATTCCTTTGCCTTAGCCATTACGTGCCTTTGCTATTGCCCAGACACTTTATTACTCTGCTTAAAGACTTTGCTGTTGACTCTTCAAACCATCCTTACTTTGCCTTGCCCGATGCTTACTTGTCCTGGTTATGAGGGAAGTTTCCCTTATTGCCCACCTTGCTGAACTTTGCTGTGTTTCTTGGCTGATGGTGAACCAGCTGATGTTCTGAGGACGAAGACTGACTCTGTATGCTGACTCATTACAGAGGGTAACTATATGATGATGAAATTGTAATTGTCTGTTTGCCTTTCCTTACTAGGTACCAACTGCTTCTTTTGATAGAGACCATAGATAGATGTTTTCTAAATTTGTGTTGCTAAATTGTTTTGCATGAAGCCCAACATGCCAATGCTAATTCGAGGTTAGTTAAGGAGCTCACTAAACAGACGCAAATAGACAAATGACTGAATCTATGCTTTGTTGAATAATGCGCTAATGATACTCTGCTAAGCTTGACCCATGTTGACGTTGTGCTTTGTTCTAATGCTTATGATTTTTGCTTTGATGAAATCTTATTCAAGTTGCCATATTATTACCGTGTTGATGTGTTTTCTGGTTTTGAGACTAATAAACTTGCTAGTAGAGTGTAATCAATAGGGAATAAATATAATAAATCTTACAAAATATTGTGTGGTTATTCGCGAATGAAGGGTCTTGGTGTGATTAGATTCTTACTTATGCCATCATCCAAATTGAATCAATTTGTTATAGTGAGTATTGATGATGTTATTGATCTATTGATTGCTATGTTCATTAATTGTCTCGTCCTCAGGTGTCTTCAATCAGGGTCAAAAGATTCATTGGCCTAAAACGAGTCCCAGACTAATTAATTATTTAAGACGGGACGCATTATCAGTTCTTGTAGCAGAGGATGGTTTAGGCCCTTTGGGGCCCTAGGACGAGGGACCATTGTTTTAGAAGTATTTTTGAGATACTGCAAATTGGAGGTATGATGTGCTCCTAAGTCCCAAATGACTTTCCCGGAATCTCGGAATTTGCTGAAGTCAGTTGGGTATGTTCTTGGCGTTCTAGTGATGGTATGAGTGAAGAAGAAATTTGCACTTGCTCAGCTTATGCATATCGCAGGTGAGTTGTGAGGTTTTTGAGAATTTAGGCCAGGTAATGTTTTAGTAGGAGTGGGCGTACTCCGCAGTATGAGAGTGGGGAAGTCGGCAAACTTCATGTGAGTGTGGCACTTTGCGCTCAAAAATTGTCCACATGGTTGTTGGTGATGTATGGACCCGGTGTGGTCTAAGACTCCGGAGTATATGGATAAGTGTATGAGACACTTGGTTTATGTTATAATTTGTGCGGTGTAATAGGTCAATCGGGCATGGTTGACGAGTCGAGTTTGAGTCAAATTGTGTGAGTGAAACCTTTGATGGAGATTTGGCAAGTTCTAAAGTGCACTAGAACGAACCATTGACAAGACGAGAGTAGAATTTGCGGGTCAAATTTTGCTAGCCAGTGCGGGATCTGAGAAGGAGAGAGTAGCGGCCGATGCTTCAAGTGAAATCTCTGTAAAGTTCTGAAGCGATTGTGTTACCCTTCCTGTAGTACACCAGCAAATTTGGGTTTTGTTGTTAAAGTGCTCGCGATATATTGCATTCGTTTTTGTGTGAATAGAGAGTGAGGAAGACAAGCCGCAAGACTTTGTCAGCTGCAGTGTGTGTGAGTGTGACGTCATTGGAGCCGCGCTAGGATAGGTCCGTTGCCGAGAGGGGCCGCGCACGGATTGGCAGCTATCCATGAGAGGCAATTAGTTGAGAAGGTAGGCAAAGAGTGTTCTGGGAACTAAAGTCACTTCCTGATTAGATTCTAAACAAAGTAAAAGATGCAAAAATGAATTTCTTCAAGGCTTTAAAGAGTGATTTGAGGGGAGATACATATATTACAGCGAGTGTGCGGGAGCCTACACCGGCAGAGGATACTCCGGCTTATGCCGGAATGGAGGAGAAGAGAGTCGCGCCATGTCTTTGGCTAAAACAGTGGTGCAAATTAACAGAGAAAGATGGGTGTTTGCCGTTTCCAGAGAATGGAACGTTTAATATAGGGATCCTAGAAAATTTGCAGAAGGCACTAAATGAGCAGAAGCCGCCTCCGAGACCAGCTCAGTTCGAGGCGTTAGCGATTTGGGAATTAATGGCCATACCACAGAGGCAACAGAAATATGAGCGGAGAATGAGGAGAGCAGCAAAGACCGTAGCAGAAGCTAGATGGGATAGTGAGACCAGGATGTGGAGAAGAGAAATAATGTACGGAGTTAGGATGTTTCCGGCAATAACTCAAGAAGCCGAAACACAGGGAAGAAAGGCCACTTGTAAAACAGACAAAGGCTCTAGCAAGCAGAAGGAGACTCAGAAGTCTTGGGTAGATGCAGACGATTCTGATGATGATGAGTTTCTTAGTCAGTTGTTGCATGATCGACCGCCACCATATGCTATAAAAGACAATAGACCGAGTACTAGTGCAGGTCCTGAAAATTCGTCACAAAATCAGGGAACCACAACCGCAGCACAGCCAAATAATGTTATCACATCAGTTCCAATACAGAATAGTGCTAGTGTATCCACTGCACCCGAGACACAGATACAGTTGCAACCACCACCAATTCAGAGGCTTTATCCTGATGTCCCAGTATTAGAGACAATTACGAGTTTGATAGTGCCTCCTGATCCAGTATACACAAGATCAATGTTAGTGCAGATTGAGCCAACTCCACAATTGCTGCCCCAGCTGCAGCAACAGATGGTCCCGAATTACACTTCGGTCACAGGAACGCAGTCAGTTACAGCACCTATGATGAATCAATCTATGGGAGTTAATGCTCCACCGGGATTGGGAAACGGACAGGCACCAACCGCTATGTCATTGCCGATTACTGTTGGTCCGCCAGTACCGCTATATGCGCAGGTGAAGCCTAGTGTATGTGACCAAGGGGTAATGACTCAAGAGGTGATAAGAGGAGGGTTCACAGGAAGTTCCCAAGGGATGACACCAGGAGAACAGACAGTCGAGGGATCTAGGCCTTTGTTGGACTTCAGTCTGATTGGGGTTCCTTTAGAGTCCATGAGACAAGCAGGTCTGGGTCTATTGACTCCACAGGCATTGAGTGCAAACAGGTCACAGACACCGATGGTGCAGGCTGGAAATATCTTGTTGCAGGGCTTGACAGCGCAACAACTGAATGAGTGGTTAGATAAGCTTAACACTCCGCAGACTACTTCGGCGACAGCAGAGAAGTCAGAGAGAGAGGAATACCTGAATTTTGTGAGGTTGGGTATGGAAGCAGCGGAGCTAGTTGACGGGACTATGGGAGTGAACAGGTTAGAATCATACACTGAGGCAAAACTGAGGTATCTGTGCCCAAAAATAACCAAAGAATTGAGTAAGGTGCACCAAAGGTTAGCAAACATAGCAGACAAATACGGTATAGACTTAGACAATACTAAGCATCTGAAGAGGAGTTACAGGCTAGACTTGGAACCTAAAGATTTTGATCACAAGAGATCCACTGGAATGAAGGCACATCTCAAAGAGATACTACAAAGTGCTCAAGTTTGGGGAGCATTAGAGAAGTGGGAAGGCAGATGGGCAAAGAAGAGAGATAAGAGTAAAAGCGACTGCCTGGAACCGCAGCAGGGGAAAGCTGCACCAGGCACGGGCACAATAAATATGTTACCAATGAGAGAAACAGCTGGAGGGGTTCTAGTCCATGTACCGTGGTCTAGAGGTGACATTCTGTCATTCACAAATGATTATCCCCAGTTGAGGGAAAAGCCAATAGAGTGGTATCAGCAGGCAGATAGGTTTGTGAAGCTTGCAAAGTGTCTCTGGGAAGACTTGAATACCCTATTTGAGATTATAGTTCCAGCTGATTTATGGCTTGAGTGCAAGAGGGGTGTGGATTGGCCGACAGAGGAACCGGCAAGGGACAAGATTACTGGAGCACCGTCTCCTGAGGTGATGAGGTTGTACTATAAGGTGATTGAGTTTCTAAAACAAAAGGTGTCACCGAAAGTCATTGATTGGCAAAAAATTGATCAAACGGCCCAAGAAGGCAAAGAGTCGATACATGCTTATTATGAGAGGTTGTTAAAGGCATTCAAACACTATAGTGGCACGGAGGTCATAGAACCGAAAGAAATGAATCATCTTGTGTTCAGGTTCGTTGAAGGACTGAGGCCAGAGATTAGCCAGATGATTACGAATAATTTGATCTGTTGGCTAGCGAAACTGATTGATGAAGTGTTGCAGTATGCGAAATACTGTAGCGATGAGATTGAATTGAAGCAGAGAAAGCTGAAAGAGAAGGTGATGGTGATGCAAATTAAGGCAGCTCCGGCAGGGATGCAGGGAAATGGAGTACAGCAGATGGTACAGCAGCAACCTCAAGGGAACAGAATGTTCCAACCGCAAACAAGAGGTAGAGGAGGTTTTGTGAACCGTGGTCCAGACTTGAATACTGTTGTGGTTCAAAATGACGTGCAAGGGATGAAAAAGGTGTTACCATGCCATGCATGAGGGTGCGTGGGACACTGGAAGCGGGAGTGCCCAATGATGGTGCAGCATGGCGTTGTTCAACAAAGCAATGATGTCGGTACATTTCAAAATGTGAGGGGTCCAAGAATGAGGGGTCCAAATCTGAACTTCCAGAATAATATGGTTCAGATGCAGGGTCTCCAGCCTATGGAAAAATGAAAATGCCACGTGTTCAGCCAGCGCAGTTGCAGCAAATACAACAGCAGATTCCCATGGTACCTAGACAGCAAATGCAGTTGCCTTTAGCTCCGATGGGACAGCAACAGGTGATGCTTCCTCAACAGGTCACAGGTCAAACAATGAGTCAAAATAATACAGTACAACAGTTCCCAATACGTGGTGAGAATGGAATAAACAATGACTGGTCAGATGATTGTTCGGATAGTGAGGAATGCAGGCTTGCAGCGTCTCTAGAAGTAGATCAGAAGGGACCTTATGTTCAGGGAAAGTTGATGGGTCACAAGGTTTCGTTCCTGGTTGACACAGGAGCTACACGCTCTACAGTAAGAAGTGCAGAGGTTCCGAAATTGCCGCTTTCTGGGCGTACTATAAAGGTGGTAGGAGTAGCAAATCAGCTCTTGACAAATCCGATTACAGATCCGGTCCAAGTTGAAATTGGTACCTTTCAGGGAATGCACAGGTTTGTAGTCTGTGATTCAAGTCCCGTATCCCTACTGGGAAGAGACTTACTGTGTAAGACGAGGTTTTCGATCACCTGTTCCAATGAAGGGATTGAGGTGCAGACAAACAGTGATGATGAAGGGGACGATGGTCAGATCTCAGAGCCAGAGACGGAGACCACAGATGAGGAATACCCTTTGATAAGCTTCTTCCCAATGTTCACAGTGACCGATCTGCCAACAGAATTACAGGGAACAGTCACCGAGAAGGTGTGGGACCTGACAGGAAAGGAAGTAGGACTGATAAAAGGAGTAGAACCAGTCAAGGTAGATGTGAAGCCAAATGCCGTGTTTCCCCAGGTACTGCAGTACCTAATGGCACAAGATGTCCTTATACAGGTAACGCAGATAATTGCAGACTTTGTGAAGCAAGTGGTCTTAAAAGAAGCGCTGAGCAGTCCATGTAATTCCCCAATAATGGGACTTAGAAAGCCTTGTGGGAAAGTTCAAATTGTCCAAGACCTGAGGAAAATTAATGAGATAGTGGTAAAATGTTGCCCCATAGTGCCAAATCCAGCCGTGATCATGTTTCAGGTTCCATATGATGCAGAGTGGTTCACGGTTGTGGACTTGTCTCAAGCGTTCTTTTCGGTGCCTCTTCATGAGGACAGCCAATTTCTCTTCAGTTTCAAATTCCTGGACAAGGTTTACAGTTGGTGTTGAATTTCTCAAGGGTTTTCAGAATCGCCTTCCATCTTCAATCAGATATTGAAGAAGGATTTGGAATCATTGGAACTGCCTTTTAATTTGACTCTAGTACAGTACATTGATGACTTGTTAATTTCATCCAAAACGAAAGATGACTGTAGGTATGATACTATTGCCCTACTGAATCATTTGGGAAAGAACGGACATAAAGTGTCTCCAAAGAAGCTACAGTACTGTCAGTAAGAGGTGAAGCACTGAGGCCACCTGATTGGAAAGGGGTCACGGAGACTATCCAAAGAAAGAGTGACAGCCATATTGCAAATGAGTCCCCTGACATCCAAGAGAGACGTGAGGATGTTTTTGGGAATGGTGGGCTACTGTCGCCAGTGGATTCCCAATTTCTCAATTATCTCTAAGCCTTTGGTGAGGTTGACTGTCAAGGAGGTTAAGGATGGCACGGATACCCTAACTATGCCCGAGAAATAGATGAGGGCATTCATTGAACTGAGAGAGTGCATGTGCAGGGCTCCAGCTTTAGGTATGCCTGACTTCACAAAGCCTTTTGTACTGTTTTGTCATGAAAGTGATGCTTGTTCTGTGTCTGTCCTGACACAGGTCAATGAAGGTGCAAACCGCCCAGTAGCATATTTTTCAGCTACTTTGGACCCAGTTGCAGCAGCCTTACCAGGTTGTTTGCGTGCAGTTGCAGTAGTTGGTCAAAGCCTTACTCAGTGTGAAGGCATAGTGATGGGACATCCCTTGACAGTAATGGTCCCACATTCAGTTGAAATACTACTCACCCGAACCAAGACCCAGCACATGACGAATGCTAGTATGAGGCAATCATACTGGGGTCACCAAATGTGTCGCTCAAACTATGTACTGTTTTAAACCCGGCAACTTTACTTCCCACTGAAAAAACAAATGTTGATGATGCTGAGGAAGTAGAACATGATTGTATTGAGGTAACAGAACTGTGCACCAAACCAAGACCTGACATTAAAGATACCCAATTGGAAGAAAATGATTACATTATCTTTGTTGACGGTTCATGCTTGAGGGACTCAGTGGGAGTACTAAGAGCTGGATACGCTGTGTGTACAATCACCGGTATCCTGGAAGCATCTTGGCTCGAGAGAGTGTACTCTGCTCAAGTGGCTGAACTGGTTGCTCTTACTAGGGCATGCCATGCTGCTGACAAATTGAAAGTAACTATCTTTACTGATAGCAGAAACGGATTTGGAATTGTCCATAACTTTGGCCAGCTATGGTCACAGAGGGGTTTCATGACTTCTTCTGGTTCTCCAGTGAAAAATGGTGAAAAAATTAAGGAGTTGTTGCACGCGATTCAGTTACCTCTTGAAATTGCCATAGTGAAATGCAGCGCTCATGTTAAATCACAAGACTTTGTGTCAAAGGGAAACGGATATGCAGATCAAGTCGCAAGGTTTTGTGCATTGAACTGTATATCGTTCAAAGATCAGTGGGAATTTCTGCCGGAAACTGAAAATGAGACATGCACGGGTTAGGGATTGAGGGTGGTTGACACAATGAAAGAGTTAAAATTGATGCAGGGACGTGCCAGCACAGAAAAAACAAATTCTTGGCTTAAAATGCAATGTGTACAAAGACCTGATGATTTGTGGGTTTCAGATGAAGGGAAGATGGTTTTGCCAAACAGTCTTTTGTCACAGTTTGCAAGGTTTTACCATGGTCAAGCAAATATTGGGAGAGACGCCATGATCAGGTTGTTCAAAGTCGATTGGTTCAATCCAAAATTCAGACAAGCAGCAGAAGTAATCTGTCACAGGTGCATCATCTGTCAACAGATGAATGCAGGGAAAGGGACCGTGGTGAATTTGAGACACATTGGGAGAGCTGGAGGTCCATTTAGCAGGATGCAGATGGATTTTATTGAGATGCCTGTTTGTGGAGGACTGAGGTACGTGTTGGTGATTGTATGCATCTTTACTCACTGGATTGAAGCTTACCCTACACGTAGGAATGACGGTCTCACAGTAGCGAAGTTGCTGCTTAGGGAATTGATACCACGTTTCGGGTTTCAGATCTCTTTGGAATCAGATAGAGGAAGTCACTTCAACAATGAGGTGGTTAAACTCTTGTGTGCCGCACTGAACATTGAACAGAAGTTGCTTTGTAGCTATCGTCCCGAAGCCTCAGGACTAGTGGAGCAAATGAATGGTACCTTGAAGTCGAGTATGGCAAAAATGTGTGCAGCTACCAATTTGAAATGGCCGGATGCACTGCCCTTAGTGCTAATGTCAATGAGATATACACCCAAGAAGAAAACAGGACTGTCTCCTCGTGAAATTCTCATGGGCCGAGCTATGACATTGCCCGCCGTGCCTGCAAATGCTCTTGTGAATATCACAGATAATATGGTGTTGGACTACTACAAGGGTCTGGCTGATGTGGTCCGCTCTTTCTCTCACCAGGTGGAAGCCACCACACTGCCACCGATAAATGATCCAGGTCACAATCTGAAAGCTGGTGACTGGGTTGTTGTCAAGAAACACGTGAGGAAGTTGTGTTTGGAGCCAGGTGGAAGGGGCCGTATCAAGTAATACTGACAACTACTACTGCTGTGAAGTGTGCGGGAATTCCAAACTGGATCCATGCCAGTCACACTAAGTAGGTGACGTGCCCAACTGATGAGGAACTTGAGTTGTCGAAAATAACAGCTACAGAAAAGGAGGTCTCAGGGCTGGAGAGTAATCAAAGGGGAACTGAGACTGAAGGAGAGCCCGTTGAGGACGGCCTGGACACTCAAACAGCAAATGAGATCCAGAAGGGTGACAGTGAGCCTATCTCAACTGAGGCACCAGGAGGACCGACCCAAAGAGCGGTTCTCCCAGAAGCAGACGGAAACGGGTTTGAAGCTGAACCCCTGACAAACCCAGAAGGCAAAGGAGTTGAGGCGGAAGGTAATGAAAGTGTTCAGACTCCTCCTGAGCCACCTGCATATCCATCAAGAGGAAACACCATAGCACAAGAGGAGGGCATTGAACAGCACCCTGAGAAGCCAAACAACAAAACGATACTGAAGGGAGATAAGTGGCCAGAATCGCAAACTGAAATAGGGAGAGTAGTCATTAACGAAACAATAGAGGAAGAGGTTGATACCACAAGGAAGGAAGATCTGAGTGAAGGAGAATTGCAGGATGACCGCAAATTGAAAAGAAAGCGAGTTGCAAACAGAAGATACGCTGGTCCTGAATGGGCTTATGCAATGACAGCCGAGTGTCAACAATAGTTCTTGGCTTTTTGCTTTGATCGTGAAGTTCCAGGTCAATATTATGGTACCTGAAGTTGCCCACAAATGAGAGACTGTGTTAAGCTGAAATTTGAATAAAGGGAAACCTGAGAGAAGAGACTAATGAAAATTACCAGATGTGACACTGTTAACCTAAATTGACTTGAAAAACCTGATTGTGACAAGCTGCTAACTGGATTGACAGAGGACCCTGGGGGTGAATGAGAAGGCTGGAAATACTTACTGGAAAAGACATTTGCGTAAAAAAAAATATTAACCATCCTCCTATTAGTTGATTACGTTTGTAGTACTTTACTTTCTGATTCTTTACAGATCATGATTAACTATAGAGATAATAGTAAGGGGAGTAGGATTTGCAGATGGTTGAGTATTATTTTGGGTGCTGTGTGTGCGATAGTGATCATAGCTGTGATTGTGGGAATGCCGTTGGTGGATAAGAGTGAGACTAACAATGCTTCAATTGCTGAGACTGCTACACTAACACCACAGGAGAGATTTGAGCAGGATACAAAATATTTGCATGAGGGAACGAACACGAAAGGGGAACTATCTACTAATGTTTTCTATCACTGGTTGAATGACTATGTTGAAACAATGGATCCGAAGAATTGTTATGTGTGTACGAAAATTCCTTCGTCAGTACAAGAAGGGGTTACCTATCATAGTTTGCCATTAACCTATGGGATAATTTGTAGTTTGTTACCAACAAGGCTTTAGGATCAAGAGTATATTCAGTACATCTATTCTAATCTAGATGTAGTGTTTCCTTTTGTGCCTATAAATGAATATTTGAGTGAGGTAGCTAGAGATCATAGTATAAAAATAGTTAGGGGTTTCTTTGAGCCCACACTGACATTTGGTACGGCTTATGCGCATCACAATAATCGAACCTGCTTACTAACGCCTGTAGAAAAGAGCTTTTTAGACCACACTGATGATAGAAGGAAAGCGTTAAAAGAAAAGCTAGAAAAGGGATAAGAGAAACTCATACCCGATATACCCGATAATAGTGATAAGATTAGAAGTATGCTTACTAAGAGATATAGTACAGATTTGAAGGCGTTGAAAGAACCTGGAGTTTGGGAAAAGGTTGGAAAGGGACTTGCTAAAGTGGCAAGTTGGTTTAGTAATATTTGGCATGGGATATTTTCAAAAATAATACAGGGGATATTGATTGTTTTAGCTTGTTTATTCAGACTATGGTTATCATGTAAAATTAGTAAACAAATTAGAGAAAACTTGGCAAAACACAATATGAGGAGAGAAGAAAAGAAAAGGGAGCAAATATTTAGAACAAAAACGAAAAGTCAAAAATGAAGGAACTAAGAAATGTAAAGAAAAGTAAAGAGTGGGTTTGTGTGATGACAAGTGTCATCAGAGGAGGGATTGTTGGAGTGTAGTTATTATAATCAAAATTAACATGAAATGTTTACGAATTAATGCATAATGCTGCCGCATAGAAATTTATTCATGTGCTTCTACTAAACGCATGTTTGAAACGTGCCCACGGGGAGTGGCCACCAACATATACGATGATAATCGAAACTGACTAGTAATGAAATATTAATGTACTAATGTATGATCTTGTATTAGTATTGAGAGTTATATGTTAAGGTTTTGCTAATTAATCACTAGGCCTTAGTTAGCATGAGTCGGGGCCTAGCTGCCCGGTTTCATATTAAATGTGTTTTTCTAACGTGCAATGTGCTGACTTGCTGAAGGACATGAAGCTGTACTTTTCCAGGCGTTAGAGATGTGTGTGTAACCGTAGTAAATCTTCTCATGAGAACCCGACTTGCTCAAGGAGACATTCTTGTGGAGCGCAACAGTGTAATTAGCAACAGGTACAAGGTCATTTAGACTAGGGAAGACAATGGGACTACTGACTTGAGTAACAAATGTCACTTATTCCTCACCTGACATTCTACCCGTTGGAGGCGTCACACCCAGGAACCAATAAACTACGTGAGAACTGTCGTGAGGTGACAATCTTAATGAGGCGACAAGTAAACCATTGGATGGAGCTAATGATGCACCAAATATTGACCAATAGGAAATTAGAGACTTGTTCGACAATTTTAATATAACCGCATGACCCGAGGAGAAATCAGCAATTCTCTGCCATTCCGAGCCATAATATGCCATTCCTTTGCCTTAGCTATTACGTGCCTTTGCTATTGCCTAGACACTTTGTTACTCTGCTTAAAGACTTTGCTGTTGACTCTTCAAACTATCCTTACTTTGCCTCACCCGATGCTTACTTGTCCTCCTTATGATGGAAGTTTCCTTTATTGCCCACCTTGGTGAACTTTGCTGTGTTTCCTGGCTGATGGCGAACCAACTGATGTCCTGAGGATGAAGACTGGCTCTGTATGCTGACTCATTACGGAGGGTAACTATATGATGACGAAATTGTAATTGTCTGTTTGCCTTTCCTTTCTATGTACCAACTGCTTCTTTTGATAGAGACCATAGATAGATGTTTTCTAAATTTGTGTTGCTAAATTGTTTTGCATGAAGCCCAACATGCCAATGCTAATTTGAGGTTAGTTAAGGAGCTCACTAAACAGATGCAAATAGACAAATGACTGAATCTATGCTTTGTTTAATAATGTGCTAATGATACTCTGCTAAGCTTGACCCATGTTGACGTCGTGCTTTGTTCTAATGTTTATGATTTTTGCTTTGATGAAATCTTATTGAATTTGCCATATTATTACTGTGTGGATGTGTTTTCTGGTTTTGAGACTAATAAACTTGCTAGTAGAGTGTAATCAATAGGGAATAAATATCATGAATCTTACAAAATATTGTGTGGTTATTCGCGACTGAAGTGTCTTGGTGTGATTAGATTCTTACTTATGCCATCATCCAAATTGAATGGATTTGTTATAGTGAGTATTGATGATGTTATTGATCTATTGATTGCTATGTTGATTAATTGTCTCGTCCTGAGGTGTCTTCAATCAGGGCCAAAAGATTAATTGGCCTAGAACGAGTCCCAGACTAATTAATTATTTAAGACGGGACGCGTTATCTGGCATCTCCCAAATCTTGGGAAAGTCCATCTCCCTTTGTAAGACCCAGTAGAGGCTGAACTGAGAAAGCTGTGGCACCTCCATGAATGCAAGCAGGACTGGCTATTAAACCCATGACAAGAGTCTGGAGACTCTTTGTTAGGAATGGGTTCTCTAGTTGGCAGAGGTATACATCCTTGTCCAAGTAGGGACCACAATCCTGGTCAGGGTATGTCACACACAATCCAAATTATCCTGTGCCCCCCCTCTGGTAGCTTGGCACTGAGCAGTCAAGCTTAACTTAGAAGGCAATATGTCAAGTATGTGTGCAATAAATCATGCAATAACACAGTGAAAACACCACACAAACACACCACCCAGGTTTAGAAAAATATAGGATATTTATCTGAGTAAATTAAGGTCAAAATGGTCAAGATTTGATAAGCACAAGTTGAAATATCACTTTTGCAATGATGAGAAGAGTCTTAAGTGTTTAGAAATCAACAAATGTCTCTTGTATGCACAAAGTACATGGTATGCGTCAAAATTACACGCACGAAGACCGCAGAGGAGGAGATAAGTGGTAAAAGGAAGGTGTGCGTCAGATTTACAGATGCGCACAGATGATGCATCAATTCTTCCTACAATACAAGGGCTTTGAGTCGATTTCCGGTGCGGAGTCTTGGATCATCACTGCGATGCGTAGTCTTTTAATGCCCAGGGACAATGCTTGGAAATCCTGGGCGTGCAGGACGAAGTCACAGGTGCTGCGTTGATCTGGTGGGTGATGCATTAGAGTTTCTGTCACACAGCAGGCACTGCATCGATTCCTCACACAGGAAGTTGCGTTGTGTAGCTACGGCTTGGCAATGCGTTGATCTGGTGGGCTGTGCCTCGAAGTTCTGGTCGCAACGCTGGTGCTTAGTCGATATCCACTCAGAGAGCTGGGCTGCGTCATTCCCGGTTGGAGAAGCACTGACTCCTTCACCGCTGGGCAGGCTGTGCATCGATTCCAGCAGGCTGTGCATTGATTTTCACCACACAAGGAGTTCCTTTGAAGAGAATAAGGGGGTCATTCCAGGCTTGGCGGGCGGCGGGAGCCGCCCGCCAAGCGAGAACCGGCAGAAGACCGCACCGCGGTCAAAAGACCGGGGCGGTCATTCTGGGTTTCCCACTGGGCTGGCGGGCCACCGCCAAAAGGCCGCCCGCCAGCACAGTGGGAAACACCCTTCCACGAGGAAGCCGGCTCCGAATGGAGCCGGCGGAGTGGAAGGTGTGCGACGGGTGCAGTAGCACCCGTCGCGAATTTCAGTGTCTGCTAAGCAGACACTGAAATTCAAAGTGGGGCCCTCTTACGGGGGCCCCTGCAGTGCCCATGCCATTGGCATGGGCACTGCAGGGGCCCCAGCGGCCCCACGACACCCCTCACCGCCATCCAGTTCCTGGCGGTCGAAACCGCCAGGAACAGGATGGCGGTGAGGGGGTCGGAATCCCCCATGGCGGCGCAGCAAGCTGCGCCGCCATGGGGATTCCCCTGGGCAGCGGAAAGTCGGCGGTACACCGCCGACTTTCCGTTTCTTGCCGCGGCTGTACCGTCGCGGTCAGAATGCCCAAAGGAGCACCGCCAGCCTGTTGGCGGTGCTCCCGCGGACCCCGGCCCTGGCAGTATTTACCGCCAGGGTCGGAATCACCCCCTAAGTCTTTTTGGCCCTGAGACTTCAGGAACAGGAGACAAGCTCAATTCAAGCCCTTAGATAGCACCTCTCAGCAGAGCCAAAGGGGCTAGCAAGGAAGCAGAGCAACATCAAGGCAGCAAAGCAGTCCAGGTGAGTCCTTTGGGCAGCCAGGCAGCTCCTCTTGACAGGTTGCAGGATCTGGTTCAGAGTGTCTGTCCCAGGAAGTGTCTGAGTTGGTGGGATCAGGGACCCAGTTTATATACCCAAAAGGGCCTTGGAAATGGAGGAGACTTCAAAGAGTAGTTTTGAAGTGCACAAGGTCCCAGTAGGGGGTTTGGCAGTCCATTCACTAGCCTTTGAAATGTAAGTGTCAGGCCCCTCCACCCTTGCAGCCCAGGAAAACCCATTTAGTATGCAGATGGGTACAAGTGTGACTGAGTATCCTGTTTTTCTGGTTGTCTGGGTGAAATGCACAAGGGAACTGTCAACTAGCCCAACCCAGACATGGATTGGAGACAGTCTGTAAGGCACAGATGGATTTTAAGTGCACAGAAATGCTCACTTTCTCAAAGTGGCATTTCTAAAATAGTAATATAAAAATCAACCTCACCAATAAGCAGGATTCTGTATTACCATTCTGGCCATATTAAATATGACCTGTTTAACCCTTTATGAACAGACTCTACCACTCAAACAGTATATGAGGGTAGCCCTAATGTTATTTTATGAAAGGAGCAGGTCTCACAGTAGTGGAAAATGAATTTTGGAGTTTTACACTACCAGGAGATACAAAACACACATGTACATGTCCTGACTTTTACCTACTTATCACCCTACCCTATGGGTTACCTCAGGCCTACCTTAGGGGTGACTTTTATGTAGAAAAAGGGGAGTTTAAAGCTTGTAAATACTTTTAAATGCCAAGTCGAAGTGGCAGTGAAACTGCACACACAGACCTTGCAATGGCAGGCCTGAGACATGGTTAAGGAGCAACTTATGTGGGTGGCACCAGTGCTGCAGGCCCATTAGTAGCATTCCATTTACAGGCCCTGGGCACATATAGTGTCCTTTACCAGGGACTTACAAGTAAATTAAATATGCCAATTGGGTATGAGCCAATGTTACCATGTTTAAGGGAGATAGCACATGCACTTTAGCACTGGTCAGCAGTGGTAAAGTGTCCAGAGTCCTAAGACCAACAAAAATGAGGTTAGAAAAAGGAGCATAGGAAGGCAAAAAGTTTGGGGTGACCCTGCAGAGATGCCATTTCAAACACACTTTATTAGTACAATCAACTTCGTTGACTCTCTTTACAGTAACACTAACTCCCTGCCTCCCTCTCACAGGCATTGCAGAGTGGAACTACAGAAAAGTATGAAGTTTAAGTTACAATGGACTTATGTTGGCTGGTCCTGTTGTGAGCAGCCTAGTGCTAGACACAGTAGAGTCTTGTTGTAAACCCTCTTGGTGGAAATGACAGAAGGCATTGGTGGCTTAGGAGTGCAGACAAGCAAAGTGGTCTTCTATGGATGATTTTGGGTGCCTTATGCCAGGAAGAACCAACATAACAACAGGCTCATTTGTTACATTTAGAGGCTCAAGAAAATCCACAGCATGATAGTTTTGCAAGCCTGTACTATTTCAAAGCCTTCACATGTAGAGATTGGGGGAACTGGACAGATGCAATACTGAGGGCATCTTGTAGACAGGATACTTTGAGATGTTGGTCCACCAGGGACCAAGACATAATCCACTTCTGCAACCCATACACAGGATAAAATGAGTGCAGAGATACAGATCATCCTTGTATTGTCAGCAGGAAGCATCGTAAAGAGCAGTGGGGCGATCACAGATCATGTGGGAACTAAGACTACTGCTCTTTCCATTCAGAGAAAGGTGAAGTTGTCAGAGAAGTGAAAAGGTCACCTGCAATGTAGATATTATTGGCTCCTGCAAGTTGTGTTAACGAAACACTTGCAGGCCAAAACAAAAAAACTTGCTTGGGGCAGGCCCTGGAACTATGACACAAGGAGACAATTTTCCTTTTCTGCAGGTGCTCTTCTAGGAACAAGGGCACTCACACAGCCTTGATATTCTGTAGGAGTGACCTGGAACTTCAGATAGAGTCACCAGTCTTGCACATAGATAAGCCTAGGAGAGAGCAGTGGAATCCCAGGAAATGTAGGATGCCCACACTGAGGTCTTGGAGACCTGTTTGTATGACCGTGGAGAAGATAACCCTTTGAATCCCTCTGTCGTGGGGTAAGGAGTGGTTGCAGAATAAATGTTTATTTCAAAGCTTGACACATTGCTTTGCAAGTGAAAAACCTATTTTAAAACCAAAAGGCCACGCCTCCACGATATAGTGATATAGTGATTTTGCAAGTCGCTACATAACAGTCGCGGCTCACCAGGGTTACAGGGGAGGGGTAGTGCACTGGGGAGGTAATGCAGAGAGGAAAATATTAATAAATTAAAATAAATAAGTTTAAAAAACATATCCTCAGCTCCTTGTTGCTGCTCCTCTGCTGAAGGCAGGTTGCAGGCTCCCCGTCCTGCAGCCAATCCTGATGCTGCTCAGAGCAGCATTATGATTGGCTGGGAGCCTGGGCCTGTCCTCTCCAGCCAAGCAACACACTGTTGAGCTGGAGAGAGTCTACTACACATGTATGTTCAACCGACCTGAGACTACTGGCCAAACACACATGGGCACTGAGGGGAGTGCTCTGTGCACTCCCCTCACTGCTCATCACTCCAATGGCCCCAACCCTTTCACAACGAAAGGATAATAAACATAGGTTATTATCATTTTGTTGTAAAAAAGTTGAAGCTGCTACGGAAGAGCCGCCACTGCTACACAATCACAAAAATGGCACTTGTGTATTTAAGCCTGAACTTTTTACAAAAACTAACTGAAAACTACCGGCCTTTCTGTTGTGTATTTTCTTTTAGAGGGTGTTTACAGCAGGTAGGAAGGGTATTGAAATTCTCCACTGCCTGCTGCGGGTGACATGGAAGCACAATGAACATCAAATGCTCAGGGTACACATGGTGCCTGCCTCCTACCTCAACCTTAGTCAGAAGAGTCAATGTCACCCTGCCCAAAAAAGCTGCTGACTTTCATGTATTTATGCATGTTAAACTTACCGACTCCTTTTTCACCACCAATGAGTACGTTTATACATGCAAATGGTGTGTGGAATATATAGGAAGCATCACATTTTGTCTCTATAGCACTCCTTTACAGCGCACCGTCTTTTTCTGTGCATGGTCGAGTTGCTTGTTTGTCACACTCTGCCAAGATTTGATTGGATAGTGCCACTTTGTTGCATCAAGTAGACTGGGCTTGAAAATCAACCCTGGGAAGAGTCACAATCCTTGAATGTCAGACCTTCTCTGCCCTTCCCCTGACCATGTCTAGAGGAGGGACACGGGCAGTGATAAATATGAACTCTGTTGCAATCACGTTGGCTAGGTGTGCATATATTCCCTGTCACTGTGTCTAGAACAGGCTTCTACAACGAATAGCTTGATAGCTACTGTTAGCTCTCCAGCTACCTGGAAGTAGCTCTCTTGTGTGCAGCCCAACTTACTAAATAAAATAAAAAATCTTAGTTGAATATATGGAAACCTAAATTAAAAAGTTTGTATTTGAGGTGAAAATGTGTGTAATTCAGAACTCATAAGATGATATTTCGACAAAAAAGGTTTGGTTTCCAAAATATAGTAAAATCTGATATCTGAATGATAGCATGTGGATTACGTCAGAATTAATACTAACAATTTTACCTTGAAGCTCTGGGATTGCAGCTATGGCTGTTATGTATTAGCCAAAGCATTACAAATTGACAAATCCTTTTTTTACAGTACTGCCGGTAACACTTCTGATGCATGGAGGTGATCACAGCTGGTAATCATGGCCACTAAGGTAATTCTGTCTGATGTGGTAACTGTTACGAAACTAATAGTAGCTCACAAAGATTTTCATTGAAGAAATGTAACTCTTACTACAGAAAAGGTTCTAGAATAAAATAAAGTTACACATTAGTGGTTAGAATACTCTTTTTGGGCAACAAATATACCTTTGTGCAGTGGGAATGTGACTTATGGAGCAAAGGTTACTTTGCAACAGTTTTCAAAAAGTGAGTATGAGAATTATCTCACTAAGGTTATATATAGAAATGAGTGAAAACAACACTAGCACAGCTCTGCAATCCACTACAAGGCAGTGCAGCAAGCAGACCATTCTGTCTATTCTGAGCAATCTGTAAATTAGTGGAAAACAATTAGATTCCAGACTACTGTTGTAAAGATTCAGAGCTAATTAATGTTAATAAAAGAAAATGCCAATTTATGTAGCAAAAAAAACTCCAATTGATGCATCAAATGTACATGTTTGTGCTTCAATTTTTACTTTTCAAAGTCACAATATCCTTGGGGGGTGAATTAGGCCTGGACGGAGTTCAAGGAGTCCGACTCCGTGGAATTCCATGGAGTTGAATAAAAGCTTAGTGGAATTCTGCAGAGGCAGAGGTCCATGACCCGCGGTGTCCTGAATGCCCCAGATCTCAGAAGCACTAAGCAGGCTCGGCCCTGGGTAGCCTGACCGACCCTGCTTAGCACTTCTGAGATCGGTGAATTCAGGAGGGCCGTAGGCAGTGAAGCTGCTGTTTCAGGCCTCTTGTGCACACGGGGTAGGCTAGTGCACAAGAGGACTGAAATGGCAGCTTTCTTTTACTGCCTATGACCAGGGCCTGAATTCAGGCCAGGGCCGTAGGCAGCGAAAGCTGCTGTTACAGTCCTTGTTTGTGCACCAGTGTGCACAAACAATGACAAAAAAACAAAGAAAGAGATGAGGACCTACCTGGGTCTTCCAGGGGGTCCTCCTCTCCTCATCGTTGTCTCTGCTCCCTCTGGTCTCTGCTCCCAGGCTCTGGTGCACACTGTATGCACAGACTGTCTGCGCTTGTGCAGCCCATAACTGGGCTGCAATGCACACCGGGTGAGCTCCCCTCTGCTGGCGGGGCTAGCTGAGTTTTTTACTAACTCTGTGCTCCAAACAAAGTTCAGAGTTCCAAAAACTGTTAGCTCTGCCAGAGGAGCGGAGCTGCCCGCACACCCCTAGTGTGAATAGGTTTGGCTTAAGTATGATGAAAAGCAAATATTTAAAATGTGTAGATAAAACCAATAGGTGTATGGTTCAACAAAACGTACATTTCAAATGTATTATTTGCAGATATTTAAAGAATACACATTTAAAAAGTCAGTTTTGAAGTTAAAAAAAAATGATAACACTGTTTGCACATGTGTGACACAATGAGATTTCTAATGCTACCAAGACTTAAGATGTGTGTTGATTATCAAAGTCTGGTATGGCCATTTAAGGTGATGTGTTCTTTTCCATGCATGCAGACAATTGAACCCAGTAATGGGTATGAGATGACTGCTTTGGGTCTTCAGGTCTTCAGTCCATTTCCAGACTTTGCCACCATGGAAGAAAGGGATGTTATTAAGAAGCTTTGGTTAAATAGACAAACTATCCTGAATTTGTGTCACCAACTGGAGCCTGATCCCCTGCCTCACAACAGGAATACACCAATAGTGAAAATCATGGCAGTACTTCATTTTGTGGCCACTGGCTCTTTTCAATGCACTAATGCAGTATCTGAGGGCATGTCCCACCCAACTTTCAGTGGTCTTCTACACAAAGTCCTTTCTTCAATACTGAGACACATCAACAGCTATATCCAGTTCCCACAACAACAGGATTTGCCCCCTGTGAAGGGAGAATTTTATGCTTGGGGTGGACTGCCAGATGTTATTGGAGCAATAGATGCCATGTATATTTCCTTGGTGCCACCACACCCAAGGTAATAGGTCTACTATAAGCGAAAGAACGTGCATTCATCAATGTGAAAGTTGTCTGCTTAGCAGACTTGTACATCTCAAGTGTGTGTGCCCACTTTCCTGGGTCAACACATGATTCATTTGCACTACAGAACCACACCTGAGAGGGCTTGGCTTGTTGGTAAGTACAATATGACTTGAGGATAATTTGCTTTAATCCTAGTTTATCAAGGTGCAATGGATTGATATGGCGTTAATCTATTGATATGTTCCTTCCATGTAAGAGACTCAGCTTATCCTAACAGACCATGGTTGTTAGCATTGCTGAGGAATCCAACAATGCCAGGGGAAGCTGGCTTCCAACTTATTGCCTGTTGCTTGATGTAGCCTAGAAGTTGTAGTGTTGTGTAGCCATTTTAGTTATAGCTCCATGCATGTTATTTTAGCACGCTAGGCCTGCCGCTGTGCACTTTAAGCTAGATACATTTTATTCAGCTTTGTTTATTATTTTAGCAATATCCACATTTGCGGTCTTCTTTTATTTCTCTCTATCTAGCTATTCTTTGCTCAGGCTAGGACTGTGTTCTTGAACAAGCACTCTGTGCTTCTCTCAAGGCTACAGTGCGATAGGTTGCCGGTGAACGTGGTAAATGTTTGTCTCTGGTATTCATAGAAATACACACATCCTTACGTAGGGACATTCTCTCAGAACATCAGTTGTTTTATTATAAAAACACTTCCTTGTCCCATACACGTTAGAGGGAGATTCCAGCCAGAGGACCACAACTGTATGCTGATGCTGATTGCTGGACACTTCACTAAAGCTGCTTATGCAGACTTTAGGCCTTTGCTCAGGTAAGGGAACCTGAAGGGCAGAACTACAGCTTAACATGCTGTGCTCTAATGTAGCCTAGGTAGGAATTAGTCTACTTGACTGTAGTGACAATATGGTAGCGTTATTTCTATGCTTCACTCTCCTTGTCACAATTTTAATCCTGTCAAGCTTCATCATCCTGGTTATTGCAGTACATGCTTTATTGTCTAAGATGCAGTTGCTTCATTAAAACCTTAGTGAAACATATAGTGCCTCTGCTTTTCATTGTATATGTGAGACTAATGTAACTGAGATAAACGGATGGGATCTGAGTATCCACGATTTCCTTTAGGAGTCAATTGTGTCATGCGCTTGGCTGCCCAATCATCCCTGGTCTTGGGTAGAGACGAGACACTGCTAGTTAGCCGGACCAAAACCTGGATTTGGGCGACAGGTGTCACCAGTAGTGGGTTAAGACTCACAGGTGATTCTGCTGCTCAAATCCAGTAGTCTCATGAGAATAATGAGAGCCTACGCAATAGTAGTACCCAGGGCTCCTGCTATCCAGGTTCTTTCCCTAAAATGTTGTGATGCATTGGCACAATTAGAACCACCCTCAACTGTGAATATAAGTCCCTAGTAAATAGGTGCCTAGGTGTCCAGGGCATGGTGTACTATGGGTAGGCCACTGAGGGCAGCAGGACTGTTTGTGCCACCCTCTAGGACCATGCATCCAGATGTCCCCAGCACTGCCATTCCAGGCTGAGATTTCCTGGTGGAAACCTAAAACACAAACTCGACATGGCACACTGCATTTGTGCCCTGTCCACCATCCACTGCATTTACTATGGATAAGACACCCTTCAGGCAGGGTGCTCCTTATTATTTGTGAGGGCACAGCTGCATGAGCAATATACCCCCACTGTGTTCTTTCCAATCCTAGGACATAGTGAGTGAGCAGAGCAGTCATTTTAATACATGTGCTGGTCACTGGTCAACACGAGTTTCCCAGCTACATGATGACTACTCTGAAGCCTGGGTTGTTTGGTATTGAACGACTCAGAATGACAGATCCAAACTGGTACCAGTATTGGATTTATACCTAAATGTACCCAAGGTCACCTTAGAGGTACCCTGTGCAAAAGCTAACTACCCTTGCATGGTTGCTGACTGGTTCTATCCAGCCTGCCACCGCCAGACAGGCAATATACAAACCTTGGAGGAGAGCCCTTTCTCTCTGGTTTGTAAAACAATGCCCTTCCTAGGTCGAGGAGATAACACCCCCTCCCTCATGAGCGTGCACTGCCCTGGCGGTGAGCTTTAAAGGGCTTACCTCCTTTGAAACTCGAACCCCAGGCCTGCTGCTAGCAGCAGATGGTCAGCCCCTTTGCAAACCCCTACTTTTGGTAGGAGCAAAGGCAGGAAACCACACAAAGGATAGGAGGAGTGGCCCCACCTGCCATGCACCACCCCTAAGGTTTTGCCTGTGAGGTGGACACTCCATTTCATATTCCTTAATCTTAGCTGGAAGGAAAATAGCCTATCAGGTTTATGGAAGTGACCCTTCCCACAGGAAGTTGTCACTATAGTAGGTGTAGCCACCCAAAGTTAAGTCCCCCATTGGACACTACCTGGTTCCCCCTAAAACACCCACTAAATTCAGTATAGACCATGAAATCAGAGTCAAAGGACACAAAGAAGACCAGCACAAAGAAAATCCAAGGCAAGAGAACTGTGGACCTGCTGCACACAGAAAAGGCACCAAACCCTGCCTGCTGCACCGGTCACTTAAGACAGTAGGGTTGGAGAAAGCACAGGCCTCCAGTGTTCTTGTGAGTGCTGAGAGAGGCTGCTCACTCCAGTCCTGATGCTTCTCTAATGTTTTTTAACAGACTGAGAGTAGCACAAAGATTGGTTAGTGCAGTTACCTGGGTCGGGGGCTTCAAAGACAGAAGTCACCGCAGGACATTGTGGCAAGCAAATAAGATATGTTCCCTTTGCTTATTATTATTTATTGTCGCCCCACCACTTTATATGTGGCAGCCACCACTGGATCCATGGAGAATGATACACACATTCTGACAAAACATTTTGAGCATAGTTAGAGAGATACAACTGCTAGTAATTTGGGTACAACAAACTATTTTGGGTGAATCATGTTTTGATATGTAACATTAGATTAGGGTCTTTCAACATTCTGAACAGCTAACTTAAGGGCAAAAACTCCATTTGTGATTAGTGAGACATTGTTAAATTCAATTTCCCACTCTCCACTCCACCAGGGAGTCCAGTCAAGCCTTCAGGATGTAGTATCTGCAAGCCCTTCCCCTCCCAGAGAAAGAGTTGTAAGGGGGAGCTGGAAGAACCACTACCAGTCCTCTGGGCCAGGTTTGCTTGGAGGCTAGTGAGCGGAATCTCCCTTGCAGGTTGTTTCACCTCATCCTAATCTCCTCCTGTGTGCACAGATTGTTTAGCTACAACAGTCATCTGTCCATTTTTCTGGATCACTTTTCTGAGATATGGTTGTGTTTTGTACTTGTGCTCCAGAAAATGGTGGCCGTGCTCTAATGATTCCATCGACTATGAAAGACAAACCCCCTCTGTGAAACATGGATGTCTCCACCCTGTCATTGTGATTAATTGTAAAAAAAAACCAATAGTGGCCTAAAAGATAAAGGTTACTCAAAAAAGGGCTATTAACAAAAAACACAGTGGGAGAGAAACACAGACAAAAGCCTGGCTTCTGTGTGGCAATTTCAGTTGGAAAATGGCGTTCTGCAGTATGATGACAAAGGATCATAGTCTGAAATGGAGTGTGTTTTATAGTGTGTTTTGCAGGTGTTCACAATTGCCCAATATGCAACAGGTGTGGGCTGCTAGCATCCAAGCTATAGCCATGGTTATAGTACTATAGTGAACAGCTCAGCAATGGACTCCTGTGGTCATGGGACAGCTGCTGATACATCTAGCAGAACTGTGTTACCTAAATAGGCTCGGTGGGATCTCGCAATCAAGATGATGTGCTAATTATCAGCATTGGAGTCTGCCGCGTCAGGTGCGGGATACAGGTGGTGTGACAGAATACACTCAGTTGTGGCGGTCTCCAGTTCAGCCTCAATACTTCTAAATATGGCATTCTGAACACTATCAAATTGATGGTCTTTTTAGGTCCACCACAGCCACAGATGGGCAGTAAGACTGCCAAGATCTAAATCAGGCCCAGAGTTTTTTTGCATTTTTTTATTTTTAAATGTATAACGTCTATATTAATTAGTATATTTCTTCTTCTTCAATTGTTTATTTTCCTTCTTGTTTTATTGTGTATGTCTTATGTATATCTATATATTTATCACTTTTTCTCTCTCAGTCTCTCTCTTTCTCTCTCTCTCTATATATATATATATATATATATATATATATATATATATAAATAACCTATTGGTGGTTGCCAGTAGGTAGTTATAGTTAGGATCTATAGATCTATAGGAAGAGCATTTTTGTTTAGCCATTAAACTTGGCACCACTTGATGAATCTTCATGAAATATTCAAAACCTAGGGCCATATGTACGAAAGCTTTTTCCCATAGACACAGAATGGGTAAAATCCTTTGGTACATCTGGCCCTTACACTTTAGTTGGTTTAGCTGCCGTGTTGCAAATGTCAGAGTGATCCATTAAGCGGGGGCCAAGAAAAAGGGGTTCCCAAAATGCATTTTCCTCATGAATTTTACTGGGAGGATTATGAACATGACTACAGTACAAACTGCTGGAAGGAATTACACCAAATATGGCAGAAAGCTAGTTCTTGGTTCGAAAAGTGTGCTTTTTGTGCTCTTCCTTTAGTTTGCCCCTAGGTGGGCCAGCTCTCCGGAGCACTGAGAGGGGAAATGTTATTAAATCAATGTGGGGGGCATGTCCCCCCTGTAGCCCCAGGGGCGGGTACCTCCCAGTTGCACTGACAAATATGCGTGTGAGAGGGCCTTCTGGGCATGCCTGTGCTCTGGGGACTGCCACCTCTCCGGGGCAAAGAACCCTTAAAAAAATGTGGGGGCCCGCATGCCCCCCCACAGCCTAAGAGACCTCCACCTACCCGGGGCACTTAAAAATATGTGTGCGGTTGGCTCAGGGACCGCCAGCTCCCCAGGACAAATGATTTTTTAAAAATGTTGGGGGGCTGTGTTGTCACGATCTACACGATGCTTCTCACCTTTGACTGAAGGATTTTAAAAAACACCCGGTCTTCTGCTGGTTCTGGACTGACCAAGACAAGGGCAACCCTTTGTAGTAGCCAAGGTGCTGCTTGAGAGGAAACGCCAAAACAGACCGTACCCTCCAGAAGGAGTCCCAGAGGGAAAACCCCGCCAAAATATGGAAAAAAAACTCTAAACAGGCACTCCTGAAAAAAAGGATCAAAACAAGAGTGAAAAAAGGAAAAAATTGAAAACATCTCAATCAGAGCAACAGGAACTGGAGAAAACACAATGAACATGAGCAAGGATCACCGCCAAGAGGAAGTGTTTGCAAAGCTAAGAAGATCAGGACTGAGTGACTTATAGACTGGAAGACAGGAGGTGACAACAAAGGAAAAGGAAGCAACACCATCTTGGATTGGGAAAGGCGCATAGAAAAGAATAGGAAAAAAGGTAACAGTATATAAGAAAAAGGCATGCTAAGAAAAAGGAATATAAATAAGGCAACATGGAGACCAGGAGGAAGAAAAAAACAAAGTGCACCGAAACAAGAAGAAAAGAAGGAAAAAGAAAAGAAGAGGGCTCCTCTACCAACAAACAGGAAGAAAAGTCAGGGAAACAGGTAAGGATGACGCAACCGGGAGCATAAAATGTGCTTCCCAAAATGCGCCGTTAAGGTGGTGGAAAAATGTGGAGGATGGCGCTCCAATAATTGGAGTCATGGTCCGACCGCACTCGAAACAAGAGACGCCGCGGTTAAACATGGCATCACACTAGGACCCCTCCCTGAGGCCCCAGGCTTGTCAGGACAATGGTTATAAAAAAGGCGAATCAAACGGGGTGCATGGACAGATGAGGCATCGTCCCAAGAGCAGTCACTGAGGGGATAACCCTTCCAGTGTATCAAAAACTGCAGTTTGTTCCGAAAAAAACGAGAATCACAGAGCTCTTGTACCTCATATTCAGGATGGCCATCCACAGAAAGGGGAGGAGGTCAATGAAAATGTTGGTTGTATGGATCAGGAATGAAAGTTTTTAACTCGAACACATGAAAAACAGGATGAACTCTCCAAGTATGAGGCAGCGTTAGTCGGACAGCAACAGGAATCAACACTTGAGTATCCGAAAGGGCCCTTAAAAACGAGGTCTGAATTTGTTTAGAGAAAACAGTGAAGGCAGAAATCTGGAGGAAAGCCACACCTTGTGTCCTGCTTGATATGAAGGTGCCTTCTGACGTTGACGATCCACCTTCTGTTTCATTGCTTGTTTAGAAGCCAAAAGAGTGGTATGGATTAGGATCCGGATTTGGCAGATTCATCATGCAAAGGAAGTGACTGCAGGAACAGGCAACGTTTTACGAGGAATAGCGGAAAAAGCCGTAGGATGAAAACCATAGGTGCAATAAAAAGGTGTTGCTCCGGTTGCGCTATGTACTGTATTGTTATAGGAAAATTCAGCAAGGGCAAGAAAATCCAGCCAATTACTTTGAGTGGCATTACAGTAGCATCTCAGGTATTGTTGAAGTTCCTGATTCACCCGTTCAGTCTGACCATTAGTTTGTGTATGAAACCCAGAGGACAAGGACACATCAATGTTTAATAAGGCACAAAAGGCTCTCCAAAATCGTGACACATATTGTGGCCTTTATCAGAAATGACCTCTTGCGGAAACCCATGGAGCCGAAAAATATCTTGCATGAATATGCAACTCATTTCAGGGGCTCTGGGTAATTTCTTTAGGGCTGTGAAATGCGCCATTTTGGTGAACGAATCAACAGTTACCATGATGACTTGGTTACCAGAAAAAGACGGCAGGGAACAGATGAGATCTGTGGAAAGAGTGCACCTTGGAGCTGAAGGAACAGGTAAGGGCATTAATAACCCTGCTGGTTTGGTTCTGGGTATCTTGGTTTGAGACATAGGTTTCCGTATCGTCCTTAAGGGAAGGCCACCAAAAAGATTGTTGAAGTAGTTCCTTGCTCTTCTTGATTCCTCGATGCCCAGCTACCGGAGAGTCATGACACATTTGTAATGCCTCAGTTTGTACCTTTTTAGTAGGTAAGAAAAGGGTGTTTTGGTGACAAAAATTGTCTTGTTCTTTTTGTAAGAGAGGTGTCACTTTATTCCACTCTTCATTTAGAAGGAACTGGTACTCAGATTTAACGTGGTCCAGAAAAGATTGAGTGACCCGATAATTCGATTGGACTCAATGAGGTGTGGAGAGGAGGTATTAGTGATGTCAGGATATCGGCGGTGTGAGAAAGTAGCCTCTTTCTAGCATGGTTACCCCCACTTTTGGCCTGATTGTGAGTGTATGTTAGTATGTTTTTACTTTGTCACTGGGATCTTGCTAGCCAGGACCCCAGTGCTCATAGATAAAAACCTATATGTCAGTGTGTTTTGTCTGTTTCACTGGGATCCTGCTAGACAGGACCCCAGTGCTCATAGTTTGTGGTCTAATGTGTCTGCCTGTGTAGTGCCCAACTGTGTCACTGAGGCTCTGCTAACCAGAACCTCAGTGCTTATGCTCTCTCTACTTTTAAATTTGTCACTGTATGCCAGTGACTTCATTTACCAATTTCAGTTGGCATACTGGACCCCCCTTATAAGTCCCTAGTATATGGTACCTAGGTACCCAGGACATTGGGGTTCCAGGAGATCCATATGGGCTGCAGCATTTCTTTCGCCACCCACAGGGAGCTCAGACAAACCCTTACACAGGACTGCCACTGCAGCCTCCATGATATAGTGCACACACTATTTTGCAACCATTTTCACTGCACTTAAGTAACTTGTAAGCCACCTATATGTCTAACCTTCACTTGCTGAAGGTTAGGTGCAAAGTTACTAAGTGTGAGGGCACCCTTGCACTAGCAAAAGTGCCCCCACATAGTTCAGAGCCATTTCCCTCGACTTTGTGAGTGCGGGGACGTCATTACACGCGTGCACTACATATAGGTCAATACCTATGTGTAGCTTCACAATTGTAACTCCGAATGTGGCCATGTAACATGTCTAGGATCATGGAATTGTCCCCCCATTCCAAATGTGGTATTGGGGAGCCTATTCCATGCATCCTGGGGCTTCCAGTACTGCCAAACCAGCTCTCTGAGGCGTGCACTGCAGCTACAGCTGCTGACACCTCACAGACAGGGTTCTGCCCTCCTGGGATCTGGGCAGCCCAGGAAGGTAGAACAAAGCATTTCCTCTGAGAGCAGGGTGCTACACCCTCTCCCTTTGGAAATAGGTGTTACGGGCTGGGGAGGGGAGCTCCTCCAGTGTGTCTTAGACTTCAGCCATCTTGTTTTGCAAGGTGCGGGGGCACTCTGGAGGGCTCTGAGTGGCCAGTGCCAGCATGTGACGTTAGAGACTGCTCCTGATAGGTCCAAACCTGATAAGGTAGCCAATCCCCCTCTCAGGGCTATTTAGGGTCTCTCCTGTGGCTTCTCTTCAGATTCTGCTTGCAAGTTTCCTTCAGGAATCCTCTGCAACAACTTCAGACTCTTCTGACCACGGATCAACCACAGCCGCAGACAGGATCTTCTGCGGAGACCAAGGGACAAGGCACTGCTTGGATAACCCACTTAGGCCTTCTCGGAAGGAAGTTGTAGTGGACGAAAAGCAAAGAAAACAAAAACGAAAGAAACAGTAATGCGTCCAGAAACTCTTTAATTTTATGTGGATCTCCATAATATCGAGGGGTCACAGTGGACACGGTGGTACATCCATTGACCGGGAGAACAATGGATGTACCACCACTTAGTGCAATATTTTCAACCCGCAATTGCTGTATCTCTTCAGCTTGTTGTTGGACTGTCTGCAGCATGGCTTGTGCGTTTTCTACTATGTCTCCCTGCGGTCCTTCCATTGCTGTCTCACAACACAGATTCTTTTGGTGTTGCAATCTGTCACTATCTGCACAATGCTTCTCACCTTTGACTGAAGGATTTGAAAGAACACCTGGTCTTCTGCTGGTTTTAAACTGACTAAGATAAGGGAGACCCTTTCTAGTAGCCACTGTGCTGCTTGACAGGAAAAATATGGGAAAAACTTCTAAACAGGAACTCCTGAAAAAGAGGAAAAAACAAGATTGAAAAAAAGGAAAAATTGGAAAAAATCTCAATCAGAGCAAGTGGAACTGGAGAAAATACGACGAACAGGAGCGAGAATCACCACCAAGAGGAAGTGTTTGCAACACAAAGAAGATCAGGACTGAGTGAGTTATATACTGGAAGACAGGAAGTGACAACACAGGAAAAGGATGCAACACCATCTTGGATTGTGAAAGGCCCATAGAAAAGAATAGGAAAAAAGGTAACATTATAAAAGAAAAGGGTATGCTGGGAAAAAGGAACATAAGGAAGCCAACATGGAGACCAGGAGGAAGAAAACACAAAGTGCACCAAAATAAGAAGAAAAGAAGGAAAAAGAAAAGAAGAGGGGTCCTCTACCAACAAACAGGAAGAAAAGTCAGGGAGACAGGTAAGCACGAAGTGACCGGGAGCACAAAATGTGCTTCCTGAAACGCGCCGTTAAGGTGGTGCAAAAACGCAGAGGATGTAGTCCCCATAATCGGAGTCGCGGTCCGACCGCACCTGAAAAAAGAGACGACGCGATTAAGCGCGGCATCACACGACTGGCCCCAGTGACAGCCACCTCCCCAGGGCTATTTATATAATTAATGGGGGGTGCCACCTCCCCAGGGCAATGCAAACCATTCATGGAGGACCTCATGGCCTCCCTGGCCCTGGGGACCACCAGCTCCCCAGGGTAAAATTAAACAATGCAAGGGGGTTGTGCAGAGCCACCTCCCAGGGCATGCTCCTGCTACCTTCTGAGGTGCCCCGCTACTCCCCGAGGTGGTGACAGCTCCCACCAAGCAAAAGCAATTGTAATTCAGCTTTCTCCAAGCGGAAGCTTTCAAACAGCTCCCGCTTGCAGAAAGCAGAGTTTTCATCTCGTTCACTGCACGCAACTATGCATGCAGGGAAACAGATGAAAACATTGTTCCCGTGAGCAGGAGCTGCTATTTCAAGCAGCTCCCTGCTTGTGGGAGCAATGCCCGCTCCTGCAGGATGTGGGGAGCTGGCTAGGACAGCAAGGGTCTTCAGCCCCCCCCCCCAAAGTTCTATTGTTCTCTCTCTGTTCCATCCCATATTGGGAGAGAGATTGTTATTGCAATGGTCTCTCCATACAATAACCTCAAAGTGTAACAATAGCAAGATGTTTGGTTTAAACATAATAGTTACGGTTACAATTTTTGAAAAAACAGAGTCACTTCTAGCCTACTAGTACGGCTATTGGAATGTCACTCAATGGATTGAATGTTCAAATCCTGGTATCTGTCTGTCTATCTATCTATCTATCTATCTATCTATCTATCTATCTATCTATCTATCTATCTATCTATCTATCTATCTCTCTAAAAACCAAAGGTTACAGGGACATTAGATTCAGAATTTACACATATAAAACCACAGCAAATCAGCAATTATAGTCATACTTATATCAAGAAACTATAACCCATACTCTGTGTTAACTAGAACTTGTGCCCCCCCATGCATATATTTCTCATCAATAATGTTATTGCAAATGTTGCAGTGATATTATCAATGATGTCATGGAAGATGTCATGATTGATGTAATATGTGGGGTAATAAGCAGTGCATGGCAAATTATCTTGAGATAAATATCACTGTAACTGCTCAATTTCTATGGTTTTGTAAAACCTGAACCTACCTATCCCTGTAATGTATTTTTTTAGCCAATTTCTAAGGTCCTTGTAATTCTATTTCGTAACTATAACAACCCAATAGGCTTTGGGTTTATATAGTGAATATCTAGGGTCTTTTTTTAACATAAAATTAATATTTAATTGCCATACTTAAATACAACAGCCATAGCACTCAACCCTGCAGCCAACCCACGCATGCAGCCATTCCCAAACTTAAGGTCTGTTAGTGGCTGTGTGATTGGCTGTATGGGTGTATGACTGGGTATGTGTGGTTGTGTGGGTGTGTGAGTGTATGGGCCTCATAAAGAGGCTGACGGTCTGCTGCTGTGCCAGTCTGACCACCACATAAAGACCCTGACAGACCACCAGGGTTCTGCTGTTCTGCTGTCCCCACCGGGACCAGTGATCATGACGGGTTGACAGTGTGTAGAAGTTGTAATCTGCCAGGGCAGGGCTGCATGGAGCGCTGCCCTGGGGATTACTACTTTGTTCTCTGCCAGCCTTTTCATGGTGGTTTCACCACCATGAAAAAGCTGGTGGAGAACAGGTGTAAGGGGCCACACAGGGGCCCATGCACTGCCTGTGCACTTGGCATACTTGGCTGTGCAGACAGTGAACAGTGCAAGGGTGCTGGTGCACCATGTGTGCAACAGCAATGCCACCGGATTTCAAGCCAGAGACAATGCTGCTGCCTATTTCTCACTGGGCTGAAGGGTAGAAACCTCAGTTTCCGCCTGTCAGACTATCGCGAAACACCTAATAGGTCCAGCGGGATGGTTGCCACTACGGAAGCGCCCACCCTGTTGGGAGTTTGGCAGACAGGCTTTTCCATCTGCCAAATTCAAAATGAGGCCCTATGAGTGAGAGTGTGAGTGAGTGGCAGAGTGGGTCTGTGAATGTGTGTGTGAGTGGGATTGTGGGTCTGATAGTGGGTGTGTGCGAGGTTGTATGGGTATGTGAATGAGTGTACGAGTGGTTGTATGGGTGTGAATATAAATGTTTGAGTGGGTGTGTGAGTGGATGTGTGAGTGACAGTGTGGGTCTGTGACTAGGTATGATAGTGGTTTTGTGGGTCTGTGAGTGTATATGCGTTTGTGAGTGAGTGTGAGAATGGGTGTATTTTTTTTAATTGGGGTCTGGATCTGTGGATCAGTCATGGATTTACACGGGAGAACACGCTGAGCACCACAGACAATCCCAGATCTTTGTGCACCCCAAAAAAACATTTGTGGTCAATTTCATGCCCGTGAGCAGTCCCTCACAAACCCCTCTACCAATCCCATGGGGTCAGGGTACAAAAATGTGTCCAGTAGTCGTGCTGGCGGTCGGAGACACATGGGCGGCTCCACTAAAGGGACTCCACCACCCGTATTATGAACACCAGCGATCGCGGAGACGGCCACATTGAGTACAGCCGCCTAGCACACAGTGGAGGGCGGAGGAAAAAGAGAGTCACACACACAGGCCTAACACACCCCCAACACTGATGAAAGTGAGTGTAATAATATACATACAGAAGAAATACGAAAATGTAATCTAATGGTATATACATATGTACAGTTCAAGGGACACTGCCCAGTCCTCAATGTACGTGGGCCACAGGCCAAAGTCCAAGGTCTCACTTGTCACCTGCAGCAACATGGAGAGAACACTGCAAGTGCATCAGTTGGAAAATAGGCAGGCACCTCAGGGGGACGGGGAATGGGGCACCTTAGCCGGCAGGTGGAACAGCACCACCGGTCCTGGAGGGGGCAACATGCCCTGTGCTTGGTCCTGGGGAGTGCAAGGCCACAAGCTCTCAAGTGAGTGACTTGCCCACATGCTGTGGAGGGGTCAACATGCCCTGTGCTTGGTCCTGGGGAGTGCAAGGCCACAGTCTCTCAAGTGGGGGTCATACCCACTGGTTCTGGAGAGGGCATTGTGCGTGTGCTTCTGGTCCTGGGGAGGATGGGGTGAGTGGGTGTCTTAACCACTGGTTCTTTAGGGGGCATCATGCCATGTACTTCTGATCCTGGGGAGGATGGAGTTAGTGGGTGTCATACCTACTGCTTCTGGAAGGGGCATCGTGCCCTGTGTTTCTGATCCTGGGGAGTGCAAGATAACAGTCTGTCAGCTGAGTGTCATTCCCACAGGATTTGCAGGGGGCAGGCTGCAAAGCAGCCCATGGAGGCAGGACTACAGACCATCTGCCGGCAGTGACGGCTTCTCAGTGGTGGTGGTGCTGCTGCTGCTGCTGGTGGGGGCCCATCCCCTGCAGCCTCGGACGACTTCACAACCATGATTGGTGGTGGGGGCTCTGACTATGTCCTTGCACCAGGCCCCAAGTCCTTCCTGCCTGCTGTTGTAGGCTGCTTGCCCTTCTTGGAAGCAGCTGGGGATGGCTCCTTGCCCTTCCTGGCAGCAGTTGGGGATGGCTCCTTGCACTTTCCTTGAGGTTGCCTGGTGCCCTGGATCCTTTCCTACCATGAGTGGGTGTGGAGACTACTGGGCCCGTGGACTGGGTGACTGAGGTGCTTGCCTGGGTTTTTGCCACCCTAGCCAGATGTGAAGAACGGGGGGAAGGGTAGGGAAGAGGTCAATGGTGGAGAGGAAAAGCTTCTTAGGGACATTGGGGCGGGAAAAGGAAGAAGGTTTGGGAGTAGAGGACGAAGGAGTGGTTGTGGGATATGTCTGTCTGCTAAGTTTGGGTGCAAGTGCATGGGCTGGATGCTGTTGTGAGGTGGATGGCTGTTGGGTGTCTGAGTGCTTGCGTTTATGTACCTTGAGAGGGGGGTCAGACACAGTGTGAGAGGACACAAGGGATGTGTGAATGGCTGTTATGGTGGTGTCTGCCAGTGAGGTGTGTGTTCTGCTAGGTGTGGTGGTGATGGCGGTAGTGCATGAGGATGTAGTGCATGAAGGAGTGCGTGAAGACAGAACTGGGAGGGAGGTGGAAGAGGAGGGGGACACAGTGGAGGCAGTGGATGTTGGTGGGTCTGCATCTGGATGGTGTTTGTGTGAGTGGCTGTGGGATGATGTGTGGTGCTTGTGTTTGCCTGTGCCACTCTTGTGTGTTGTTCTGCATGCATGCTCGTCTGCCTGTGTGCTTAGGATAGGTTGGTGTTGAAGGAAATGGGATTGGGAAGAGGACGTTGGAGTTGGGACGGTAGAAACAGGGACAATGGCTGCCATCAGAGAGGAGGTCAGAGCCTGGATTGATCTCTATTGGGCCGCCAAGCCAGTGTGAATGCCCTCCAGAAATGCATTAGTCTGTTGCCTTTGGGCTGCCAGCCCATGGATGGCATTCACAATGGTTGACTGCCCTACAGAGATGGATCTCAGGAGGTCAATAACCTCCTCATTCAGGGCAGCAGGGCTAACTGGAGCAGGGCCTGAGGTGCCTGGGGCAAAGGAGATACCCACCCTCCTGTGTGAGTGGGCATGGGCAACTCGCTGATGGACTGCTAGGAGGGTACTGATATGGGGTTGGTGGCTGTAACTGTAGCTGGGGCGGTCACTGAAGTGTCCACCACAACCAGGGAGCTTCCATCGGATGAGGTATCTGTGTCTGAACTGTCCACTCAAGTCTCCGCCATGGTGCTCCCCTTGCCCTCTGTCCCACTGGTGCCCTCAAGGTCAGTGGACTCTGCCTCCTGGGTCCTGTGAGATGCAGCTCCCTATGTCGCCGGTGCCTCTGCTTCTCTGCCTGATGATGCTAATGCATAAGGATAGGTTGACAAAACAAAAAGGGGGGGACAGACAAAGGATACACTGGGTCAGTGGCTGCATCAACACCACCATTGGCATACACACCACCTTCACACACATGGAACAGCCCTGTGCACTATGCATTGCACTACCAGTAATAATGATAGTCACCAGGGCATGGGGAGGGGCACATACCACCAACTGAAGCACTCCTGGGACCCACACAACCTTGACCAGTAGTGGATGCCTACAAGCTAGGTAGCAGGATTATCACTTCAGAACCCTGCCCAACATGGGACCTACTCTGCAATGTCAGGCCTGGCCTAGGGGCACCCACTGACACACACCCCCCACCAGGGTCCCCCCTACCAAGCATAAGTTGTAATGATGGGAACTTTACTCACCCCCTTGTGGCTGCTGTGATGCCCTCAAGCGCCCATCCAGCTTCGGATAGGTCACCACCAGTATGCTGCCCATCAGGGAGGTCAGGGTTCGAAGGGCACCCCTTCCTCATTGGGAGGCCATCCCCAGCTGGGCCTCCGCCATCTTCCGTGCCAGCGTCTCAGGTTCTCCCACCGTTTCTGACAGTGGGTGCTCCACCTGCCGTAGACCCCCAGGGTCCGCACCTCCTTGGCAATGGCTCTGACCTGCAGAGAAATACAAACAGGAAAAGGTGTCAGTCAGACCGTCCTGCCTGTTATACTAATGGCCCACCATACCCCTTCACATCGCCATTTGCACACACAGGGCCCAGCCCACAAGCTGCACACCAATCAGGGGACATCCACCAAACCCCCTACACGAGGCCTTCACACACACCACTCCATGCATTCATGCCTCATGCATCATGCTCACAGTGTACTCACCTGTTGGTCTGGAGGCCAATACAGCAGTCCGTACTAGGGTCGGACCCTATCCACCAGTCGCTCCATCTCTGCCGAGGTGAAGTCAGGGGCCCTTTCCCCAGTCACACGAGCCATGGTTGGTTCCAGACACAGGTCACAACAGCACATGCAGTGTAGATCCTCTCCTGTTGAAGGTCAGGTAGCAAGTGAGTGAACAGATAGAAAATGGTGGTCATGTCTGTGGCGGTGCACACCATCACAGCCGGCGTACATCACCATTGGCCACTGTACCCCATAGGTCCCCATAATAACCAATGAGGAGTTGCACGGCAGTTCCCAATCACCTACCGGAATGTCAGCAGAATTACCTCACTTCCATCTGTCCCTCCACACAGGACAGGTAGACGCCATTTCGGGGGGGGGGGGGCAGGCCCTGGATAATAACTGCATCGCAGTTTAAAATTGGACATACAGGACAAATGCCAATTATACATAAAACATTTAACATCATGCATTGTACTGTTTGTGACTGGCTCCTCACTCTTTTGCCCCATAGATTGCTACGGCTGCAGATGAATTGGAGATGGAGAAATACCCCGTGTACAGACAGCTGGTGGACTTGGCAACAATGGAGAACAGGCACTTTATCCTCACCTATAGACTTGATAGGGCCACAATCACAGAGCTGTGTGCCAAATTGTAGCCTGACTTAATATCTACAATCCTTCACCCCACTGGGATCCCCTGTCTTGTGCAAGTCCTATCTGTGCTCCATTTCTTGGCAACTGGTTCTTTCCAAGTGACAGTGGGCTTGGCAGCAGGAATGTCACAGCCAATGTTCTCAATAGTGCTGACCAGAGTGTTGTTTGCCCTGATTAAACACATGTGCAGCTACATTGGTTTCCCCCAGGTGGAGGATTTGGTCACAGTGAAAGCTGACTTCTATGCAATGGGACATATCCTCAACATCATAGGGGCAATTAATGGCACACATATTGCATTTGTCCCTAAACCCCATCGGCAAAATGAAATTGAAAGAATTTTCACTCAATGAATGTCTAGATGGTGTGCTTGGCAGACCAGTACATCTCCCATGTCAATGCTGAGTATCCTGGGTCGCTGCATGATGCCTTTATCCTGAGGAATAGCAGCATCCCCAATGTGATGGGCCAACTACAGAGGCACAGGTCATGGCTAATAGGTAAGCCCTGGTTCCCATCCAGTAGATGTTGGTGTATGGGTATGGTGTGGGCCATATGGGATAGTGTGTGGCTAAATGTTGTCCCTCGATATTTCCAGGTGACTCTGGTTACCCTAACCTATCGTGGCTACTGACTGACATGGCTGAGGAATCCCAGGACAAGGGAAGATAAACATTACAATGAGGCACATGGGTGAACTAGAAGGATTATCGAACATACCTTTGGCCTCTTGAAGGCCAGGTTTCGGCGCCTCCATCTAACAGGTGGATCCCTGTGCTACTCACCCAAGAAGGTCTACCAGATAATCGTGGCATGCTGCATGTTGCACAACCTGGCCCTGAGACGCCATGTGCATTTTCTGCAGGAGGAGGATGGGGCTGGAGATGGATGTGTGGCAGCAGTGGACCCTGTGGACAGTGAGGATGAGGAGGCAGAGGATGAGGATGAGGACAACAGAACTGCAGTGATTCGACAATACTTCCAATGACACACAGGTAAGACAGTGTTACTTCTCATTTCATTGTCAATTATTTGTATATATTTGGCACTGGCATGCTGTTATTTCCTACTTCTATGCCCACTTACTGTACCCTTTGGCAACTCATTTTGTACATGCTGATGCCCCACTATCGCTCCAGGTGTGATCACTGCAGCCAACTACAGATCTTTCCTATTTGAACATTACCGTACATTTGAATTGCAATGTTTGAACCTGGTTAAATGAATACATACTTAAATAGGTTTGACATACTCCATACTTGTATTTTTTCAAAGGGTGTTTATTAAGGTGCTAAGAAGTAGAGGGACAAGTGCATTGGGATAGGGTGATGATGGAGGAAAGTCCAGGGTATTGTTCCAGTCTATTTGTAAAGGGCACATGGGAAGGGGAGCAATGGCAGTTCAAGGTGGACAGGGTGACAGAGTAGGGCACAAGTGTGACAATCAGAAGAGTCTCATTTCCTGGCGGGGGTCTTGGCAATAGTCTCTGGCTTCTGCCTGGATTGCAGGGAATGTTTTCAGGGCGGTACCCTTCTGCAGGGGGAGGGGTGCTGGTGGCCTGTTGGTCCTGTGGCGGTGCCTCCTGTCCACTAGCAGCAGCAGAGGTGGAAGGCAGTTCAGATGTTGGGCTAGTGGCAGGGGCCCGCTGTTGTAAGGCTGCCTCCCTCATAATGTTGGCCATGTCTGCTAGAACCCCTGCTATGTAGACAAGGGTGGTGTTAATGGCCTGCAAGTCCTCCCTGATCCCCTGGTAATGTCCCTCCTGCATCTGCCTGTTCTCCTGCACATTCGCCAGGATCTGGCCCAGTGTATCCTGTGAATGTTGGTATGCTCCTAGGATCTCAGTGAGTGCCTCCTGGAGAGATGGTCCCCTGGGCCTGTCCTCCCCCTGGCGTACAGCACTCCTCACAGTTTCCCTGTTGTCCTGTGCCACTGACCCCTGAATGGTGTGCCCACTGCCACTGACCCCAGGTCCCTGATTGTCTTGGGTAGGAGGTGTGCCTGGGGTCTCTGAAGAGGTGGACCCACTGCTGACTGACGTGTCCTGGGGGCAGAGGTGTAGGAATGCTGGGTGGGTGATGTGGTGGTGTTTCCTCAGGGGGAGGCTCTGTAGTGGTGTGTGACAATGCCTGGGTAACCGACTGTCCAGAGGTCCCTGATGGGCCAGGTTGGTCACCCAGATCCAGGCGACCAGAGTTGCTGTCATCACTGTGGGCCTCTTCTGTTAGGGGACTGGATAGTGCTGGCACCTCTTCGCCACTGACATTGGCTGGGTTACCTGTGGGGATGTAAATGTAGTGTTATTGTTTCTGTGTGTGACATATTGTGCATCAGTGGGTTGCCCTCTTTGTTTGTATTTGCCCTGGCAGCTTTCACTTGTGTACGTTGGTATGTGGTGGGCTAGCTGATTCTCTCTAGTGTGCATGCTTTGGTGATAGGTGTTCATGCAGGTCTGTGAGTGATGTCCATGCATTGGTATGGCATGCAGGGCTTGGCATTGGGATGAGTGAAATGTGATGGTGGGGTGTGTGGGAGGTGGTGGAGTGATGGGAGTGAGGGTGGGAGTAGAGGTGGGATTATGTGATGGCATGCAGGTAGGGGGGTGATAGTGATAGAGTTGACTTACCAGAGTCCATTCCCCCTGCTACTCCGGCCAGGCCCTTAGGATGCATGATTGCCAAGACTTGCTCCTCTCATGTTGTTAGTTGTGGGGGGGAGTTGAAGGTCCACCGCCAGCCCTCTGTACAGCGAGTTGGTGTCTTTCTGCAATGGATCGTACCTACCTCCGTAGGTCGTTCCACCTCTTCCTGATTTCACCCCTGGTTCTTGGGTGCAGTCCGACGGCTTTGACCCTGTCCATGATCCTCCTCCACAGCTCCAGCTTCCTTGCAATGAACATCTGCTGCAGCTGTGCTCCAAATAGCTGTGGCTCTATCCTGATAATTTCCTCCACCATAACCCTTAGCTCCTCCTCTGAGAATCGTGGGTGTCTTTGTGGTGCCATGGGTGTTGTGTGAGTTGTGTGGGTGAGGGTGTGTAGGGTGATGTGTTGGGTTGTGTGATGTGGGGTGCATGGCTGGTGGATAGGTGATGTGGTGAGTGGCTCTGGTCTTGTCTGTGGTCTTGCTGTCTCTCTCTGGTGGCAATTGTTTGTAACGGTAGAGGTTTATGGGTAATGTGGGTGTGTGTTTTATAGTGGTGTGAGTGGGAGGGTGTGGTCTGTATATGGGTGTCTGGTGTGTGTTGTTTGAATTGTCCAATGTGGTGTTGTTTTGTATGTGTGTGTGTGTATTTTGAGCGTGGCGGTTTGTACCGCCAATGGTTTACCGCCATTGAATGTCCGCCATGGTGATTCGTGTGTCATAATGTGATGGGCCTTGTTCTGCTGGCGTAACGGTGTGGGTTTTGATACAGCCAGTTTATCATTGACCTATGGTGTGGCGGAATTGTGTATGTGGCTGAATAGTGACAGATTGGTGTGTGTGTGTCATAACATGGTGAACGGATGACCGCAGCGGCGGCAGTATGTTGGCGGCAGTCAACGTGGCGGTAAGTAGACATTACCCCCAATGTCATAATGAGGGCCTTTGTGTCCTAAAGAGGAACCAGAACCAGGGCCCTCAGTGACGCTTTACAAGATATGTACCTAAATGTTTCAGTGGACTGCTCTAACTGAGAAATCCAGTTATACTGAAAAGGTGATAGCAACACATACCCAAATCATGTGCTGAATTTAAGAGTTGAAGGTCCAGCATGGAGAATCAGGTTCAGGCTGTGTGTCCGATCCTTAATGCAATGAGGCCATACAGGGAACTTAGGGCCATATTTCTACTTTTTGACGAAAACTACGCTAACGCAGTTTTGCATCAAAAATATTTACGCGGGCTAACGCCATTTCTTAGCACCACCCAGGCGTCAAATTTATACTTTGAGGCACAGTGGCGCAAGGAGCAGGTTAGAGTAATTTTTTTTATGCTAACCATTGTGCTGTGTTGTAAAGCAAAATGAGGTTAACGTAGGAAAAATTACTCTAATCCGGTTTGCGACATGGAAAACGTTGCAAACCAGATATGCGCCATGTTTCACCCCAATAGCGTCAAAAAGCGATGCAAATGCAGCAAACAGTGCTAAGGAGGCCTAAGATGGATGCCACAAGCCAGAAGAGACCCCAGTGAGACCTCAGTCTACCAGGAACCAGCCAGGAGGACACAGAAAAGACCCAGGGGAGAGACAAGAAAAAAGGAAGTGTCGCTTCAGCACAGAGGAGCATGAAATACTGGTCAGAGAGGTGACGGAGCACCAGCATCAACTCTTCATTACCTCTAAATTGCCAATTGTGAGGAGAGAGGCAATTTGGCAACAAATTGTGGACAAGATTAACAGTGTGCCAGAGGTCACGAGAACTGTCACCAAGTGTAAGAAACACTGGTAGGACTGCAAGTGCAGGACACAGGAGAAAAGGGCAAGGAACAGGAAGGCTGCACTGCAGACCAGAGGTGGGAGTCCAGCACCGCAGGAGGCCCTGGACGAGATTGAGGAGATGGTTGCAGCCGTCATCCCAGAGAAGATCATCACACGAATTGTAGGACAGGACAGCTCAGACTTCCAGGAAACAACACATATGCAGGGTAAGTTGCATGGTGGAACAAAATGCCTACATGTCAAGTGCCAGAAGGGGGAGGTCCATTCCTACTACAAAATGCATGTCAGCCATGGAAATCAGACGAAAGGGCAAAGGGGCACAGCACGGGTGCATGGGCTGTGCAGGAGCATCCAGGGGCACAGCAGAAAACAACACCAACAACCTTTGCATGGGGGTACACTGCCATGCCTAGGCTGCTGGAAAGGCAAAAGCAGTCCAGGAGGGTAGGGGAGAAGGTAAAACTGGGCTGCTGTCACAGGACAGGCGGTATTGTCAGAATGTGAACTAGAGGACAATGCCTAGTCTCAGTCCAATGCCTCAAGCGGCATTTACCATTGGCAACACTTGCCACTACTACCTGTGCTGTGTGTGCTGGTCAATTAGGAAATGGCAGTTAGGTGCCCATGGCACAAACACTCAAAATGAGGGTTCAGGATGAATATGTGATCAATCCCCTTTAATCCCTAGCCAAGTGCAACTCCTGTCAACTGCTCATGTCCATAGACTCAATAAACATCAGGCACTGTCACTTACATTATGAAGTACACAACAGTAATCTCATACCCATGCTGCCCATTCCAGGGTCTACCCCGTGCCTATGTTACAAAAGCTGCAATGCCACCTTGCAGCATCTCAACTGTCATACTGCTAAGACAACAGCATTGAGGGGGAGGACATATGGGTATAGCTAGTGAAACACACCCACCCAGTCATAAGAGAAATGGAACTCTGCCATCAGTGCAATGCAATGCAGCACACAAACGCAAACATCAACATGACAAGCCACCAATGCTGACATCTGTATCATGTCATGCCAATGTAATACATGGTATGGTGATAGGTCTCAGCAACATATAGGCGTATGTGAAAAATTATAGAGTGGTCAGGGCCATATTGTTATGTGTGGCGCATGTGGCATCAGACCACCAACAAGCATTGCAAGGCCACACCATGCTAATGGTAGCAGAGGGAGGGTTGAGTATGACAAGAAGGTGGCAAGACACAATTTGGACAGAACCTACACCTAGAGGATGTGACACAGACAATTCCCCAAACTGCCCACACTGCATGTGACATGCAGGTGGGGCATAGGCCTGTGAGAATGCAAATATTAATGACAGGAACAATGAACGGGAACCCAGATTATAATGTTCCACCAATAGGAAGTCAGTGACGTCACATTAGAACTGCCACAACAAAGACACACTAATTGTATAATAGGTCATTGCAGAGGATGATGGCTCTCCTGTGGACCTGCCTGTCCTGGACTACCCTGATGATATGGATGACGAGCTGACAACCACAGCCAGGAAACTGTCCAAGATGTCCTGGGAACTCAACAGACACCTCCTCCAGTCGCAAGGAGGAGCACCCATGTAGCACCCATCACAGAGGACCCACCCACCACCCCAATAGTACAACCTGCCAGCTCCAACACAGCTGAGGACTCTGTTGACACTGGGAACACCTTTGAGAGGACAGTTGTGGGAGTACAGCAGGAGCTGGCCAAGGAGGTGTGGGGGGGGATGCAATATATGGCAGCCAGCCTTAAGGGGATGAGCATGTGCATGATGACATCTTCAGAACAGACAGCAGCCATGCAAGTCCAACAATCACTACTGCAAGGACTCCAACAGTGTGTGAGGGAACTCACCACTGCAGTGAGGGAGTTACCACAACACATGGCTTCCCAAAATGTTTATTGCATGCATGACAACAACCGGGACTCCCTCAGGGCAGGCATGGCTGCCTACCACAGGGATGTTGCTGCCATACTCAATAACCAGCAGCTCTTCCTTGCTGCAGTTATGCCCTTAATAGTTCCACAGTTGGCAGAGTCCACTTCTCCAAACAGTGAAGTGTGTGTTGCCCCTTCAAATCCACCACCACCACCATCAAGGGCAGAGGAGACAACATACACATGAGAGGATGAATACGTGGAACAGATCACCTTCATCCGTAGGAGTACCCGGTAGCACTAGCCCATGCCACATGGGCACTGTTTTTCATTTTTCCTGTGCTTGACAATATGCCAGTCTTGCTACAGTTGGTGGCATGCACTCTTCTCCGACACACTGTTAACCTTACCACTATGGACTGCAATTGTCCCTCACTACCCAATGGCAATTCATGTTCCTCTGCACTGAATGACACTCCATCGCAGGATGTCCAATGACATGTCCCTCAACATTGCACTTGTGTTGCTTCACAATAAAATGCTTTGACTAAAAGAATTACAAACCTGGAATATGTAAATATTGCACTTCAGCACTTTAAAATAAACAGCACCTACACAACCACTGTGTCTCTGTGTAATGTGACACATCTACTGTGTTGGAGATTTGTGATGCATGTAACATGTTAATGGTCAAAGAATGTCAATACAAGAGCGTAGAAATAATGTCGGCTGATATCTATGCACAAGGTTCTGGGTTTTAAAATCATCTGTGCTGCTTGTGGCTCATTTCTGAAGTAAAAGCACCACTAACTCCCAAATTATCATTGCACTTTGCAAGTTTGTGCTGCTGTTGCCTTAACAAAATGAGTCAAATACTGTGTAAAAATGGTATATGTCAAGCCCAAGGTATCTACAAGATTAAACTCAATGCTGGCCACATCCCCTACAAGACAATCATAGTGTATGTGACATTTGACTCTAGACATAAGTGCCACAACCACAGCATACAGCAGGAATGGCTGTGTAAGATTGTTTGGACAATAACGTCACCTGGGAGTACAATCTAAACTCATAGGCGTGAATTTTGTATACTTGACCTCATAGGAGTTTGACACCACTCATTTTATCAGGGTCCCCATGTACATCAGGCTGCAGGTAGATGTCCCACAGTGCCCAAGATTCCAACATCCAAACGAAGACAGCTTAAAAAGCACACTTACCTGTCCAATACATGGGAACCATAGTCACCTTGAGTGGTGGGTACAATGGATAGCAGATGCATAGAGAAGTAGCTTTGTTGTAGCTGCCAATGTGACAGCTCATTTGGAAGTGGGAAAAAACATGTCAAGAATGGGATGTGGATGCAGGGTGGAATACACAAGCAAACACAAATTTGCCACTGTAAACTCATGCAAAGGCCCAGATCCCCAAGCATATTACACATACCGTAAAGGAGTATCTAAAACTTTCTTAACTATGTATAAAAAAAAGCTTCAAACTATGTCAGACACCTATAGTAACCTAACCTATCCTCACTATACATTACCCACACCTGGCCCTAACTACTCTATGATAAACTTACTTACCACATGTAACTGAACACTCTAAACATTAACCCCTCACCCCCCTTATATAACGGGACACATGTAGGACAACATATACCAACCTAAACAGATACTAATACTAAACAAATATATATTTTTTATAATATATAATATATATATATATATATATATATATATATATATATATATATATTTTGTATTTTCTATTTTTATGAAAGAATACACAAAACCCCCAACATCAACAACACAAACTAACATGTAATAATATAACTCCCCCACCCCCCACCTACTTATCCTATCTAAACTAATAGCCTACTCTAACCTATCACTAAACACCCTAAACCCACTAATAAACAGTATAAGGAAAGAGGAGGGAGGGGACGGTATTGGGGATGAGGCAATGCAGGACTTAGCAGTTTGCCCTCCTCAGAGTTTTCTATATAGATTTCAGTCTCCGGATATTATGAGCAACATCATGCTGGAGACTGTCCATTCTCTTCGGGACCTTCCGCATCTCCCTCTGAAACGGCCTGAATGTGGCCATGTCCAAACCAGCTGCTGTGGTGGTCTGTGTCCCTGATGTCGTAGCAACTGCAGGTGTTGTGGTCGGGGTTGGTGGAAATGACGGTTCGGCATGTGTTGTGGCTGTAGCTCCAGAGGTTGAGGGTGCAGTAGGTGTGGCAGAGATACTGGTACCCACTGTGACACTTGTTGTGGCCAGTGCCGGGCCCCCTTTGCTAAAAGCCCACCATACTCCAGTGGCTCTCTCCCTATGATAGTGTCTTGCCATCATTCGAAACCCAGACTCCACATCCAGGATATGCCTGAATCACACTGCCCACCTCTGGAACTCTCTGATTTTGCGGCATTCATGTTGGCAGCTGTAAAAAAGAGACAGGCAAACATTAGTGTGATCATTGTGTGATGCATGTACAGATGATAACCTAACACTTTCCCTCAAATTGCACCTGCAGTCCAAATCACAGTACAGATGATAGATTGTCCCTGAGGAATGATATGGCAACGCGGCCTACCCATCAAGTATTTAACAGCACAGCACAGCAAAGCACAACAAGGTGTGTACCAAATTAAGTGATCTGTGCATTTATGTAGTGCAATGTGTCAGAATGCAAATGCAGCAAGTACTCAACATGTGCCAGGCCGACTAATCGCTATCATCTGGATCAACTTCAATGCACACAAGACCTGGGATTTGTATGTGGAAATGGCAGGATGGTATGCAGTTGCTAATCATAAGGGGTCAGTTTGTTTGGGATAAATGCATGCTTGAATTAGATGTCTGTCATCTACACTGTGACCATCACACCTAGCTATATATATTTTCTCCCCCTGCCCCTGTGCCTCAGAGGGGATGGGCATGCAATTCATCTTCTCAACCGTGAAGGACAACCACAAAGCCTTGTCCAGCTGTACATAGATTTAGTGAGTGGAACACATTTAAGGAGGCCTGCCAACTAGGAGTGAGTTAACCATTGGTCAGTCACATCTACATTCATATTTCCATTTGTGGACAACCATCAACATCAGATCTCATTGACATATTTCCTAAATCACCCACATTGATGTAACACACATCTGGCCTTGACCTGAATGCACGTCTATATATACTACTTAAGTGCCACGTAAACGGAGAACAACATTTGGGGCTAGATGCTCGTGGACAGTCACTCATATAGTCCTACATGTTCATTACAATACATCAATACACAATTTTGTGTGGAAAACTGATGCATTACTGTCTTGTGTAAATTAGGGTATGACTTGCTGACAATATTCTGACACTGGACCACCTCCAACTCAATTGTGGGCCTACATGTGGCTACCAATCACCTAGTTCACCTGCTCATGCCTATTGGGCAGCACAAGGCTCCCAAGATATGACTCTCTGCCAGTGAATGTCTAATCCTTGCATGGAACACTATGTCAAGTCACATATCAGATCATGTGCCAGCTCATCATATCTTGCAATAAGTCCAACACATAAGAGTCAATCACACAACAGCTGCAATCACAACACAGGACAGACATTTTCACACTTACTGGATAAGTCTGGGTCCTCGAATCGAGCCACTCCCCTGATGGTATAGGGGGCCGGTCCACCTGTAAAACATGAAAGGGAGATATATGCTCAATGTCTGATCACTGTACGAACGTGGGAACAACATATCACAGTGTGTGAAATTTAATGGATAGAGCTGCACATCAGGCATGTAGACACTCCAATATACATACCACTGCAAAGCTTTCATTGACACTGTCAATCCAGTGAGTGATAGACACACATATGCATACATGCACTGGCCCTAACTATCATGTGGTGCTAAACCAGACTGCACACTTTTGTGGCTAACCATTTCAGATGGTACTCCATTTCATTATTTGGTATTGGGTGACAATTGCAATGGCACTTCCCTAGTGCACTGCAATACAAGTGACTCAGGTATTGTGGCTTGTGCATCAAGGGTCACTAAGATATTGTGTGATGGACATGTGGCTCAATTTTCAGTCTGCAATTACAATGCATTCAGTGGTCCCTGACAGATGTGACAGATTTGGCACAGTTGTATGTAGGTAACAAATGCCCCATTGACAGTGTCCCCTAAGCCGTGTATGCCCCCTTTGCTAACATAATGGCAGGGATCATGTGTGTGTAATCATGACAATGTAGCACTAAACATGGATTGGCCACTTTGCTGTCCTGATACAGTGTCTTACCTGATTATCATTGACAGAATGCATGGGCACAAGTATTGTTATTGGACCTGTGTGACTAAGGGCCACATGTACGAAGATCAGGTTTTGTGAGTCACATATTGCGAGTCTTAGCAACTCGCAATTTGCGAGTAAGATAATCTGATGTACAACACTGTCAATGACACTGTTTGCAAATCACAAATGGGGTAGCAAATGACCTACCTCATGAATTTTGATGAGGTAGGTCTCATTTTGGAAACCCCTTGGGAATTGCGGCACTCACAGGGATGCTGGCCTGCTGGGCTCAGCAGACCACCATGCCTGTGACTGATTTCAAATAGAGATGTATTTTAATTTTAAACAGAAAGCATGTAAAAAAAAAAACAATATTATAACTTGAATATTATTTTTAAAGCAGACAGTGATCCACGGGACCACTGCCTGCTCTGAAACAATTTTTTGGCATGCATTCACAAAGGGAAAGGCATCCCATGGGATCCCCTTCCCTTTTGCAAATGGGTTAGCACCAACTTGAAACTAGTGGTAACTGCAATTGTTTAGTGACAGCATTCTGGGTCACCAAACAATCAATCAGCTGACTGCGAATCACAAATAGGAAGGGAACACCCCTTCCTAAATGCCACTAGCAAACTCTGTTTTGTGATTCAGCAATGTGATTGCAGAAAGGCAAAATTGGGTATGTGCATTGGAATAAACATTTTTTTTTTTCCGTAAGCACACAAATGATTGTATTGTGGCTTGTGCATCAAGGGACAATGAGTAACTGTGTGATGGACATGTGGGTCGATTTTCATTCAGGAATTATCGTGCTTTCAGTAGTCCTGAATAGGTGTGCTAATGTTGTATGTAGGCAACATATGCCCCATTGGCAGTGTCCCCTAAGCTGCAAATGCCCTCTATGACAACATGATGGCAGGGATCGTGCATGTGTTTAATGATGACAATGTAGCGCTAAACATGGATTGCCCACTTTGCTGTTCCAAAACTATGAAAGATGGTATGCTAACAGTGTCTTAGCTGATCATCATTGACAGAATGCATGGGCACAGGTGTAGTCATTGTACCTGAAATGTGTCACTCAGGGCCATATGTACCTATATCAGGTATTGTGAGTCACACCTTGCGAGACTTAGCAACTAGCAATTAGCACGTTGGACCTTCAAAATGACACTGTTTGCAAATAAAAATTGGGGTAGCAAATGACCTACCTCTTCAGTCATGATGAGGTAGGTCTCATTTTGCAAACCCCTTGGGAATGGCGGCACTCACAGGGATGCTGGCCTGCTGAGCTCAGCAGACCACTATGTCTTTGGCTGCTTTCATATTGAGATGTAAATATTTGTTGAAATGCAGCAATATTTTAGCAGGGGTGTACAGAAATTATTTTAACAACCTATTTCATTCCTTAAAGAGATTTTCGGAAGCAGTCAGTGGTCCCTTGCACAACTTCATGCTCAGAAAAAGTTTGTGACCATGCATTCACATAGAGGAAGGGATCCCATGGGGACCACTCCCCTTTTGAAAATGGGTTAGCACCAAGTTGAAACAGATAGTAACTGCAATAGCTCAGTCCCGACAATTGTGCCCAAGAAAAAAAGAAAAACTTGACTACGACTCAATGATAGGATTTGAACGCCTAATCCTAAATGCCACTAGAAAACTTTGTTTTGTGATTATGTAATCTGATAGCAGAATTGGATATTTAAGTTTGTGCATTTGAATGAATATTTGTCCTGATGTAAACACAAAAATTCAGTAAACTTAGCCATTACTGAAAGTTATAAAGAGCTTGGTACATATGGCCCTGAATAATAGTCAGACATGGCTCAACGAACCTCTGGACTGCATTGTTACCATGTATTAACATGTGTAATACATCTCATTACTGGTAAACTAACAGTTTGTTCAACTAGAATTCCACATGGCCACAAACATTGCATGCAGCACGTCACAACATCTGCTACTGTCACTCAGGAGCATTCAACCGTGCACATTTTTCAATGTGATACTCACTAACAGGGCCACCGATCACCACACCCAGGTGGTCCAGCAGGTCCTGCTCTTGGGCCACCAGGTCAGCCTAGTGATGCTTCAGCTGGTGCTCGTTCCGGGAGGTATTGAATATTCTTTTTAGGTGGAAGAGCACCTTTGCCCAACGCAGCCGTCTTGCCTCCGTGTGATACGCCTGTATCACCCGTCCCCCTGCCTCCAGCATCATAGGAAGGAAGTGGCACACCAGCCACAGAAATACCCCAAGCTCCTCCTCACCCATGCACCCCAACCTCGCCCTTCCTGATGTGGTACCGTCCTAAGGATCTCATTACAACCCTGGCGGTCGGTGTTAAAGCGGTGGTAATACTGCCAACAAGCCGGCGGAAAAAAAATTGAATCATGATCATGGCTGAAACTGCCAACACAGACAGCCACTTTAACACACTGACTGCCACGGCGGTAGAAACAAATACCACAGTGGTAACCGCCAACAAACAGGCGGAAGACAATGTACCACCCCCTCTATTACAAGGCACTAATCTGCCATCTTTTCCGGGGCAGTACCAACGCCATCAAAAGCAGGGCGGAAACAGTCTTTGGAACGGAAACCACTCACTTCCCGACACCCAATGAGGAACCAGGGCACCATGCAGCCCGAAATTCAGGTGTTACTAATGTTGGTTTACCTCCTCTTCTACCAGGAACATCAAAGACGGCGGTGATGACCACGGTGAGAACTGCACCTAGCACACAGGGGAGGGGGGAGGAAAAAGAGAGAGACACACGCACGCAACACCCCCATCCCCACCCTCACCTTCGACACCATACACACAAATACATGCACCAACATTACATAGACACCCGGTAACCCTCTGGAAGAACACAAGGACCAAATGAAATGATTGTAATGAGTGTAATCATCGAAAATCCAGATAGGGCAACATGTCTGTAAGAGATCAATATATACAAATATGTACAGCAACTACACAAGTCCTGAAAGTGTTCCATTCAATGTTCGTGGACCAGTGGTCCCAAAATGCATGGGCGAACCCCACACATGACACCTGCCTCAAAACAGAGAGAACACTGCTGGGGCATCAGGTCGAAAAAAAAACAGGCACCTCAGGGGAAAAGGGAGGGGGGGCACCTAGGCCGGATGATGGGACAATGCCACTGCTCCACAATGGGGCTCCATGCCCACTGCTTGGTCCTGGGGAGTGCAAAGCCACAGTCTCTCAAGTGGGTGGTTTGCCTACTGCTTGGTCCTGGGGAGTGCTAAGCCACAGTCTCTCACGTGGGTGGTTTGCCCACTGCTTGGTCCTAGGGAGTGCAAAGCCACAGTCCCTCAAGTGGGTGACATGTTCCACGGTTCAGGAGGGGGCTTGGTGCCCAGAGTGCTTCATCCTGCCACGGACTGGGGTAGTGGATGTCTTTCTCTACCGGTTCTGGAGGGGGCTTAGTGCCCAGATTGCTTCATCCTGCCAAGGACTGGGGTAGTGGATGCTTCTCTCCACTGGTTTTGGAGGGGCACAAAGGACTGGGGTAGTGGATGTCTTTCTCCACGGGTTCTGGAGGGGCCATAGTGGCCAGAGTGCTGCTCATGGTGTGTGGCAGTTCCCATTCCCTCACCTGGGTGTCAGAGCCATGAGATTTTCTGGGAACAGGTAGCATGATACTCCATGGGGGCAGAGACACACTCCACCCTGCGGCGACTTTGCCTGCCAACTGCTGGTACTGCCAGTGCTGGTTGTGGTGCCTCATGTAATGTGTGCAGGGTCCAGGATGTCTCCTGCAGCTTCGGACGACTGCACACTGGGGATGATGTTGATCTCTGCTGTGGTAGCACCGTCTGAGCATGTCGCGGGGCAGGTGGGTGCGGCGGTGTCTGCGGCGGAGTTGCTGCCGGTGGTGCATGTGTCAGCACCTGTGGAGGGAGTCAGCAGGGTGTCGCCTGCAGCCTCGGACGGCTGCCCACTGGGGATTATGCTGGGGCCTGTAGCAGAGGCAGCAGACGTGCAGGTGGCGGTGCAGGTGGCGGTGGTTGCGGCGGTGGCCACCGCAGTACAGGTTGCTGTTCTGTCTTGCAGAATGGGTGACACCAGTCCCTCACCTGGAGGCTCCGTGCCCTGAGGTGACTTCCCTTTAGCCTTGTGTCCCTTCCCCACCTTGGAAGTCACTGCTGGGACCTTGGCACTGTCCTCTTTTGTCTTGGAGGAGGCCTTGCAGGGTGGTTGGTGCGGCTTTTCCCTATGGCATGTAGGCCCCTTCTTCACCTTGGCAGGTGGCAGAATAGGGTGATCCTTGGCCTCACTAGGTGGCACACTGGCAGCCCTGATGGGTGCTGCCCGCGATTTTACTTTTCCTGGCAGGGACCACAGTGCTCGATGATTTTGTGGCCGAGGTGCTGGGCTGGGGAAGGACGGGGGAGAGGTGTAGGGAAGAGGCCAATGTTAGCCAGGAAAAGTTTTTTAGACACACTGGGACGGGAAGATGGAGGGGGTTTGGGAGTGGAGGAAGAGGTAGTGGTTGAAGAAGGTGTACATCTGCTAAATTTGGGTGAAGGTACATGGGCTGGAGGTTGTTGTTAGGTGGATGGCTGTTGAGGGTGTGTGTGCCTGTGTTTGTGTAATTTGGGAGGAGGGTTCACAGACACACTGGGAGAGGACACAGGGGAGGTGTGCATGGTAGTGGGGGTGGTGATTGCATGTGAGCGGTGTGTAGTGATGCTGGTGATGGAGGTAGTGGCTGAGGATGTAGTGCATGCAGGTGTGAGTGGAGATGAGACAGGGAGGGAGGAGGAGGACGTGGAGGAGGGGGACACAGTGGAGGCAGTGGATGTTGGTGTGTCTGCATGGGTATGGTGCTTATGTGAGTGCCTGTGGGATGTGTGGTGCTTATGTTTGCCATGTCCACTCTTGTGTGTTGATGAGTATGCATGCTGGTCTGATGGTGTGCTTGGGATAGGCTGAGGTAGGTGGGATTGGTTCTGGTTAGTGGAAGTTGGAGGGGGAGTCTGGACACAGGGACAATGGCTGCCATCAGTGCTGAGGCCAAAGCCTGAAATGCTCTCTGTAGGGCTGCCACGCCAGAATGAATGCCCTCCAGGTATGCATTTGTTTGCTGCAAATGCCTCTCGACACCCTGGATGGCATTCAAAATGGTTGATTGCTCAACAGTGAGGGATCTCAGGAGGTCAATAGCCTTCTCACTGAGGGCAGCAGGGCTGACTGGGGCAAGGCCTGAGGTGCCTGGGGCGAAGGAGATGCCCACCCTCCTGGGTGAGCGGGCACGGTACACACGCTGAGGGGCTGCTGGGAGGGCGGTGCTGGTAGGGGGGGTGGCGGCTGTACCTGTTGATGCGGTGGGCACAGAGGTGCCCACCACCGCAAGGAAGCTCCCATCAGAGGAGGAGACGCTGTCGCTGGTGACTCCTCCTGTCCCCATCGTGGAGCTCCACTTGCCCTCCGTCCCACTGGTGCCTTCAGACTCCGTAAATTCCCCTCCTGGGCCATGTGGGTTGCAGCTCCCTCCTGCTCCGGTGCCAATGCTCCTCCGACAGATGATGCTAATGCACACAAGGACAGGGTGACAAAACAAAAAAGGGAGGAAAGACAGAAAAAACACATGGTCAATGCCAGCAACAACACCACCGTTGGTGGACACAACACACAGGGAGCAGCCCTATGCACTAGGCCATGCACTAACAGTTCATGGAAAAATCACATGCCCATGGGGGACTGTGCCTAGACCCATTTGATGCACACCTGGGACCCACAGGAGCCTGACTAGGTGTAGATGGCCACTACCACTTTTGGGGTTGGAGTGCCACAGAGCCTGCCTAACTATGCACCAACCCTGGCACGTTTGGCTTGGCCTAGGGGAACCCACAGCCCACTTCCCCCACCCAGACACCTTATTAAGCATGCAGTGGCTGCTGTGATGCCCTCAAGTGCCCATTGAACTCAGGATATGCCACCGCCAGGATCCGTTACATCAGGGGGGTCATGGTGCGCCGGATACCCCTTCCACATTGGGAGACCATCCCTAGCTGGTCTTCCGCCATCTTCTTGGTCCTGCGGTACAGGTCCTCCCATCTTTTGTGGCAGTGGGTGCTCCGTCTATGGTTGACCCCAAGGGTCCGCACTTCCTTGGCAAAGGCACGCCAAATACCCTTCTTCTGTGGGTGCTGACCTAGAGGAAAAGTGAAGTAAGAATGGATTTTACTCCCCCGTACGGTTCTTCTTAATCACTGGCCACAATTTCCCACCCTGCCCCAGAAACAAATACACTGACCATCCTCACATGCTGGCCTCTGCCCACCCCCCCTATCTTCCATCCAAGCCCCTCCATACATTCATGTCCCACCCATCATGCTCACAGTGTACTCACCTGGTTGCCTGGAGGACTGCAGAGTAGCGTGTTCTGGGGGAGGACCAACTCCTCTGCGGTGAAGGCAGGGGCCCTTTCCCCAGGCACTGTAGCCATTGTCGCTTCCAGACACAGGAAATAGCAGCACTTGCAGTGTAGGTCCTCTCTTGTTGAAGGTCAGGTATCAAGTGAGTGAACAGATAGAAAATGGCAGTCACGTCCTTGACGGTGGTACCATCACCGCCAGCGTACAACGTCATTGGCTCCTGGAACCCATAGGGCCCAATGATAACCAATGCCGAAATGCGCCGAGGTCTTCGTCCGCCTACCGCGATGCTGCACAACGTCAGCGCAGTTACCACATTTCCCCTTGTCCCTCCTTACAGGTCAGGCAGCCGCCATTTCAGGGGGCCACACGGCAGGCCAACTAACTGCGTCACATCACTTTTGGGCAGAAATATGGACAGACAGCGCCACACACCGATTACATCACAATTGTTCTAAACACCTTTGTGAAATCCATGTGGTGTATGACCCTCTGCTTACCCTTCTCCTCCATAGGGCACGTCCGCTGGGGCAGCTGATGAGATGGCGTCATCCTCTGCTGTACAGACCCCAGGTGGACCTGTCGACAATGAAAGACAGACACATCATTATCACCTACAGACTTGATCGTGCCACAATCCATGAACTGTGTGCCCAGTTGGAGCCAGACCTGATCTCAGCTATCCGCCATCCCACAGGAATCCCCCATCTAGTGCAGGTCCTGTCAGTACTCCATTTCCTGGCCATTGGGTCCTTTCAAACAACAGTGGCCATGGCATCAGGGATGTCACAGCCAATGTTCTCTAACGTGTTGTTCTGAGTGTTGTCTGTGCTGCTGAAACTCATGCGCAGATACATCGTTTTCCCCAGGTTGAGGATTTGCCCACAGTGAAAGGTTACTTTTATGCCCTGAGACATATCCCCAGCATCATTGGTGCCATTGATGGGACACATATGGCATTGGTACCCACCCGCAGGAGAGAACAGGTGTACAGAAACCGTAAAAGCTACCATTCTATGAATGTGCAGATGGTGTGTTTGGCAGACCAGTACATCTCTCATGTATCTCTAATGTATCCTGGCTCAGTGCATGATGTTTACATTTTGAGGAATAGCAGCATCCCTTATGTGATGGGGCAACTCCAGAGGCACCGTGTGTGGCTAATAGGTGAGCCCAAGGTCCCCACACAGTTTGAATAGGTGTCTGGGTATAGGAGAGTCACTAAGGGTTGATGTGTGTCTAACAGATACCCCTCGATATTTGCAGGTGACTCTGGTTACCCCAACCTGTTATGGCTACTGACCCCTGTAAGAAATCCCAGGACAAGGGCAGAGGAATGCTACAATTAGGCACATGGGCGAACTAGGAGGATAATAGGGCGCACCTTCGGCCTCCTGAAGGCCAGGTTGCGGTGCCTCCATCTGACAGGCGGCTCCCTATACTACTCACCAAAGAAGGTGTGCCAGATCATCGTGGCATGCTGTATGTTGCACAACCTGGCTATGCAACACCAGGTGCCTTTTCTGCAGGAGGATGGGCCTGATGTTGGTCTTGTGGCAGGTGTGGAGCCTGTGGACAGTGAGGAAGAGGAAGCAGAAGAAGAAGATATAGACAACTGAAACAACATCATCATGAAATACTTCCAGTGAGACACAGGTAAGAGACTGCCACTGCTCCTTCATATCAGACTAAGGTAGGACATTGCATGATTCTGTCTTTTTACCTCTGTGTATGGACCCTGACAATTCACTTTGGCTTTCCATTTCACAGATCTGGGTACCACTTTCTGCATTCTGCTATGTTTACTGCTGTCCAACAGCTGTCCAACATTGGTATATGAAAATGAACATTGACATTGCTATTTTTCAGAGAGGTTGCAATTACACGTTTGTGAAAGTACAGACTGACTCCAGATTGATTTGTGATTCAAGGGTGTTTATTTCTGTGCTAATAAGTGGAGGGGGCTGTGCAATGGAATTGGGTGTAATGGTAGAGGAATGTATATGGTGGAGTCCAGTCTATTGGTATCACAGGTGCATTGTCCAAGGGGGCATAGGAAGTGGAGTAATGGCAGTTCAAGGTCATGAGGGTGACATAGTGGGACAGAAGGGTGACAATCAGGAGAGTCTTATTTCCTGGTGGGGGTCCTGGCAATGTTCTCTGACTTGTGCCTAGATCGCAGAGACCGTTTGGGGGGTGTTTCTCCTTCTGCAGGGGGTGGGGTGCTGGTGGCCTGTTGGTCCAGTGGCGGGACCTCCTGTCCACTAGCGCCGGCGGAGGTGGAGGGCTGTTCATCATTCAGGCTAGTGCCAGGGGCCCATTGGTGTGCCACTGTGTCCCTCATGGTGTTAGCCATGTCTGCCAGCACCCCTGCAATGGTGACCAGGGTGTTGTTAATGGACTTCAAGTCCTCCCTGATCCCCAGGTAGTGTTCCTCCTGCAGCCGCTGGGTCTCCTGAAACTTGGCAAGTACTGTGCCCATGGTCTCCTGAGAATGGTGGTATGCTCCTATGATGTTGGCGAGTGCCTCGTGGAGAGTGGGTTCCCTGGGCCTGTCCTCCCCCTGTCGCACAGCAGTCCTCCCAGCTTCCCTGTTATCCTGTGCCTCTGTCCCCTGAACCGTGTGCCCACTGCCACTGACCCCAGGTCCCTGATTGTATTGGGTTAGTGGGTTTGCCTGGGGTCCCTGTAGTGGTGGACACACTGCTGATTGACATGTCCTAGGGACAGTGGCATGGGCCCGCTGGTGGGTGCTGTGGTGGTGTTTCCTGAGGGGGGAGGTTCAGTGGTGGTTTGTGACTGTGGCAGGGGAACCGACTTTCCAGAGGACCCTGATGGGCCGGGCTGATCATCTTGATCCAGGAGTGCAGAGCTGCTGTTGTCACTGTGGGCCTCTTCTGTGGGGGAACTGAATTTATCTGGAACCTCCTGTCCGGTGACATTGGGTAGGGGTCCTGTTGATGTGTAAATGCATAGTTATGTATCTGTGTGTGCCATCTTGTGCAATGGGTGAGTTACCCTCTACTTCTGTGCTTGCATTATTGTCTTTGACCTTATATGATTGGTGATTTTGGGGCCTGGGTGAGTCTCTCTGCTGGACATGCTTTGGTGATGGGTATCCATGCAGGTCTCTAATGGGTGTCCATGCATTGGTGTTACATGCAGGGCTTGGTATCGGGATGTGTGGGTTGTGATAGTGGGGTATCTGTGAGGTGTTGGGGTGATGGGTGTTAGGGTAGGGGTAGGAGTTTGTGATGGCATGTAGGTAGGGTGAGGGGATATAATAGTAAATATTTGCCTTACCAGAGTCCAGTCCTCCTGCTACTCCTGCGAGGCCCTCAGGATGCATGATCACCAAGACTTGCTTCTCCGATGTTGTTAGTTGTGGGGGAGCAGGTGGGGGTCCACCGCCAGTCCTTTGTACGGCTACCTAGTGTCTGGATACCACAGAACGTACCTTCCCCCGTAGGTCGTTCCACCTCTTCCTGATGTCATCCCGTGTTCTTGGGTGCTATCCCACTGCATTGACCATGCCGGCAATTCTCTGTCATTGCTCCATCTTCCTAGCAATGGATGTCTGCTGAACCTGTGATCGGAATAGCTGTGGCTCTACCCACTCAGATGATTTCCTGCACCATGACCCTGAGCTCCTCCTCAGAAAACCTGGGGTGTCTTAGAGGTGCCATAATGTGGTGTGGGTGATGTGTGAGCTGATGTTTGTTGTGCTGTGTGATGTATTGTGTTGGTGTGTGTTCTTTGAGGTGCATGGATGTTGTATAAGTGATGGTGTTGTGTGCCTGTGGATGCTGGTTTTGTGTTTGCTATTCTCTCTCTCTCTGCTTCTTCCAAAAAAATTCATTGTAAGGGGTTGTGGGCAATGTGGGTGTGTGTTTTATAGTGGTGTGAGTGTGTGTATGTGTATCAGGTGTGTCCAATGTGGTTTTGTAAATGTGTGTATTTTGAGCACGGCGGTGTGTACAGCCAATGGACTGCCGCGGTTGAATGACCGCCACATTGATTCGTAGGTCGTGATACTGTGGGCGTATTCCTGTTGGCGTGACGGTGGAGGTTTTCTTATCGCCAGTTTATCACTGACCTTTGGTGTGGCGGACTTGTGTGGGTGTCTGTATTGTGGCGGATTACGAGATGTGGGTTGTAATAACTGTAGCGGGTTTCCGCCACGGTATGTTGGCGGCCGTCAGCACGGCAGTAAGTGGGATTTACCGCCAAAGTTGTAATGAGGGACTAAAGGTTTTACAGTAATAAGAAAATAAGAAATAAGAAATAAGAGAAATAAAGGAAAAAAAAGTAGAAAAAAGGAAACTTACAAACCGCAATGACAGACCCAAACTCCCCCAACTAATCTTACCCACAAACAGACCCCTGACAGTACAAATACAATTCTGACAACAATAAAAGACACAAAAACACTTACACAGGTACAAAATACAATTAGGTAACACCAAAAGTCAAAAGATAGACCACACAAGGGACATTATACACAATCCACAAGAGAGCAAGACCAAAACACAGCCACACAGTTTAGAAAAATCACAGACTTCAAAGTGAAAGTGAAAGTACACCCACTGTACCATTTCTGTAAACACAATGGGGGTCATTCTGACCCCGGCGGTCTAAGACCGCCGGGGCCAGGGTCGGCGGGAGCACCGCCGACAGGCCGGCGGTGCCCCGCAGGGCATTCTGACCGCGGCGCTTCGGCCGCGGTCAGAAGAGGCAAACCGGCGGTCTCCCGCCGGTTTACCGCTGCCCTTTGAATCCCCCATGGCGGCGCAGCTTGCTGTGCCGCCATGGGGGATTCTGACACCCCCTACCGCCATCCTGTTCCTGGCGGTTCGCCCGCCAGGAACAGGATGGCGGTAGGGGGTGCCGCGGGGCCCCTGGGGGCCCCTGCCGTGCCCATGCCAATGGCATGGGCACGGCAGGGGCCCCCGTAAGAGGGCCCTGCAAAGTATTTCAGTGTCTGCTAAGCAGACACTGAAATACGCGACGGGTGCAAACTGCACCCGTCGCACCCCTGCAACTCCGCCGGCTCAATTCTGAGCCGGCGTCCTCGTTGCAGGGGCATTTCCTCTGGGCCGGCGGGCGCTCTTTTGGAGAGCGCCCGCCGGCCCAGAGGAAATGTCTAAATGGCCGCCGCGGTCTTTTGACCGCGGTGCGGTCATTCAGCGGCGGTAGCTTGGCGGGCGGCTCCCGCCGCCCGCCAACATTAGAATCAGGCCCAATATCTTATTACATCACTTCCTGTCCCCTTTGCACCCCGTTTTCTGTCTTGCGTGTACATTTTTTCACGCTTACGTAGTTTGCTTGAATATGTTTGACGCATTAGCTACATAAGCGTCAAAATCCCACGCATTCCCGGAAAACTACAATTTTTATGGATACCCGCATGCATTGGGTGCGCTGGTGGAATTAACGCTAGGGACCCATTGATGTTTAGTTTGTGTCATTTTTTGACGCATTTGCTTCCAAATTTCTGATTCAAACGGTGTTTGAGTCATTTTTCTTTATTTGACATGCATGCAGCCTATATCCAGACAAAGATAGGATGGTATGGCCTGCAGTGTGTGTTCTAGTGTTTGGCCACTTGTGGTAGACCATGCAACTGTGGCCCACATTTCTACTATCTTTGTGCCACGGATGTTGCATCAATAGAGAACAGCAAGGCTATGCTACAAAAATATAAATCATGGGCTGTGTGTTTTGTGTGTGAATTGACTGTTACAACTACTTGTGTGCTGATTTTGGAACGGCATGCAATACATTATGCGTGATGTTCATGTATGAATGTGTTACAAATGGGTATCAACATCAGATGCCAATCAATGAGGTACAACAGTCATGATATGTGTTTGTAATATGTTTCAACTCATTGCTGTGTGTAGTTGTTTGACTTTGGGGACAATACATTTCCCACAACAAACAATACACAGGGAAGATCGACGATGGCTGATGAGGGCTATGTCGCATATGTTACTCCTCACGTCATTAATTGTTGCCTACCAGTTCATGGTCACTTGTGTGTATACTACCCATAAGTCAGACATTTGAACATGTTTGGTAGGTACAGTGTTTCCAATCATAAAATTGTTATGTACAGGTCAGTTTGACTAATGTAAATTACCTATGTTCCTCCTGTGGCTGTGGTGGACCAGCAGCCCAGGCTGCATGTGTTCACATATTTTCAGAGGTGCATTGCACAAAAGTGTCCAGTTCAAGTGTCTGGGCATGTGTACCCTGTGTCAGTATTGGGCTCTATGGTGTTACGGTTGTGTGTAGATCTAGTCAGGAGTCTGTTCAGGCAACCCTTGAGTTCACAGAGTAACTTTCAAAGCAGATTTGTCCTAAAGCGAAGATCCACTAAAGGCATACAAGGGGATAGGGCAGTTATGGTATGGCAGATAATACAGAAGAGTGAAGACAGAACAACCTTGGCGTGGACAAATATGTAACGGATCAGTAATGGACAAACAAGCAGGGCTCATCACTAAGTTTGTGCACAGGGTAGGGCTCTGAACTTTCCACAGCAACAGGGAACATCAGTGCCTCTGTGCAGATTGATCTCACAGCTAGTCACCACGCAAGCCACATCAGAAGGTGGCAGCAGAATTGGATCTGTGTTTGTACTGTCAGGGCACAAACATGGACTGTCCTTACATACACAAGACCAGCCCTTGTTTGTTGGGCTGGGGGCACAGTAACAAATCCAGGCATACAGCCATAGCACACTGTCACTGATTGGCACTAATGAGTACATACAAAACCAGACAAAGGATGGGGGTTGGATTAGCCTCCTGGAAAACATGTGCCACTTCAAATACAAAATTAAACTATTCTATACCGTTGAGGACTGATCATACACTTACCATACACAGTACCCCAAGAGGAAACGGAGGGTGTGGGAACCAACTAGGAGGCAAATATAGGCACAGGGAACAGGCTCTGGTTGATGCAAAGACTGGAGCCGTCTGGCTAACAGGAAGCAGGCTCTGTCAGGAACAAACATGAACAAGGCAGAATAACAGGGAGCAGAGTCTGACTGGAACAAGCAGGAACAACACTGTGGAAACAGAGAGCAGTTTCAGGTGCACTCAGAACTGTAGTGCAATCCAACAAGGGCTCTGGTACACAAATGAATTGTACTCCAATGTACAAGGAGCTTTAGGGACTGGCAGCTTCTAAGCAGTTCCAGGCAGCAGCATGGCCAGGGCAGAGTCAAATGGCTGGGCTGCATGAGAGAGCTCACAGGTATGTGCAGCTTCAGTCTCTTACAAGTACTGGAGGAGAGAATCCAGTATAAGGGGCCAACTGGACTTTTCCCATGGGAAGCTATGGACAGAGGATTACAGGTCTTACCCACTACCAGGCAGTGCATTATGGGACCTGAAGTCCATGCAGGCTAATGTAGTTGTACTATGGCATGCCATACAGAAAAGAGAAGCAAACAGGAGTCAGAATGAGCATCGCTTGTCATACCTGGGACACTCATGCTATCCATTTTCAGGATTGATGCACCTCTTTTCACACATGCTCCTTGCAGAGATAGCTAATGTCACACTTACTAATGTCAAGGGTCTATTAATACATTCCTATTACCAATGCAATTTCACATCCACTGCCTCATGTATGACGTGCTTATTTACCTTATGATTGAAGTTGTCATAGTTGTATGTATGTATATGGATATTTATATAGCGCGTTCCGGCCTTAGCATCGAAGCACTCGAGGACATAAATAGAGAGGGAACGGCCAAGGCCAGGCAACATTACTGTGAAAACAGCCACGTTTTCACTCACTTCCTGAATGTCAGGAAATTATGTTCTTTCCTAATGCCCAACGTTAGAGCATTCCAATGTCTGGCAGCCGCCACTGTAAAGGCTTTGTCTCCCCACCTGACTCTGCGAGTTTGACAGACCTGAAACAAGTAGGAATTGTTCGATCTTAGGACGCGCCCTGGTCGATACAACCTGAGTCTCTCAGCCAGGTGTTCAGCACCGCCCCCATAGAGCGCTTTAAATGTTAGGCAAAGAGCTTTAAAAATAATCCTCTTGCCAACCGGAAGCCAATGAAGATATTTCAGGCTAAGAGAATCTGAGGCTAAATGTGGAAGGTCCAAAATCATTCGAGCTGCATTGTTCTGAATTAACTGCAGTTTCCTCAAGGACCCCACATCAATATTGTTAGAAATGGGGTCTTTGGTTGACAGTCAGGTTACCCCCTGTTCAAGCAAGGACCCTCACTCTAGTTAGGATAAAAGAGAATCACCCTCAGCTAACCCCTGCTTACCCCCTTGGTAGCTTGGCAGAGCAGTAGGCTTAACCTCAGAGTGCTGGGCGTAAAGTATTTGTACCAACACACACAGTAACTTAATGAAAACACTACAAAATGACACAACACCAGTTTAGAAAAATAGGAAATATTTATCTAGACAAAACAAGACCAAAACGACAAAAATCCAACATACACAAGTCAAGTTATGATTTTTAAAAGGTTTAAAATAAAAAGAGTCTTTAGGTAGTTGTAACAACACACTAGCGCTGCTAGCGTGTAAATGTACCTGGTTTGCGGCAAAAATAACCCCGCACGGGCGGTGTGCGTCGAAAATAACCCGGCACGGGTATATGCGTCGAAAACAGCTCGGCTCGGCGAGGCGCGTCGAAAAAGCCAGCCACGCGACGGTCCGAAGTCCCGCGGCGCTGGTTGCGATCTCTCAGCCTTCGTCAGCGATGCTGCGCGTCGTTTCTCCTGCTCCGGGCGTCGATTCTCCGGTCGCGTTTCCAGCGGCGTCGTTTCTCAGCTGCGGAGCCGGCGTCGCGTCGTTTTCTCAGCCGCGATCGGATTCGCGTCGATCTTTTCTCCGCACGGTGCGCGGTGCGTGTATTTTTGTCCTTAGGCTGCCAGCCTCTCCTTTCAGGGTCCCAGGAACTGGAAGGGCACCACAGAGCAGAGTAGGGGTCTCTCCAGAGACTCCAGGTGCTGGCAGGAAGAAGTCTTTGCTATCCCTGAGACTTCAATAACAGGAGGCAAGCTCTACATCAAGCCCTTGGAGATTTCTTCTTCAAGATGGAAGGCACACAAAGTCCAGTCTTTGCCCTCTTACTCAGGCAGAAGCAGCACTGCAGGAAAGCTCCACAAAGCACAGTCACAGGCAGGGCAGCACTTGTTCCTCAGCGATCAGCTCTTCTCCAGGCAGAGGTTCCCCTTGATTCCAGAAGTGTTTCTAAAGTTTGTAAGTTTGGGTGCCCTTCTTATACCCATTTTAGTCTTTGAAGTCACCTTCCTTCAAAGGGGACTCACACCTTCTTGTGAAATCCTGCCTTGCCCAGGCAAGGCCTCAGACACACACCAGGGGGCTGGAGACAGCATTGTCAGAGGCAGGCACAGTCCTTTCAGATGAGAGTGACCACTCCACCCCTCCCTCCTAGCAGAGATGGCTAATCAGGAATGCAGATCACACCCCAGCTCCCTTTGTGTCACTGTCTGGTGTGAGGTGAAAAACAACCCAACTGTCAACTGACCCAGACAGGGAATCCACAAACAAGGCAGAGTCACAGAATGGTTTAAGCAAGAAAATGCTCACTTTCTAAAAGTGGCATTTCCAAACTCACAATCTTAAAATCAACTTTACTAAAAGATGTATTTTTAAATTGTGAGTTCAGGGATCCCAAACTCCACATGTCCATCTACTCTCTAGGGGAATCTACACTTTAATCATATTTAAAGGTAGCCCCCATATTATCCTATGAGAGAGAGACAGACCTTGCAACAGTGAAAACGAAATTGGCAGTATTTCACTGTCAGGACATATAAACCACATTACTATATGTCCTACCTTATCCATACACTGCACCCTGCCCTTGGGGCTACCTAGGGCCTACCTTAGGGGTGCCTTACATGTAAGGAAAGGGAAGGTTTAGGCCTGGCAAGTGGGTACACTTGCCAAGTCGAATTTACAGTGTAAAAATACACATACAGACACTGCAGTGGCAGGTCTGAGACATGATTACAGAGCTACTTATGTGGGTGGCACAACCAGTGCTGCAGGCCCACTAGTAGCATTTGATTTACAGGCCCTGGCACCTCTAGTGCACCTTACTAGGGACTTACTAGTAAATCAAATATGCCAATCATGGATAAACCACTTACATACAATTTAAACAGGAGAGCATATGCACTTTAGCACTGGTTAGCAGTGGTAAAGTGCTCAGAGTTGAAAAGCCAACAGCGACAGGTCAGAAAAAAATAGGAGGCAGGAGGCAAAAAAGTCTGGGGATGACCCTGCAAAAGCAAAAGTCCAACAAATATCCAACAACATGGAGTTACAATAATCCAATCTGGACATTATCAGCGCTAGAATAACAGTGACTCTTTCCTCTTGCTTCAGAAACTGTAGAATTTTTCTCAGGAGTTGTGTGTCATGTGCTACAGTAGACCATGTTGGCAACATGGATGTCTGTCATAGCTGTGGTCTTATGATTTTGCCCTTCAAATGTGAAATAGAAAAGATGGTTTTCTTACAAACTGTGTGTGATGTTTGCTGTACAATCATACCCATCAAATGTGATGTGGCATCAGAAGTAGTCAGATTTGTCTCTGTCACATGCTCCCTGAGGTAATACTCAGATTCCTAAAGAACATGTGATGCATAAATAATTACCCAGAGCAGGATTCAATGATAAAGTGAGGTGTTTAGTTTCATATCCTAACAATGTGTTTATAGTGACTATTGTTGAAAAAGGTTTTGAGCTATCTGTTGTCTGTGACGCATTCCTGCAGCTGTGTTTGGATGCTCCTCCTCATTTTCCCGGGCACCATCCACCTCCTCCTCCTCTTCAGGCAGTTCTTGTTCAGGTTCATATAGGGGGATGTTCCTCCTAACACGAATGTTGATGGCAAAAGTCAATATGATCTTGCAGACCATTTCTGGGGAATATAGGAGGCTGCCTCCGGTGATGTCCTGGCACCTGAATCTGGACTTCAGGATGCCAAAGGTCCGTTCAACAATGGTGCTTGTCCTCCGATGTACCTCATTATAGGCACACTCTGCTGCTGTGCTTAGGTTGGGGAATGGGGTCATGATCCATGGCTGGATCCTGTAACCCGAATCAGCTGAAAGAGAAAATAGGAGTAAGTATTTTGTTGTTGCTTGCACCAGTAATATCATGTAGCATGGCAGTTGATATCTTGTGTTGTCTGTGGCTCATCTGTGTTTGTGGCATTGTGTGGGATCCTGGGCTTCTGTGAGGTTCTTTCTGCATTGGGTTGTTTGACTTGAAAACTTGTGTTTGGCTCATTGACCTGATATCTATGGTTTAGTTTCCAAATTGCAGTTCAGTGTGTATCTCCCATGCGTTATGTAGTGAGCAAGATGTTTTAGTGTGCGATCAATGGAGGGGACATGATACTTCCACACACACAATAGATTCCAATGTGGTGGTAACATGGTTGCACTACATGGCGTGGACATCCCATCCACGTGGACATATGTAATTACAGATGAAAACCAGAAGTGAGGCCCTTTGATTGGGCTTGGTGGCAATACCCAACACATCTCCCTATGTTGCCAGCACTGAGGTTTTCAGTATTGACAATGCCCAATTTTCCTATGTGTGACTTGGTTCTATGTAGACCTTTGTGGTTCCCTCTGCCAGAGGCTCATGTGTAACCGTGCACCTACACTACTGAACTTGCTCCAGGTGAGCTGGCTAACTGGCTTGTGGAGGAGGATGTATGTGTGCAGGAAGGGCCATCTCACTGTACATCTGTTATGTAGATGGAGAATTGGCTCTTTCAGTGTGTGCAGAAGTGTGCACTTTGCATTAGTGTCACATCAATATGTCTTCATAGCACACTCCACTTCCTTATTTCTAGCAGGCAACCTCACCCTATGAGTGATGTGTGATGTTGGTACTGCCTCAGTACTTCCATGTCACCTACATGTGAGTCAGCATCATCATGCTATGTGTCTCATGATGTTTGACCTGCAGCAACACACATTGCACACCCCTTCCACAGTACTTGTTGCTTGGGAGGGTGTGGGATTGACTGTGTGGTCTTATGTAATATTAAACAGTTAATCTTCCAAGTTGTACTGCCAGTGCAGGTCATGTTATTGTCACTGTTTGGTTTTAAATTGGTCCCTTGTGACTGGCATCTATTGTTATTGGCAGCCATCATTTGTCCATAGGTGTGTATCCCATTGGGTCAGGATGTCAAACATAACTACCTGTGTCACACCTCAATGTCTTCCTGCCCACATGTCAATGTTGTGGTAAATGTATTATGTGTCCTTCAGGGTTGCTGTGCTGTGTGTATTTTACTAGGTTTATGAACTTACCAACAAGAAGGCCATTGCCATATCGTCCATCCTGGAAGTGCAGATTGATGGTGTTGTGGCGGAAGATGAAGGAATCATATGCACTCCCAGGATACTTTGGCAAGATGTTGGTGAACAATCCCTGGTGGTCAACAATGGCCTGCACATTTATGGAGTGGGTGTGCTTTCTGTTGCGATATAGGTGCTCGGTTGCAGCAGGTGGTACAATCCGCGAATGGGTGCAGTCGATAGCACCAAACGCATGCGGGAAGCCATGTATTTGATAAAACCCCTGTTTGGTCTTCTGCTGCTTCTGCTGTGTGTTGGGGAAGTTGATGTGGCTAGGTGTGAGGGAAATGATGGCATCAAGGACCTTTGGAAGGAAGGTGGAGAATGAGGGCTGTGATACCCCAGCAAGCAGGGCACCCGTAGTTTGGAATGAGCCACTTGCCAACATGTACAGGACAGTTAGCAGCTTGGTCTCTGGTGGAATATTGGGGGATGTCTGCAGACTGGCTGTTAACTGTGGATCAATTTGGCACAGCAGCTGCTGTTTTGCTTGCCAGTAGAGTCTGTACCTGTGGATAATATCCTGTTCCCTGAGGCTAGGATGGTCGTCCTGGTCCTGAAGAGCCACTCCTGCCTTCTGCATTACCTTTGGGGTCCACTTTGGTGTGGTGGTAGCTGCTGCTGTTGGTCCTGTGCTCTGCGTCGTCTGGCATGCTGCATGAGTAGCACCTCTGTGTCATCCTTCTTGAGCAATGATGTTGCTTGTGTGAGTTTTCCTTAAGTATTGGTGTGTTTGCCCCATTTTAACGCCTGCCCTGACCCAGGCATTAAAATTTGTCGCAAATCGGGCTTTGCATCATTTTTTGGAGTCCGATTCCCAGCCGTGCCTCATTTTTGCCCGGATGGATAAATATGACGCACGGTGTCATTTTTTGGACGGGAAAACCTACCTTGCATCTCATTGACTCAAGGCGGTTTCACGCATCCAGAAAATGACACAAACTCAGATATTTTGACACTAGGCAGGTCTAGCGTCAAAATATAAATATGGTGTTAAGTTTGCACTGGATTTGCGTAAAAAAATGACACTAATCCTGCGTAAAGAGAGTATAAATATGGGCCTTAGATTCCCTTTGTGATGGTTAGTGAGCATATGGTTAGGCAATGTAAGTGGCTAGCAAGCCTTCTTTTGGGGGTATGCATTGACATTGGAGGTACTTAGCAGACTGGATACATCTAAAATCAAATTACGTGATTGTCACTGCACTCTATGTTCAGGTGAAGAAAACTATCACTATAGTTAGATATGGTGGGTGCTCCAAGGTGTAAAAGGGCCAGATTAGTATTAAGGTGAGAACAAGCAAGGGATAAATGCTATGTAGAGTCAGAACCTGCTCCCATTTGTGCTGGGGAAAAACATCAATGGGGTAAGCATTTGCATGCTTTCAGCAGTGTGTTTGAAGTCAGGATCAAATGCCTGAAACCCCCTAGTATTTCCACCTTTAGATCCCTGGTTTTTAGACTTCTGATATGACATGAGAGCCTGTAATGCTCTGTGAAAAGCTATTGTGAGCTGCACTCTTAAGTGCCCACATTTTAATGCCAGTTGCAATGCAGAAGTAGTACAGGGCTTGAGAAGGTTGCATGCGAACATGAGACACATGTGCATATATGTAAACTGAGCAAGGAACACCATTGTCTGACCCAGTCAGGCATCTTCACACAGGTAGCACTATATCTTTGGCACCATTTGAATCTTCACAAAATGTTCCAAAACAAATGGTTCGGTGATTCTTGTTGTCCACAGGAGGTTTTGGGGTGATCTGTCAAGCAGGGATAAAGAAAAAGGGGGCTAAAAAAACATTGTGTTTCAATACGTCTACAGCCTAAACCATTAGATGGAATTACACAAAATTTGGCAGAAAGCTACCTTCTGGTACGCAGATTGTGCTTTTTGATATTTGGTGTAAATCCGTTCAGTAGTTTAAGAGATATTTCAGGGCAAATACATTTGTATATCTGTGGCCACTCATATTCTGCAATTATTTCACAAATAATTTGCAAATAGGCTCTCGAAAATAAGCGTTGCGATTGGCTGACCGCAACCTGACTAGAAAGTTGCAACCGCCATTTTATTTAATGGGACATGGTCCCCAGGGGTGAAAATTCTAATTGAAAGTGGCATAAGGGGTCAGGGCGAAGGTACTTCGACCCCAAGGGTGTGATATAGGTGTGTTTTAGGAGCAAATTATAGGTTTAATATAATTTTGAGTCACAGCACACAATATTCATGAAAACCCAAGCATTCTCATAAATTTCCATAAATATTTGTGCTTATGAACAAATTTGAAAGAAAAACCACAGACTCATTCATACACTAATTCTCAGAGGCTCAGGCGCCCACTCATATGCCCACTCATGCACCCACTCAGACTCAATCATAGACTCACACACCCACTTTCAGACCCACTCAGACACTCACGCACTCACTCACACATCCACTGACTGAGACAGGTCCTGTGGCCAACCTACATGTGGTGAGTGGTTATGAGGGCACATGGCATAAATATAAATATAAATATATATATATATATATATATATATATACACATACACACACATATATATATATATATATCAAATTCTCAATATATAAGTATATCAAATACATATATATCTCAAATATATTTATATATATATATATATATATATACATATATATATATATATATATACATAAAATATAGATCTATATATTTATATCAAATATATATATAAATATATATATGGTGTTGTATGATGGAACCACGCGTGCCAGAACAACGCATGCCTTAACAATGAATTTAATTGTAAAAGCATGCCTAGCAAAGGTATGTGTGGAAATGGCATGTGAAATGGCATGTGTGGTTCTCTCTTGCAATCCCCCCAACCTCCACGAGGCCCCAAATTACACTCACCCCTAAGACCTAATCTACCCCAACCCCCACCCGCCCTGAGTCCTAAAAAAAACTATCCCAACCCCGCCTAAAAACTAAAGTACCCTTACCATTCCACCCCACCCCATAAAACTAAACTACCACGACACCCCTACCCACCCTGAGCCCTGAAAAAACAACTCAGAAAAATAAATCCAAACTGGTAACAGCATTGGATTTATTGCAAAATGTACGCAGGGGCCACCTTAGAGGTGACCCCTGTAAAGGCTAACTAACCCTGGCATGGTTGCTGGCCAGTCCTAACCAGCCTGCCACCACCAGACCTGATTCTGGATCCCTGGGATGATGATCTTTGCTCTCTGTGACCAAATAAAAACCCTTCCTGGGCAGAAGTGTTACACCTCCTCCCCTAGGAATGTGCACAGCCCTGACTGCAAGTTTCAAAGTGCTTGCCGCCCTTGAAACTTGACCCTCAGCCCTGCTGGTAGCAGCAGATGGCCACCCCCATTGTAAACCCCCACTCTGGCAGGAGCAACGGTGGGAAAATGCAAAAAGACCAGGAGGAGTGGCAACCCGCAATCTGCACCATCCCCCAGGTGTTGCAAGCTATGTGACCTCCCCATTTCAATTTCCTCCATCTTCCATGGTTGTAAAATAGCAAATTAGGGATAAGGATGTGACCTCTGCCTACAGGAAGTGGTCACACAGTGGGTGTAGCCACCCTAAGGCAAATTACCCATTGCCCACTACTAGGTACTCCCCTAAACACCCCTTAAATGCAGTACTTAGTGGGCATCCCTGGGACTGCAGAGCAGATTCAATGGACACAAGAAGGCCAGCAAAAAAAAAAGACCCAAGGCTTGAGAACCGAAGTCCTGCTGCACTGAGAAAAAGGCACCAAACCCTGCCTGCTGCACCCAGGACTCGACAATCGCAGCTGAGGGGTTGACCAGGGGCGGCTCCTCCATATGGGTGGAGGAGCGTTGCTCCCCCTACCAGCAGCAGAAGCTGCAAACCTTTCAGAATTAAAGGATAATAAACCATGTTTATTATCCTTTCGTTCTGAAACGGGTGGCGCCACAGGGGTGACGTGCTCTGAGGGAGAGTGCTGAGCACTCTCCTGGCCGGCCGTCTTGGGCAGCCAAACACACATGCGCAGTAGGCTGTCTCTAGCCAGGCAACTGTGTTGCTGGGCTGGCGAGAGCCTGCACAGGCTCCCAGTCTGCCTGGGAGTTTGGCGCTCCCAGACAATCCTGATGTTGCTCTGAGCAGCGTCAGGATTAGTGCAGGGCAGGTTGGGTGTCTGTGCTTGCAGCCTGTGACAGAGTAGAGGCGCGCAGTGAGTTAAGGTAAGTTTGAAAAATATATATATTTATTTATTGTATATACCCCCGCTCTCACCTCCCCCTGCCCCCCTTCTCCTTCCTGTCACACCAAACCCACCCCCCCCCTTTTAGGAGCTGTGAACCGCGACTGGAGTTGACTGGAAATCACATGGACTCTGAAAAACCCCAGACCTCCAGCCTCCTGAAAATCACCACAGACCTCTCTCCAGAGTGAAGGCATCACTCCCTGCAACCAAGAAGCAGAAACCAGTGAAGTCCAGTTCACTGACCAGCTGCTGATCAAGGAACCAGACACAGCAGCCATACCAAATTTCACCCAAAAGACCAAGAGGGGAAACCCAGAAAGTGTGCCAAGGTTGGTGGGACTGCATCCTCCAGTGGCTGAACCAAGCAATGCCCTGTGGTACTAGACACCCACATCGGACAACCAGAAGAAAAGTCTACTCTGGATTCTCTGAGGACCAGAAGCAAGCACCAGTTGAGGGACTTCAGAATACATAATAACCGCCCCTAGAGTGGCCCTGATGATCTGTGATCCACCCTACAAATTACCTGCCCCCTGGTTTCCAAAGGCTCCTTTGTGCACAGCTCTTGGCTGACCTATCTGCTATGCACCCAGCCTCCCTGACCTCTTACAACCTCTAAATTCCAAGGGGACCCACCGGACCTACCTTGAAGTCTGTCTGTTCAGTGCATTTCCAAGTGGTCCCACTCACCTGTCCTGCAATAGCTCCAAGACTTTCAGTATCTTCTCCCGCTCAAACCGGGAACCTCCCAAATGTCTCCTGCTGGCCCATAGGACCTCTCAATTACTTCAACCTAAAAACAGAAGGAGACATTGGTAAACCAATTGCCTGATTTTATAAGCATTTTTTAAGTTATTTCCCATTGATTCCTATGGTGCGTAATTATGCACACTAAGACTATTTTTGCTAAACCTTAAAAAGTATTTACTCGATTTTGATGATCTTGCTCTTAAATATTTTACAAAATTTTGAAGTATTTTGGTAAATTGGTCTTGAGTTATTCTTTTGAGTGTGTGTCCACATTTATTGACACTGTGAGTACAACAAATGCTTAGCATTTCTCCAAGATTGGCCTAATTGTTTGACCAAGCTTCTACAAAAATGAGAGCAATAGGTGGTCTAGTTTTTACCTCTGTAGACCAAGGTGGTGTTGCTCAGACTCTCTGCACAGGGCACATAATTCTTGCACTCTATGGCCCTTATTTATACTTTTTTAGCGCAGCATTTGCGTACATTTTTGATGCAAAAGCAGGGCAAACTTACAAAATACAATTGCATTTTGTAAGTTTTCACCCATTCTGTGTCAAAAAACTATGCGAATGCGGTGCTAAAAATGTATATATATGGGCCTATATACACTGTATAGAGAGCCAGCTTCCTACAATGAGGTCTTCCTGCTTCGTACAAGGAAGTAATGTGTTTAGAGGAAGGGAGAACATAGGCGCATGCAACAAAGGTGTCTATTGCTTGTATGGCCCCTGCAATGATATATGTGGGTGCCCCAACAGGAGCAGGGCACGTGAACTGGAGGAACTATTGGCTATTTTTGTCTTTATTCAAGAAAGCCCATCAGGCCAAAGCAAAGAAAAGTAGGCTACTAGAGCCAAACATGCTGCCAAAAGCCCCCAGGAGAAATTTTATTTGAGTGCATCTCCACCTCAGGAATAGACACACATGAACTACCTTCATTAATTGTTGAAGGACCAGACCACCACCAATCTCCTGTGGAAGAAGAATTTTTGATACCTTAACTTTCCCAAGTGACAGCAGTGAGTGTTCAGGAAGGTTAGGACACTAACTCTGAAGTCTCTGAATCCTCTTTGGAAAGCCTTTAGGAAGCAAATCGATTGCCTTGTATGCCCAATGGTGGTGGCTCGGCAACCAGTGATTAAAGAAACATGATGGTTGTAGGCCTTCTGTTTGATAGGTAAAAATTATTTCAAAGCCATTAAGTTTGGCTTAGATATAATGAAAATCAAATTGTTTAAATGTGGTGACAAATTGAATAGTTTTATGGTTTAACATGAATCATTCCTTGATAAAGATCTGATTTTGTTGATTGTGGAATGCCTTGGCAAAGCGAGTTGATGTATATTTGTAGTCGTGAAAAACATAACATGTTTTACTGCAGGCATATATAGAGTTACTGTGTTTTGATGTTTAGAACCTGTTGGCACCCAAAATGTTTCATGGTAAGAGAAGCAGATGGTTTGCAGTTTAACATTGACCACCTGTAACTTTTCTTTAGGGTTTATAAATTGGTTATTAAGTGAAGCGCCTTTTAGAGAGGTTCAAATCTGTGATTACACATGCTATTTTGTTAATATTTCCAACTATGTGTGTAGCTCTTTGCTATCTGGGTATCAAACACTGCCCCTTTTCTAATACAAAACACACACTAGACATTGATTTGTTGAGAGTTATTTTGGGCAGTTCTGAGAGTGTAGCCCACAACACCTCGCTGAGTCAGACTTGGACTTCTCTGCCTTGCTGCCTGGAGAATTAGATGCTGAAAACAAGTGCTTGGTCTCCAGTTTGAGACTCCATGGTGTAAAGGCCTGAGGGTTCCAAGTGTGAAACAACATAGTTGACACAAATGAGGCCCAACAACTTCTGGATATACTGAGAACTCTCAATCCAGATTTCCCACACTGCATAAATGTTCCCAATAGAACGGGCCAGAGTTTGAGTGAGTGGTACAATTTGTACATCATCTGTTGTATGACAATACCTCTCTGATAATGTTCCTAATTCACTAAGGGGCTTATTTAGAAGGCTCTGTGACACAGGGGGGTGACACAGCAAGTGTTGTGCTGTGCCACCCTGAGCCACCGGGAAAGGCTGGAAAAGTTCTCTATGAACAAGATACAGCACATTTCTGTCCTCTCCCCCTGCACTGGTGCCACAATTATCTGCCTAGCGCCAACACAAGGGTGCCGGAGATGAAGGGAATGATTGTTCATGTGCAGTAAGGTGCCCCTTCCTGCACATAAACAACCGAATATGGTGAATTGTTTCTTCTATTTTGCTGCAGAATGAAACAGACATAGAAGTAGCAAATCATCAATATTTATTGATTGTTTATGTACAGGAAGGGACACCTTCCTGCAAATAAACAATCATTATTGGCGTTTTGCTTTTTCTATGTGTGCTGCAGAATGCAAAAAATTAGGAGAAATAAAAGTATTTCTTTGTGCCACTCTAACGCGACCCCTCTGTTGGCATTAGTTTTTGGCTCTGCCTCAGATTTACGATTTCTCATAAACCTGGGGTTTTGCGTGGAAATGCCCACAGCAACACCCATTGCACGCCCCTCTGCTGCAAAAAACTGTGCCCGGGGGCCATATTTACAAGGCGGCATTAAGCCCCGCAAAGTGGCTTAGTGCTGCCTTCTAAATGTGGAAATGGTCACAGCGCCACTGGAGCATCACTGAAAGTGACACTCCGGTGGTGATACAGGCTTGTAAATAAGCCCCTAAATATGCTAATTGTTAATTAAATAAAAGTGTTTTTTTTTACAAACAAATAATTGAAGGAAATGTATTCAGCTGACATATGAAGTGGTAGATAAATTATACTAGATCATAGAAGGATTGTGGATCTGTTCAAGAAAGAAAGTGCTGTCACTGGCAAAATGAGACATCTAGATGCACAGAATCAATCCAGTATAAGAACCTAAGGATAGAGTTTTTGATAGTGAACCTATCTATTTACCTTAAAAATATATATAGCATACCTATGGAGATTGGTCATATGGAATTTTACTTAGATTGTGCTATAAGAAAGAGATGACTGCATTCAAAGTATTTCAGATAGGAGGAGGGGCAAGAGAATTAATTTGAGTACAGAATCAATAGTTACCCAGGAGCCCATAAGGCCAATCATTTAGTTTAGAAATGGTCTGTAGAGATCAGTCTTCAGGTGTTTCCTAAAATTCATAAACAAAGTTGCTTTTAGGAGCAGAGACTTTCAGAATGAGGTCCCGGCTCCAGAACATAATTGTTTGTTTATGGTGGACCATGTTCATTTCAAGCAGATGGGTATCACATCTTCTGAGGAATCTTGAAATAATGTTTTTATGGATGTCCTTATAAGTAAGGTGACATGATGGGTAGCATGTGACGGTTGTGCATCTTAGTTGGTATATGATCAAATTTGTTAGCAAACTGAATGAACCTGGCCACTGAGTAAAGCATTGTTTGGGAGGAGTGATGTGTGTTTGGGAGATACCAGCCATGATAGCATTTGCAAAGTTTCATCTGACCGTGACTAGTACATGGACAGATGACTTGATTTCTTCAAGTGAAATGAGGCAAATGTTTACTGATTTTGCCATCTAATTGATGTAAAGGCTAAGAATGTGAAGAGAGACAGGGTGCACCCTACACATTGATAGAGGCAGTGAGAGTGGCACCATTTCTTAGGAGAGGAATATCTACCACCATTTACAAATCATCAAAGCATGGTTTGCAAGTAGAACTCCATGTTAAAAAAGATAAAGGCTGATCACACTTTATGTGGATTGCAGAGGCATCTTTTAACGTAGGATGTGGCCTAAAGCCAAAGATTGGTGTAAAAAATCTTAGAGAAAGAATGAAGCTTCTGTTGGCATGAGACTATGAACCAGTGTATATCTCTGTAGGTGTCAATGCTAAATAGTTTTAATACATTGCGTCAGGGACATTTTATATAACAAGGACCTTTGTGAGTTGCTGATGTTTATTTCCGGACCATTACTGAAGATGTAGAGGCATTGCAGCTTGTTAAATAATGTACAATGCAGGGGTGGCCCACTGAGAAGTGGTTTATTTCACACTAGGGTTGAAAACATGTCTCTAAGCTTGTATCCAATTATGCTCATCTCAGAACTGCATGTAGTCTATTTTACTAAACTATGGATGGTTATCCACAGGGCTTGTCCAAATGTGTCTTATCAGTGGCTTAGGCATATCTGTCAACCACTCAATTTAAAATTGTGGCTAATTTGAAGTGTTAAGGAGGGTGAACCTGTCAAGCTGAATAGAGTACTTTTTTGGATAGTGTTCAAAGTTTAAAAATATGGTTACCCCCCGCCGTAGGTGTATGGACACAGTTTGTTAGCTTCATGAATACCAGCAAAAAGAAGGTAAAATCTACCACATGTTGGGCACTTGAAAGATATGCTGTAAAAATTGGATTACTGGTCGGAGGTGAAATCCTTCTCAAGCAGCAGCCACAATTCTTTTCAGGATGTAGCCGCAAAAAAACCCTACATTAACCTGTGCTCATCCCTCAGGTAGCTTGGCACAGAGCAGTCAGACTTAACTTAAAGGCAATGTGAAAGTTACTTTTAAAACACTTGAAACAGTAACACAGTAAAACACACCACAAAAAGATCCAATACCAGTTCAGAAAAATAGAGCCAGTCATTCTTAAAAAATAAAACAATTCCAAAACAAACAAAAAAATCCAATCAATAGAACCGGAGATACAAAATTTTAAAGATTTTAGTGAAAATAGTGCCAAAGAGAACAAAGCACAAACTGTGAATACCTGTTCGATCCAGACCAGGACAAAGTCTCACAAGTCAAGGCCAACTTCCTTGGAGTGTGTGCTGCCTGCAGGGCCCCAATTTGGTCTTCTGAACAAAGTACTTCTTTTGGACTTGGCCCTTGTGGCAGGTTCATCCCCTGACTTTTTGCCTCCTTCCTCCTATTTTTCCTGAACTCTCGCTGTTGGCTCTAGAACTCTGAGCACTTTATCACTGCTGGTATGATTGGCTTATACCTAATTGGCATATTTCATTTACCTGTAAGTCCCTTGTACAGTGGTATTTCTATACCCAGGGCCTGTAAATTAAATGCTACTAGTGGACCTGCAATGTGCTTGCGCCACCCACTGAAGTGGCCTTTCAAGCCTGTCTCAGGCCTGCTAGCGCAAGGCCTGTGTGCGCATTTTTCTGCCACAGGGACCTGGAATCTAAATGTACTTGCCAGGCCCAGAACTCCCCTTTTACTACATGTAAGTCATCCCTAAGGTAAGCCCTAACTAGCCCTATGGGCAGGGTGCTATGTATGTAGAAGGCAGGACATGTGCCTAGTAATGTGGCCTGTCCTGGTAGTGACAAACAGCCTATTTGGTTTCTCACTTCTGTGAGTGCTGCCTTCTCATAGGATTGCATTGGAAATGCCATGCATTTATGAGGATAAGCGTAGGCATGTTTGGTATGGTTGTAATTGTGGTAAGAAATGCTGCTTACTGGTGTGGGTGGATTTTGTATTATCATTGCAGAAATGCCACTTCTAGAAAGTGACCATGACTCTGGTGTTTTGCAGATTGACTCCAATCCACGTCTTGGCAGAGTGACAGTTGGGCTTTGTGCATACTTTTCAGACAGCCTGTACACAGGGAGGGTAGAGGTGTCACAGAGGTGCATCTGCATACTGAATAGCCTTCCTGAGCTGAGAGAAGAGAGTGGCGGGCACACCTGCATTTGTAAAGGCTGTGCCCTGGCCTCACACAACAGGGTCGTTTAACCCCAACTGATTTGGAGCCTGTGCTGAAGAAGAGAGGGGGCACTCCCAGAACCAGTTGGAACTGGTTGGAACCTCCTCTCTCCTTTCTTTGTAAACACACTGTAAAACTGACAGGGAGTTTTCCCCACAATTTGGTGACACTTTGGAACTTACTTGGAACTGAACACAGAATGCTGGAGGGACTCACCAGGAACCGCTATGGACTGCTGCTGTTGTGCTGATCTGTTACCTGCTGGGTCACAAGTAGAGACTGCCATCTGCCTGCATCCCCCTTGGGCTGGCCTACAGCTGGGCCCTGCCACCTGTACTCCTTTTCTTTGACTGTTGTCCCCCCAGGGGAAGGGTGCTGTCTCCCCTGACTCCTGCATCTGCCAAAGCATAGGAGGATCACTTCACCTTCCTTGCATAGTGCTAGAGAGCACTCTGTTTTAAGGATATTCTAGCGCTGTGAGTGCCTGGTTTATTTTCCCCAGAAGCACCTGGAGAGCGATTGATCGTCCTTGGGAAAAAGAACATCACCGCCGTGACCCGGGCAGCTTATCTCCGAAAAGCCAGGAGCACGTTGGAATCGCGCTCCAGCCTGTGCCCCAGGGGCACCACCAAAATGAGGAAAGGAGTGAGCACGCTCCTACCATGCCCCTGGGGCAAAGCATGCTCTGAGGAGCGCCCCAGGGGCACAAGCAGGCATCTACTTTGGTACCTGCACACAGCTGTGGCCTGGACGGGCCTTTTGGAAGCAGGAAATGTCGGGTGGGGATGGAAGCTGGTTCTGCAGAGTAACTAATGTGTAACGTTCTGACAACTGCTTGGGTAGCAGGATATTACTGACATGTTGTGTTTGGTCTAATAATTGTGTTGTGTACGATACAGTATATTTTCATATAACTTGGTGTTGTGTTTCCTTTGTGGTGGGGATAGTGTGACACGTGTGTTGTATGTGTTATGCCAATGCTTTACACATTGACTCTGGGATAGGCCTGACTGCTTGTGCCAAGCTACCAAGTGGGTGAGCAGGGGTTATCTTGGACGTGTAACTCCCTTGTCCTGACTAGAGTGGGTGGGTTCTGCCTGGCTTAGGTGCATACCCTAGTCATCCAGAAACCCCATTTCTAACAACCTCAAATCCTGGTTTGCTGAGCATTGCTTGGATCTGCATTGAAGATGTATAACGCAGCCAAAGAGATGCATTTGTCCTGAAGTGTGGCAAGGCAGTGATGCGAGGTCCAGCAACTACAATGAGAAGGGCTTGTGCTAGAAAGACCAGCATCAAGGGTGCATCGCGCAGTCTGGCACAGCATCAGTTCTGAGGAACTGCGAGGCTGTGATGCAGAGTCTGTCATCATTATCAAAGCTGCCATTGAGGGTTGTAAAGGCCTGTGCCAAGGACGGGTCTCAAAGTGGTGGGTAAGAAGAGGCTGCAGAGATGATGCAGGTCTTTGTGATGGGTCCAATCCTCACTGTAGCAGCGATGCTTCGGTTCTGCTCTGGGTTGTGCATCACAGCAGAGAAGATGCATCTGTTCCGCTGGATTCACAGAGAGTGGCAGAGCACCTTAGGGCCACTTCCAAGTATCCAGGGCGGGGATGGCACCACTTTGAAGAGTAGATTCACAGATGGCACAATCCAAGTGCTTGGTTCAAGGTTGATGGAACCGTCTGTTCCTGAGTCTTTATTCAGGAGGTCAGCCAACTAGCCCTTGAAGTCACTCTGTGGTCCTGGATTCAACAGATGCGGATCAAGTCCTTCTCAACCTGGCAAGATGGCAGCAGGCAGCAAGGCAACAGTCCAGGAAGGCAGTAGTCCAGTGGAGTGACAGTTCTTCAGCAGCACAGCAGTCCATCTTCATGGCAGAGTATTGGCAGGTCCAGAAGTGTATTGAAGAGATGGTGTCTGAGGTCCAGTAGTTATACCTGGTGTCCTTCCTCTGGAAGGTGGGAGAAGCTTCTGGAGGTTTCCCTTTGAACTCCCAAGGCATTCTGCCTTCCCTCTCATGGCTCCAGGGGGTATGCAGCCCTTTGTGTGAAGACAGGACACAGTCCTTTCAAGAATAAGTCGAGCTAGGCCCAGCTCCACCCTCCCATCTTGCCAATAATGGCCCAGTAGGCACACCTAAGCTTTTAAATTTGCATGGCTGCCTAGGAGGAATACACAAAGCCCAATTGTCAGCTAGACCCAGTCATGTGACCCAGAGACTGGTTGCAGGTTGCTGGCATTAAGGGGCATATTTAAGCAAGTGGCACCTCTTTCCTTGTGCTCCCTAGCACCCCCCGACCTACTGCCATCATCTATGAGCTGTACCTAAGATACGGCACACCATGGCACAGGGTAGGGTGCAATAGCATCATTTTTATTAACACTATTGATGTACTCTGCAGGTGTAGTCCCAAAATATTGGTGCCACTCCTGAAGAGTACATAGGGGCCCATTATAAACAATGGAAGCCCCCTTTTTAACGCCTGCTCTAAGCAGACGTTAAAAGTGCCATAAACAATTAAAAATGATGCAATTAAATCTCTTAGATTTCCTTGCGCTATTTGTTCAGCCCCCTTAACAGGTTGCACTACATAATGCAGGCTCAGGCATAAAATAGCACAACAGGTTACAAAGTGGTGCAATGCATACATTGCACAACTTTGTAAATATAGTGCGAGGATTTTGGCCTCGATGGGCCACATTAGCATCAAAAGAAATTAAGCTAATGTGGCACAAGGTGGCACTAGGGGCTTATAAATATGTCCCTAACTGGCTAAGGAAGGAAAATGACAACTTTAGACAAAAGCCATTTTCAAAATTGTAATTTAAAATTCAGGTTTACCACAAGAGAGGATTCTTCATTACAATTCCAAAGATACCAACAATTTGCTGATTACCTGTTCCAATTTGGAAATTACAGCATATTAAATGTAGTACTGTAACTTCAATGTTATCATATGGGAGAGGTAGGCTTTGCACTAGTGAAAAACACATTTTTGAGTTTTTCGCTACAAGGACATGTACAACTTAATTACACATACTACTTTTTAAAGACATTACACATTGTCCTTAAGGTTATCTAGAGCCTTCCCTAGAGGTGACCTATATGTATTAAAAAGGGAGGGTTGGGCCTGGCTAATGGTTTATTTTGCTAGGTCGAAATGTCAGTTAAAAAATGCACTGCAATGCTGCAATGTCAGGCCTGAGACATGTTTACAGAGCTACCTAAGTGGGTGGCACAATAAGTGCTGCAGGTCCATTTATAGAATTTAATTTACAGGCCCTGGATCAATGTAGTACCACTCTACTAGAGGCCTACAAGTAGATTAAAAAGGACAATTGGAGATAGGCCAATTTTACCATGTTTTAAAGAATGCATACATTCTCTTCAGCACTGGTTAGCAGTGGTAAAGTGCACAGAGTACCAAGGCCAGCAAAAACAAGATCAGTAAAAAAATAAAGAGGGAAGGCAACACATTTGGGGGAAGATCTCCTCTAAGGCTGACACATCTAACATATGCTATGTATCCAGCAAGTGGTGAAAGATTATGGCCCTCATTACAACCCTGGCAGTCGGTGTTAAAGCTGTGGTAATACCACAAACAGGCTGGCGGGAAAAAAAATGGGATTACATCCGTGGAGGAAACCGCCAACATAGACAGCCACTTTAACACTCCGACCGCCACGGAGGTAGAAACAACCAGCGCAGCGGTCACCACCAACAGACAGGCGGGAGACAAAGTACCACCCACCCTATTACAAGAGGCCTATCCGCCACCTTTTCTGGGGCGGAACCAATGCTATTAAAAGAATGGCGGAAACAGTACACAGAAGGGAAAACACTAACCTCTCGACACCCAACGAGGAGGCAGGATGCCATGGAGCCTGAACTACACATACTGCCCATGTTGGTTTATCTCCTCTTCTACCAGGAGTATGAACGGCAGCGGCGGCGACCACAGTGAGTACTGCACCTACAACACAGGGGAGGGGGGAGGAAACAGTGACACACACACGCAACACGCAACACCCCCACCCTCACACACAACAACATACACACAAATACATGCAGCAACATTACATATACACCACCCCACCCCCTGGAAGAACGCAAGGACAAAAGGAAATGATTGTAACCATTGTAATCAAGAAAAATCCATTATTCAAAAGTCAAAAATCAGTATATACAAATATGTACACCAACTACCCAAGTCCGGATAGTGTACTACTCATTGTCCGTGGAGCACTGGCCCCAAAATGCATGGGCGAGGCCCACACATGATACCTGACTCGAAACGGAGAGAACACTGCTGGGGCTTCAGATCGAAAATGTACAGGCACCTCATGGGGAGGGGAAGGGGGGCACCTCAGCCTGATGAACGCACGACACCACTGCTGCACAAGGGGACTCCATGCCCATTGATGTATCCTGGGGAGTGCAAAGCCACAGTCTCTCAAGTCTCTCCAGTGGGTGGGTTGCCAACTGCTTTATCCTGGAGAGTTCAAAGCCACGGTCTCTCAAGTCTCTCCAGTGGGTGCTTTGCCCACTGCTTTATCCTGGGGAGTGCAAAGCCACAGTCTCTCCAGTGGGTGGTTTGCCCACTGCTTTTTCCTGGGGAGTGCAAAGCCACAGTCTCTCAAGTCTCTCCAGTGGGTGGGTTGCCCACTGATTTATCCTGGGGAGTGCAAAGCCACAGTCTCTCAAGTGGATAACAGTCTTCACTGGTTCTGCAGGGGGCCTGGTGCCCAGAGTGCTTCATCCTGCCAAGGACTGAGGTAGTGGATGTCATTCTCCACTGGTTCTGGAGGGAGCCTGGTGCCCAGAATGCTTCATCCTGCCAAGGACTGAGGTAGTGGATGTCATTCTCCACTGGTTCTGGAGGGGGCCTGGTGCCCAGAGTGCTCCACGTGCTATTCCCTCACCTGGGTGTGCATGCCACGAGATCTGCAAGGTTCAGGTAGCATGATATGTCATGGAGGCAGCTACATACCCCACTCTGCTGCGGCTGCGCCTTCCACCTGCAGGTGTAAACAGTGATGGAAGAAATGCCTCATGGAAGCTGCCCAGGGTCCAGGAACTCTCTTCCAGCCTCAGACGACTGACCACTGGGGATGATAGCCATGTCAGCAGTGGTGCCTGTGTCCGAGGATGCCACAGGGCCTGTGGCGGTGCTTGCGGCGGTGTCTGTCGCGGCGGTGCTTGTGGCAGTGTCTGTTGCAGCAGTGCTTGTGGCGGTGCTGGTGGCGGTGCATGGGTCAGCACCTGCCGAGGGACACAGCAGGACGTTTCCTAGAGCCTCGGATGGCTGCCCACTGGGGAAGAGGCTGGGGGCTGTGGCTGAGGCTGTAGACGTGCCAGACGCGGTGAACGTGGCGGTTGTGGTGGCGATTATGGTGGCGGGACAGCTAGCGGTGTTCGCCACCGTACAGGTTGGTGTGGTCGTGGACGGAAAGTGTGACACTGGTCTCTCAGTCGGTGCCACCATGCCCTCTCCTGACCTGCTCTTCAGCTTTTGGCCCTTCTCCAGCTTTGATGGTGCCGCAGTTGTCTTGCCACTATCCCCTTTGGTTTTTGCTGAGCCCTTGGTGGCTGGTACTTTCAGCTTCTCCCTCCAGGATGTAGGCACCTTTTTCACCTTGGCAGGTGGCGGAATCTCATTGCCCTCGCTACATGGCACACTGACAGCCCTGATGGGTGGCGCACTCCATGACCCAGCAGTTGCTGGCACCACTGTGCCTAGGGATTTGGTGACTGAGGTGCTGGGCTGGGACCTGGAAAGCCTGGCCCTAGGGGAAGGACAGGGGCAGAGGTGTAGGGAAGAGGTTAATGTTAGCCAGGATGAGTTTCTTAGACACAGTGGGATGGGAAGATAGAGGGGGTTTGGGAGTGGAAGTAGAGGTAGTGGTTGTAGGAAGTGTACGTCTGCTGAATTTGGGTGAAGGTGCATGGGCCGGAGGTGGATGGCTGGTGGGTGGTTGTGTGCCTGCGTTTGTTTACTTCGGGAGGAGGGCTCACGGACACACTGGAAGAGGACACTGGGGATGTGTGCATGGTAGTGGGGATAGTGAGTGCACGTGAGCAGTGTGTGGTGATGGGCGTGCTGGAGGCAGTGGCTGAGGATGTAGTGCATGCAGGTGTGAGTGGAGATGAGAAAGGGAGGGAGGAGGAAGACGTGGAGGGGGGGACACAGTGGATGTTGCTGTGTCTGCATGGAGATGGTGCTTGTGTGTCTGTGGGATGTGTGGTGCTTATGTTTGCCTGAGCCACTCTTGTGTGTTGATGAGTGTGCATGCTGGTCTAATGGTGTGCTTGGAATAGGCTGAGGTACTGGGAATTGGGTCTGGGTGGAAGAAGTTGGAGGGAGGAGGCTGGACACAGGGACAATGGCTGCCATCAGTGCAGAGGACAGAGCCTGAAATGCTCTCTGTTGGGCTGCCTGGCCAGAATGAATGCCCTCCAGGTATGCATTTGTTTGATGCAAATGCCTCTCTACACCCTAAATGGCATTCAAAATGGTTGATTGCCCAACAGTGAGGGATCTCAGGAGGTCAATAGCCTCCTCACTGAGGGCAGCAGGGCTGACTGGGGCAGGGCCTGAGGTGCCTGGGGCGAAGGAGATGCCCACCCTCCTGGGTGAGCGGGCACAGGACTCACGCTGAGGGGCTGCTGGGAGGGCGGTGCTGGTAGGGTGGGTGGCAGCTGTACCTGTTGATGCGGTGGGCGGGCACAGAGGTGCCCACCACGGCAAGGGAGCTCCCATCAGAGGAGGAGTCGCTGTCACTGCTGTCTGCTCCTGTCCCCGCCGTGGAGCTCCCCTCGCCCTCCATCCCACTGGTGGCTTCAGACTCTATTGTTTCACCCTCCAGGGCCAAGTGGGTTGCAGCTCCCTCCTGCTCTGGTGCCAATGCTCCTCTGATGATGCTATTGCGCACAAGAACAGAAAGACCACAAAAATGGGGGGGTGGAAGACAGAAGAAAGACATGTTCACTGCATGCAACACCACTACCGTTGGCGGACAAAACACACATGGAGCAGCCCTCTGCACTATGCCATGCACTAACAGTTCCTAGAAATTTCAGCTGACCATGGGGTACGAGGCCTAAGACCAATTGCTGGACACCTGGAAGTCACAGGAGCCTGACTAGGTGTATTTGGCTCTTACCACTGATGGGGTTGGGGTGCCACATTGCCTACCTCACAAGGCACTTTGCCTACCAACTTCGCCCTGGCTTAGGGGAACCCACTGCCCACCTCGCCCACCCATACACCTCGTAATGTGCTCAGAGTCAGCTGAATGGGAGTGTACTCACTCCTTTGTGGCTGCTGTGATGCCCTCAAGCTCCCATTCAGCTCCGGATAGCCACAGCCAGGATCCAGAACATCAGGGGGGGTCATGGTGCAACGGGCCCCCCTCCCACGTTGGGAGGCCTCTGCCATCTTCTTGCTCCAGCAGCGCAGTTCCTCCCATCTTTTACAGCAGTGGGTGCTCCGTCTGTGGTATGACCCCAAGGGTCCGGACGTCCTTGGCGATGGCACGCCAAATACCCTTCTTCTGGTGGGCGCTGACCTAGAGGAATGGTCAGGGGGAAAAGTAAATGACTTACCCTTCCGGACCGTCATAATCATTGCCCCCCAGTTCCCACCCTTGCCCAGGTGCACATACACTCCCCATCTGCACATACAGGCCTCAGCCCCCCGTATCTTCAATCCACACCACTCAAAACAGGCATTGCCCATGCAGCATGCTCACAGTGTACTTCCCTGTTTGTCTGGAGGACCATACAGTTGCGTGAACTGGGGGAGGACCCCATCCACTAGTTTCTCCAACTCCTCCGAAGTGAAGGCAGGGGCCCTTTCCCCAGACACATGAGCCATCTTCGCTTCCAGACTGAGGTCACAGCAGCACTTGCAGTGTAGGTCCCTTCCTGTTGAAAGTCCGGTATCAAGTGAGTAAACAGAAAGAAAATGGCGGTCACGTCCATGGCGGTGCGTACCACCACTGCCGGCGTACATCGTTATTGGCTCCTGGGACCCATAGGGCCCAATGTTAACCAACGCCGAATTGCGCCGTGGTCTTCGACCGGCCACCGCAACGGTGTAGAATGCCAGTGCAGTTACCTCATATCCCCTTGTCCCACCTTACAGGTCAGGCAGCCGCCATTTCAGGGGGCCACATGGGATGGATGTTAACTGCGTCACACCTATCTAGGCCGGGAATATAGACAGATACCAGAACATTGCGGATCAATAACGTTTCTGAAAATAAGACATTGTGATTCCTCAGTGCTGGATGACTCTCTGCTCGCTGTTCTCCTCCATAGGGCACGTCCACTGGAGCAGGTGATAAGATGGTAGCATCCTCCGGTGTACAGACCCCTGGTGGACCGGTCGACAATGGAAGAGAGACACATCCTGGTCACATACAGACTTGATCGTGCAACAATCCAGGAACTGTGTGCCCAGTTGGAGCCGGACCTGATGTGAGCTATCCGCCATCCCACAGGAATCCCCCCTCTAGTGCAGGTCCTGTTTGTACTCCATTTCCTGGCCAGTGGGTCTTTTCAAACAACAGTGGCCATGGCATCAGGGATGTCCCAGCCAATGTTCACTAACGTGTTGTCCAGAGTGTTGTCTGCCCTGCTGAAACACATACACAGCTACATCGTTTTCCCTCAGGTGGAGGATTTGCCCACAGTGAAAGGTGTTTTCTATGCCCTGGGACATATCCCAAACATCAGTGGTGCCATTGATGGTACACATGTGGCATTTGTACCCCCCTGCAGAAATGAACAGGTGTACAGATACCAGAAGAGCTACCATTCTATGAATGTGCAGATGTTGTGTTTGGCAGACCAGTACATCTCCCATGTCAATGCCAAGTATCCTGGCTCTGTGCATGACGCTTACATTTTGAGGAATAGCAGCATCCCTTATGTGATGGGCCAACTCCAGAGGCACCGTGTGTGGCTAATAGGTGAGGGCAAAGTCCCAATACAGTTGACATAGCTTTCTAGGTATGGGGCTGTCCCTAAGGGTTAGTGTGTGTCTAACAGTTGTCCCACGACATTTGCAGGTGACTCTGGTTACCCCAACCTGACATGGCTACTGACCCCAGTGAGGAATCCCAGGACAAGGGCAGAGGAACGCTACAATAAGGCACATGGGCGAACTAGGAGGGTGATCGAACGCACCTTCAGCCTCCTGAAGGCCAGAATCCAGTGCCTCCATCTGACAGGTGGCTCCCTCTACTACTCACCAAAGAAGGTGTGCCAGATAATCGTGGCCTGTTGTATGCTGCACAACCTGGCTTTGCCAGGTGCCTTTTCTGCAGTAAGATGGGCCAGGTGGTGGTCTTGTGGCAGCTGTGGAGCCTGTGGACAGTGAGGAAGAGGAGGGGGAAGAAGAGGATATCGACAACCGAAACAAAATAATCATGCAATACTTGCAGTGAGACACAGGTAAGAAGGTGCCACTGCTTCCCACATTTCATTCTATTGTTGGAACTAACATAAGTGTGTCATTTTCATTTAGTGTATGGACCCTGACTTGTCCCTTTGACTTTCCATTTCACAAATTTGGGTCCCACTTTGTGCCCTCTGCTATGTTTACTGCTGGCCTACAGCTGTGTTACATTGGTATGTGAACATGTAAATTGACATTGCTATATTCCATAGTTATTGCAATTACACATTTGTGAAAGCACAGACTGACTCCAGATTGTTTTGTGATTGAAGTGTGTTTATTCCTGTGCAAATAAGTGGAAGGGGTTATAAAATGGGCTGGGGGGATGGTGGAGGAACGTCCATGGCAGAGTCCAGTCTATTTGTTTCACAGGTGCATTGTCCAAAGGGGCTTTGGCAGTGGAGCAATGGCAGTTTAAGGATGGACAGGGTGACATAGTGGGACAGAAGGGTGACATTCAGGGGGGGTCTCATTTTCTGGCGGGGGTCTTGGCAATGTTCTCTGTCTTGTTCCTGGATCTCAGGGACCGTTTGTGGGGTGGTTCTCCATCTGCAGGGGGTGAGGTGCTGGTGTCTTGTTGTTCCTGTGGCGATGCCTCCTGTCCACTAGCGCCTGCCGGAGGTGGAGGGCTGTTCATCGTCCAGGCTAGTGTCAGGGGCCCCTTGTTGTGCCACTGTGTCCCTCCTGGTGTTGAGAAGGTCTGCCAGCACCCCTGCAATGGTGACATGGGTGGTATTAATAGACTTCAAGTCCTCTCTGATCCCAAGGTAGTGTTCCTCCTGCAGCCACTGGGTCTCCTAAAACTTGGAGACAGTACTGTTGCCATAGTCTCCTGGGAATGATGGTAAGCTCCCATGATGTTGGAGAGTGCTTTGTGGAGAGTGGGTTCCCCGGGCCTGTTCTCCCCCTGTCGCACAGCAGGCCTCCCAGTTTCGCTGTTATCCTGTGCCTCTGTCCCCTGAACCGTGTGCCCACTGCCACTGCCCCAGGTCCCTGATTTTCTTGGGTTGGTGGGTTTGCCTGCGTTCCCCGTAGTGGTGGACACACTGCTGATTGACGTGTCCTGGGGACAGAGGGATGGGCCCGCTGGGTGAGTGCTGTGCTGGTGTTTTCTCAGGGGGGAGGCTCTGTGGTAGCTTGTGACAGTGTCAGCGGAACCGACTGTCCCGAGGTCCCATATGGGCCGGGCTGGTCATCTTGATCCAGTTGTGCAGAGCTGCTGTCATCACTGTGGGCATCTTCTGTGGGTGGACTGGATATGTCTGGCACCTCCTGTCCGGTGACATTGGGTAGGGGTCCTAGTGGGATGTAAATGCATAATTATTGTATCTGTGTGTGCCATCGTGTGCAATGGGTGAGTGACCCTCTACTCCAGTGCTTGCATTATTGGCTTGATCCTTGTGTGAATGGTGATTTTGGGGCATGAGTGAGTCTCTGTAGTGGACATGCTTGGGTGATGGGTGTCCATGCATTGGTGTCACATGCAGGGCTTGGTTTTGGGATGTGTGGGTTGTGTTGGTGGGGTATCTGTGGGTTTTTGGGGTGATGGGTGTGAGGGTGAGGGTGGGAGTATGTGATGGCATATAGGTGGGGTGGGGGGGATAAGGCATAGTAAAGATTTGCCTTACCAGAGTCCAGTCCTCCTGCTACTCCTGCGAGGCCCTCAGGATGCAGTATTGCCAAGACTTGCTCCTCCCACGTTGTTAGTTGTGGGGGAGGAGCTGGGGATCCACCGCCAGTCCTCTGTACAGCAATCTGGGTCTGCAGACCACGGAACTCACCTTCCCCCGTAGGTCAATCCACCTCTTTCTGATGTCATCCCTAGTTCTTAGATGCTGTCCTACTGCGTTGACCCTGTCAACAATTCTGCGCCATAGCTCCATCTTCCTTGCAATGGAGGTCTGCTGCACCTGTGATCCGAATAGCTGTGGCTCTACCCGGACGGTTTCCTCCACCATGACCCTGAGCTCCTCCTAAGAGAACCTGGGCTGTTGTTGAGGTGCCATGATGTGGTGTGGGGGAAGTTTGAGGTGGTGTCTGTTGTGATGTGTGAGGGTGTGTTTTGGTGTGTGTTGTTTGAGGTGCATGGATGTTGTGTAAGTGATGGTGTTGTGTGTCTGTGGAATGCTGGTGTTGTTTTAGGTAGTGTATCTCTCTGGCGTGATTTCAAAATTCTGGTAGTAAGTGTTTGTGGGTGATGTGGGTCTGTGCTTTATATTGGATTGGGTGTGTGGGTGTGGTGTGTGTATGTGTATCAGATGTGTGTATTTCGAATTGTCCAATGTGGTTGTATTTTGTGTATGTGTGTGTATTTTGAATGCAGCGGTGTGTACCGCCAATGGATTACCGCAGTTGAAAGACCGCCACGTTGATTCATGGGTCGTGATAGTGTGGGTGTATTTCTGTTGGCATGACGGTGTCGGTTTTGTTATCGCCAAAGTATCATTGACCTTTGGTGTGGCGGTCTTGTGTGGGTGTCTGTATTGTGCCGGATTCCGGGCTGTGGGTCGTAATACCTGTAGCAGAATTCCGCGGCCGCAGCGGTATGTTGGCGGTCTTCTGCACGGTGGTAAGCGGGATTTACCGCCAGGGTTGTAATGAGGGCCTATGTCCATTATCACTTGATTGGTGATGGAAAATTGGAGAGAGGTGTAGCTTGCTGAATTACTTCAAGTCCACAAATCACACAGTCTGCATTCACACTGACTGAATGATGTCATCAATAAAGTCATCAATTAGGTCATTCAATATGTTATGAGTGTTGTGAAATAGGGGTTCATAATCAGTGCATGGTAAAGGCACAAGTTATCATTAGCTCAGTAAACTACATTTGTGAATGTCAGTTTTTTCATACTTAAAAGTTTAAATGAGTTTTTATTTCACTTCAACAGCAAACTAAAAAATAATTTTAACTTTTGCTTTTTCACTGAATCTTTGCTTTTTCAACATGAACTAAGATGTTAGCCTATTCCTAACTAGAGCATGACTTTAACCTTTGAGTTTTTTGAGTTAATTTCATTTTTTTTAATCTTATTCAAACTTGAGCGTGCACCCAACAGTCTTGAGCAACCTACTATCAATATCCTTGCTGTACATGATTTTCTGTTGTGTGCAGTGTGCGTTTGGCTGCAGGCCATGGCCTCTGGCCGGGCCCTGTCCTCAACTCCCCTGATTGTAGCCAACCTCATGCCACTCATAAGTATGGCTATGTACAGAGAACGGTGAGCCATAGGTTTAGGCCTCTATATATATACTACAAATATTACATTGCCATATATATATATGTATAAATATGTTAGGAATGGGGTCTATGGTTGGCAGTCACGTTACCCCCTGTCCAACAAAGGACCCTCACTCTAGTCAGGGTAAAGGAGAATCACCCTCAGTTAACCCCGCTCACCCCCTTGGTAGCTTGGAACAAGCAGACAGGCCCAAATTCAGAAGCAAGATGTAAAGTATTTGTACCAACACACACAGAAACTCAGTGAAAACACTACAAAATGACACAATGCAGGTTTAGAAAAGATAGATAATATTTATCTAAATAAAACAAGACCAAAATAACAAAACCCAACATACACAAGTAAAGTTATGAATTTAAAAGGCAAAAGAGTCTTAATTCCTTTAGAAATCAGTGAGAACGTTGTTAGCGTACAAAAGTACGTGGGTAGTGTCAAAATAACTCCACATGGGCAAGCTTGCATCAATTTCTCACTCACAAGCGAGACCGTGCATCATGTCTCCTCCAGTTGGGTCGGTGTGTGTTGTTTTTCCTCTCCTGCAAGAGAGCGATGCATCGATCTAGACAGGCACCTTGGGTCCAGGCAGGCTTTACATTGTTTTTGAAAGCCCAGCGAGGTTGTGTTGTGTTGAAAATTCAATAGCACAGTATCACAAAACCGCTCTGCATGGGGTTTGCGTTGTTATCAGCCTCCGTTAGCGTGTGCTGCGCGTCGTTTCTCCAGTCGTGTTACGTCGATCTTCCAGCCGAGATGCAGGTGGAGCGTTGATTTCAGCCGCGAAGCCAGTGGCGTGTCATTTCTCAGGCACGTCACGGAAGGTGCATTGAAAATGTCCCCACACAGTGGTCTGTGCGTGGATTTTCAGTCTTGGTCTGCCAGCTTTACCTTTCATGGACCCAGGAACTGGATAGGGCACCTCTTGGCAGGGCAGGAGTCTCAGAAGAAAGTCCAGGTGCTGGCAGGGGAAGTCTTTGATGGCCCTGAGATTTCAACAACAGGAGGCAAGCTCAGTTTAAGCCCTTAGAGATTCTTCACAAGCAGGAATGCACTACAAAGTCCATTCTTTGTCCCCTTTCACAGGCAGTAGCAGCAACTGCAGGATAGCTTCATAAAGCAAAGTCACAGCCAGGGCAGCACTTCTTCTCAGCTCTTCAGCTCCTCCTTGGCAGAGGTTCCCCTTGATTCCAGAAGTGATCTCCTTTTCAGGGGTTTGGGTGCTCTTTGTCTACCCCTTTCTTCCTTTGAAGTAGGCCTACTTCAAAAGGAAAGTCTCTCGTTTGTGAGATCCTGCTTGCCCAGGTCAGGCCCCAGACACACACCAGGGGGTTGGAGACTGCATTGTGTGAGGGCAGGCACAGCCCTTTCAGTTGTGAGTGACCACTCCTCCCCTTCCTCCTAGCACAGATGGCTCATCAGGATATGCAGGATACACCCCTGCTCTCTTTGTGTCACTATCTAGAGAGAGGTGCAAACAGCCCAACTGTCAAACTGACTCAGACAGGAAATCCACAAACAGGCAGAGTCACAGAATGATTTAAGCAAGAAAATGCCTACTTTCCAAAAGTGGCATTTTCAAACACACAATCTCAAAACCAACTTTACTAAAAGGTGTATTATTAAATTGTGAGTTTAGAGACCCCAAACTCCACATGTCTATCTGCTCCCAAAGGGAATCCGTGCTTTAATCATATTTGAAGGCAACCCCCACGTTAAACTATGAGGGAAATAGGCGTTGCAACAGTAAAAAAAGAATGTGGCAGTATTCCACTGTCAGGACATATAAAACACATTAGTATATGTCCTACCTTAAACATACACTGCACCTTGCCTATCAGGCTACTTAGGGCCTCCCTTAGGGTTGTCTTACATGTAGGAAAAGAGAAGGTTTAGGCCTGACAAGTGGGTACACTTACCAAGTCGAATTGGCAGTTTAAAACTGCACACAGACACTGCAGTGGCAGGTCTGAGCCATGTTTACAGGGCTTCTAATGTGGGTGGCAAAACCAGTGCTTCTGGCCCACTAGTAGCATTTAATTTACAGGCCTTGAGCACTTCTAATGCACTGTACTAGGGTCTTACCAGTAAATCAAATATGTCAATCATGGAAATCTAATTGCACATACATTGTACATAGGAGCACTTGCACTTTAGAACTGGATAGCAGTGGTAAAGTGCCCAGAGTAACAAAAACAGCAAAAACAGAGTTCAGCACATATCAACAACCTGGGAAGCAGAGGCAAAAAGTTAGAGGAGACCACGCCAAGGATGCCAAGACTAACTATATCGGTTCCGGCCTCTTAATCGCGGAGAGTTACGGCAGGGTAGCGAACCCTTATGAATCAAAACAACACGTTGCCAGAACATGGGGAGCTCATCGGCGTTATCAAAACAACGTACCGCGACTCTTTGAACACCAGCGTGTTTATTTCAAAACCAAGAATGAAACCCTATGAGTTTCGGAGCCTCCACTCCTTGTTCACAGGTTAAAACAGTGCCCATTTCATTCTCTGCCTAAATACCATATCAACTGCACTCTCTCAGAAAACACAAACATTGGACTAACAGAACTTGATAATCCTGAAAAAAGTGTTTCGGCCATCTTTGAATATGCTAAGATTTCATTGTTTCTACTTCACAATACATCTCCAGATCACAAAAATAACTCTATTTTATGCTTCTTATTAATCAAAAAAATATATATAATTCTGCTACTTCAATACTTTTGATAAACATACTTGTAATTTTTAAACTAAACATTCTCTTGCTGATACTTTATCACCTTATTAATCGCAATCATAAACAAATCGCACAACCATCATGAGATCCGCTTCATACAAAATATTGAAACCCAGTATGAACTTACAGTATGTAATTCTCAATAAATGCATATAAAGTAAAAGTCTCATTTCTCAATTACAGGAACTTTATATAAAAATACGATCTCACGCTATCCTTGCCAGTTCATCAATTTAATGGCTCTTTTGCTTTTCAATTCTGTTGGCACAATGTCACCCTAATGAATAGAGAAACACAATTAGTCAGGTTTAAAATTATTCACATATAAATATAAACATTTAACCTAATAAATTGTAACAATATCTACTTGCTTCTATGAAAAAAACATTTTTCATTCAAACACCAAAAACAAATATGTGTACAAGCTAGCTGATAAACATTAAAGAAAAAATCAGTGTCCTATACTATCCTACATGTACTGATAACTCCTCATCGAGATTAAATCCTCCTGGATGAATTGTTCTATACTTAATGATGAATTTTTACTCTAATCTCCTGAGTTCTTGTTCTCTGTTCCCACCTCTCATATGGATAGGAATATTATCCAACACACAGAATTTAAGTAAATTAATATTCTTTTCATGATCCTGGGCAAAATGTCTCTCAATTGGGTATGTCTTATCCTCCCTAGTTATAGATCTCATATGCTCCAGCATACGTTTCTTTGCCTTGTGAATAGTGCTACCAATGTAACACTTGTCACAAGGACACCTCAAATCGTAAATAAAAAATTCTGTGTTACAGTTCAAATGTTTTCTAATTATGAAAGGTCGAGTTTGTTGAGATAACTGTATTTGTTTGCAGCTGTTGCTGCCTCAACATGCCTTACAAGATCCACATATATAAAAACCTTGTATTGATGTCTGTCTATAACTTTTTTCAGAGTCAAATTAAATGGTGCACAGCTCATCTTTAAGGGAGGCACATCTCCTAAAGGTAACCTGGGGCCTTTGCCCAATAACCTCTACCAAATGCTCCTCTGTTCTTAATATGTCCCAAAATCTATTCAAACTACGTCTTAATTCCCATGCTTGATCATGAAAGATTGTAATAAATCTTACAGGTTGGCTTTCCTCATCATTATCCTTAACCTGGGAGATTATGAATTTTTCACGGTCCACCAACAGCACTTTTTTAAAAGTGTTTTCAATGAGGTTCTAGGGATAACCTCTCTCACTGAATCTATTACTCATGATGTTTGCTTCAAGAAGGAAATCTTTGTCATCACTACAATTTCTAAGTAATTCTCCATATGGAATGCTCCGTATAAGATTAGTGGGATGACAGCTTTTAGCATGAAGCAGGCTGTTTCCAGCTGTTTTCTTTCTAAACAATGTACTTACTAATCTCATATCCCTGACCTCCAATTTCAAATCTAAAAATTCTATTTCAGATCGATGTACATGATCTGTGAATTTTAGATTCAACTGATTGTCATTCAGTTGTTTAGCAAAGTCAAGTGCCTCGTTCTCACTGCCATTTCAAATACAAAAAATATCATCAATATACCAAACCCAAAGAACAGCGAGGTCGTCAAACAGACAGATTTTATATACTACCTGCTCCTCCTACCAGTCCAGGTAGAGTCCTGCATAGCTAGGGGCGAAGCAAGTACCTATCGCTGTCCTTTGTGTTTGTCGGTGGGGACAGCGGGGTTTTGTGCGTGCCTGCCTCTCCCTCCTATCACTGCTTTCTGCTATGCTCAGCCCAGTTTTGTGCATGTCTGCTGCTTGTTCCTTTCTCATTCTCACTGTTATGTCCTTGTTCTTAACCCAGTTTTGTGCATGCCTGCTGTCCTTCCTCCATTCCCTCCTTCTCACTGCTTTGTCTTTGCGCTCATCCCAGTTTTGTCTGTGCCTGCTGCCTGCCTCTCAATCCTTCTCACTACTTTCTGTTTGCAAGCCGCCTGGGTTTGTGTGTGCCTGCTGCCTGCCTCTTCCTCCTTTTCACTGCTTTCTCCTTGCTTTCATCCTGGTTTTGTGCAGTCTGCTGTCCTCCTTTCACTCCTTCTCACTGCTATGTCCTTGTGCTTATTCCAGTTTTGTACTTGCCTGAAGCCTGCCTTTCCCAATTTTATCATTGCATTTTCTTTGCACTCAACCGAGTTTTGTGTGTGCCTGCTGCCCTCCTTTTCCTCCTTCTTACTGCATTTTGCTTCTGCTCAGTCTGGTTTTGTCCATTCATTTTGGCCACTTCACCCTCCTTCTCACTGTTTTGTGCTTGCCCATGACTACTTTTCCCTCCTTCTCATTGCTTTTTCTTTGCACTCAGCCCAGTTTTGTGTGTGCTTGCTGCCCTACTTTCCATCCTTCTCATTGTTTTCAGTTTCTGCTCAGTCCAGTTTTGTGCGTGCCTGCTGCCTACTTCTCCCTATTTCTCATTGCTTTCTGTTGTACTCACCCTGGTTTTGGGCATGCCTGTTACCAATTTGAACCTTCTCCACACTGCATTCTCCTTGCTCTCAGGATTTTTTTTGTGTATGCCTTCTCTTCTCCATTCCCTCCTTCTCACTGCTTTGTCCTTGCGCTCAGCCCGGTTTTGTCTATGTCTGTTGCGTGCCTCTCCCTCCTTCTCATTACTTTCTGCTTATTCGGTCTGGTTTTGTGCATGCCTGCCACCTGCCTCTTCCTCCTTCTCACTGGTTTCTCCTTGCTTTCAGTCTGCTTTTGTGCGTGCCTGCTGTCCTCCTTTCTATCCTTCTCACTGCTTTGTCCTTGTACTTAGCCAGGTTTTGTGTTTGCCCGATGCCTGCCTTTCCCACTTTATCATTGCATTTTCTTTGTGCTCGCCCGGTTTTGTGTGTGCCTGCTGCCCTGCTTTCCTTTATTCTCACTGGTTTCTCCTTGCGCTCAGCTCAATTTTGTGTTTGTCCAATGCAAGCCTTTCTTTCCTTCTCATTGCTTTTTTCTTAATCTCTGTCCGAATTTGTGTGTGCCTGCTGCCCCCCTTTACCTCCTTCTCAATGCTTTCTCCTTGGTCTCAGCCTGGATTTGTGCATGCCTGCTGTCTTCCATTCCCTCTTTCCCACTGCTTTGTCCTTGCGCTCAGCCTGGTTTTGTACGTGCCTTCTCCCAGTCTCTCTCTCCTTCTCACTACTTTCTGCTTGCACTCCAGAGTTTGTGCGTGCCTGCCTCTTATTTCTTCTCAATGCTTTATCCTTGCTCTCAGTCTGGTTTTGTGCTTGCCTGTTGCCTTCTTTTCCCTCTCTCCTCACTGCTTTCTCTTGCGCCTAGCTCTTTTTTGTCCATTCCTGCTGCCTGCATCTCCCACCTTCTCACTACTTTCTGCTTACACTCAGCCCAGTTTTATGTGTGTCTGCTGCCTCCCTCTTCCTCCTCCTCGCTGCTTTCTCCTTGCTCTCAGCCTGGTTTTGTGTGTTCCTGATGTCCTCCTTTCCCTCCTTCTCACTGCTTCTCACTGCTTCTTCCTTGTGCACAGCCTGGTTTTGGTGGTGCCTAGTCCCTGCTTCACCTTTTTCTCACTGCTTCTTCCTTGTCTCAGCCTGATTTTTTGCATGCCTGCAGCCTGTCTCTCCCTCCTTCTTCTATTTTCTGCTTCTGCTAAATCCAGATTTGTGCATTTTGGCTGTCCTCCTTTCCATGTTTCTCACTGCTTTGTCCTTATGCTGAGCCCTGTTTTGTCCTTCCCTATTGCCTACCTTTAATTCTTTCTAACTGTTTTCTCTGTGTGCTCAGTCTGGTTTTGTCTATGGCTGCTGCCTGACTTTCCCTCCTTCTCAATGGTTTCTCCTTGCACTCTGCATGGTTTTTAGCAACCCTGCTGCCTGCCTCTCCCTCCTTCTCACATCATTCTGCTTGTCTCAACCCATTTTTTTGCATGCCTGCTCTTCATCTGCTCACTCCTTTCTGCTTGTGCTTAGCTCGGTTTTGTGCATGCCTGCTACCTGCCTATCCCTCTTTCTCACTGCATTCTGCTTGGCTTAACCTGGTTTTGCGTATGCCTGCTGCCTGCATCTCAATCTTTCTCACTCGTTTCTGCTTGTGTTCAGCCTGGTTTTGTGCACGCCTGTTGCCTGCCACTTTTTCCTTCGCATTACTTTCTGTTTGTGCTCAGCCTGTATTTGTGCATGCCTGCTACATTGCTCTCCCTCCTTCTCTCTACTTTCTGCTTGTGCTCACCCAGTTGTGTGTGTGCCTGTCTTCTGCCTCTCCCTCCATCTCACTGCTTTTTGCTTGCTCTCAGCCTGGTTTCGAGCAGTGCCGCTGCCTGCCTCACCCTTTTAACTGCTTTCTGCTTACACTCAGCCCTGTTTTGTGTGTGACTGTGGCCTGCTTCACCCTCCTTCTCACTGCTTTCTGCTTGAACTCAGCCTGTTTTCTGGGTGCCTGCTGCCCTCCTTTTCGCCTAGCTTTGTCAATGCCTGCTGTCGCTCTACCCTTCTTCTCATTGTTCTCTTCTTGTGCTTAGCCCAGTTTTATGCATGCCTGCTGTCTTCCTCTTCCTCCTTCTCACTGCTTTCTGTTTGTGCTCAGCCTAGTTTTGTGTGTGCCTGCTACCTGCCTCTCCCTCCATCTCACTGCTTCCTGCTTGCTCTCAGCCCAGTTTTGTGTGTGAATGCCTTCCTGCCTCTCCCTCCTACTCACTGCTTTCTGCTTGTGCTCAGCCCTGTTTTATGTGTGGCTGCTGCCCGGCCCTCTCTCCTTCTCACTGGTTTGTCCTTGTGCTCAATCCAGTTTTGTCTGTGCCTGCTGTCTGCCTTTTTCTCCTTCTTATTGCATTTTACTTGCACTCAGCCTGGTTTTCTGAGTGCCTGCTGCTCTCCTTTCCCGCCTTCTCATTGCTTTCATCTTCTGCTTGACCCCAGTTATGTCCTTGCCTGATGCATGCATTTCCCTACTTCTCACTGCTTTTTCCCTCCAGTCAGCCTGGTATTGTGCATGCCTGCTCCCTCCTTTGCCTTCTTCTTATAGCTTTCTCCTTGGGCTCTAACCAGTTTTGTGTGTGCCTGCTGCCTGCCTCACCCTCCTTCTCACTGCTTTGTCCCTGTGCTCAGCCTAGTTTTGGTTTGTGTCTTCTGCCTGCCTCTCCCTCCTTCTCACTACTTTGTGCTTGAACTCAGCCCGGTTTTGAGCATGTCTGATGCCTGCTTTCCCTCTATCTCACTGCTTTCTGCATGTGCTCAGATGGGTTTTGTGTGTGCCTGCTTCCTGTCTCTCCCTGCTTCTCTCTGGTTTGTTCTTGTGATGAATCTGGGTTTGTCCCTGCCTGCTACCTGCCTTTCCCTCCTTTTTATGGCTTTTTCCTTGCACTCAGCCTAGTTTTCTGTGTGCCTGATGCCCTCCTTTCCTTCCTTCTCACTGCTTTCTCCCTGCTATTCTTATGCCTGCTGCTTGCATTTTCCTCCTTCTCATTGCTTTTTCCTTCCAGTCAGCCTCATATTGTTCATGTCTGCTCCGTGCTTTCCCTCCTTTTTACAACTCTGTCATCGCGTTCAGCCTAGTTTTGGGCATGCCTTCTGTCTGCCTCTTGCTCCTACTCACTGCTTTCTATTTGCACTCAGCTTCGTTTTGTGCATGCCTGCTGCATGGCTTTCCTTTCTTTTCACTGTTTCATGCCTGTACTCGGCCTGGATGTGATTGTTCCAGCTGCTTGCCTCCCCCTCCATCTCAATGCTTTCCGCATGTACTCTACCCAGTTTTGTGCACGCCTGCTGCCTGTCTCTCCTTCCTTCTCACTGCTTTCTCCTTGCTCTCAGCCTGGTTTTGTGTGTGTCTTCTGCCTGCCTCTTCCTACTCCTCACTTCTTTCTGCTTGTGCTCAGTACGGTTTTGTGCTTGCCTGCTTCCTGCCTCACCCTCATCCTCACTGCTTTCTGCTTGAGCTCAGCCAGGTTTTGTGCCTGCCTCCTGCCCACCTCTACCTCCTCCTCACTCCTTACTTCTTCTGCTCAGCTTAATTTGTGCATGGCTGCTGCCTTTCTTACCCTTCTCCTCACGTTTTTGCACTTGCCCTCAGCCCGATTTTGTTTGTGTGTGCTGCCTGCCCCTCGCTCCTTCTCACTGGTTTGTCCTTGTGCTCAGTCCACTTTTTTCTGTGGCTGCTGTCTGCGTTTTCCTCCTTATTGCATTTTACTTGCACTCAGCCCGGTTTTATGAGTGCCTGCTGCTCTCCTTTCACTCATTCTCATTGCTTTCATCTTCTGCTTGGCCCAGTCATGTCCATGCCTGATGCCTGCATCTCCCTACTTGTCACTGCTTTTTCCCTCCAGTCAGCCTGGTATTCTGCATGCCTGCTCTCTCCTTTGCCTTCTTCTCATAGCTTTCTCCTTGTGCACTACCCTGTTTTGTGTGTGCCTTCTGCCTGCCTCACCCTCCTTCTCACTGCTTTGTCCCTGTGCTCAGCCTAGCTTTCTTTGTGTCTTCTGCCTGCCTCTCCCTCCTTCTCACTACTTTGTGCTTGCACTCAGCCAGGTTTTGTGCATGTCTGATGCCTACCGTTCCCTCTTTCTCACTGCTTTCTGCTTGTGGTCAGCCAGGTTTTATGGGTGCCTGCTTCCTGTCTCTACCTTCTTCTCACTGGTTTGTTCTTGTGATGAATATGGTTTTGTCCGTGCCTGCTGCCTGCCTTTCCCATCATTTATGGCTTTTTCCTTGCACTCAGCCCAGTTTTCTGTGTGCCTGATGCCCGCATTCCCCTCCTTATCACTGCTTTCTCCCTGCTATGCCCATGCCTGCTTCTTGCATTTCCCTCCTTCTCATTGCTTTTTCCTTCCAGGCAGCCTCATATTGTGCATGTCTGCTTTGTGCTTTCCCTCCTATTTACAACTTTGCCATTGCGTTCAGCCTAGTTTTGGGCATGCCTTCTGCCTGCCTCTTGCTCATACTCACTGCTTTCTATTTGCACTCAGCTTCGTTTTGTGCATGCCTGCTGCATGGCTTTCCTTTCTTTTCACTGTTTCATGTCTGTACTCGGCCTGGATGTGATTGTTCCGGCTGCTTGCCTCCCCCTCCATCTCAATGCTTTCCGCATGTACTCAACCCAGTTTTGTGCACGCCTGCTGCCTTGCTCTCCTTCCTTCTCACTGCTTTCTCCTTGCTCTCAGCCTGGTTTTGTGTGTGTCTTCTGCCTGCCTCTTCCTACTCCTCACTTCTTTTTGCTTGTGCTCAGTCCGGTTTTGTGCTTGCCTGCTTCCTGCCTCACCCTCATCCTCACTGCTTTCTGCTTGAGCTCAGCCAGGTTTTGTGCCTGCCTCCTGCCCACCTCTACCACCTCCTCACTCCTTACTTCTTCTGCTCAGTTTAATTTTGTGCATGGCTGCTGCCTTTCTTACCCTCCTTCTCACGTTTTTGCACTTGCCCTCAGCCCGATTTTGTTTGTGTGTGCTGCCTGCCCCTCGCTCCTTCTCACTGGTTTGTCCTTGTGCTCAGTCCACTTTTGTCTATGCCTGCTGTCTGCCTTTTTCTCCTTATTGCATTTTACTTGCACTCAGCCCGGTTTTATGAGTGCCTGCTGCTCTCCTTTCACTCATTCTCATTGCTTTCATCTTCTGCTTGGCCCAGTCATGTCCATGCCTGATGCCTGCATCTCCCTACTTGTCACTGCTTTTTCCCTCCAGTCAGCCTGGTATTCTGCCTGCCTGCTCTCTCCTTTGCCTTCTTCTCATAGCTTTCTCCTTGGGCACTACCCTGTTTTGTGTGTGCATTCTGCCTGCCTCACCCTCCTTCTCACTGCTTTGTCCCTGTGCTCAGCCTAGCTTTCTTTGTGTCTTCTGCCTGCCTCTCCCTCCTTCTCACTACTTTGTGCTTGCACTCAGCCAGGTTTTGTGCATGTCTGATGCCTGCCGTTCCCTCTTTCTCACTGCTTTCTGCTTGTGGTCAGCCAGGTTTTATGGGTGCCTGCTTCCTGTCTCTACCTTCTTCTCACTGGTTTGTTCTTGTGATGAATCTGGTTTTGTCCGTGCCTGCTGCCTGCCTTTCCCATCATTTATGGCTTTTTCCTTGCACTCAGCCCAGTTTTCTGTGTGCCTGATGCCCGCATTCCCCTCCTTCTCACTGCTTTCTCCCTGCTATGCCCATGCCTGCTGCTTGCATTTCCCTCCTCCTCATTGCTTTTTCCTTCCAGACAGCCTCATATTGTGCATGTCTGCTCCGTGCTTTCCCTCCTTTTTACAACTTTGTCATTGCGTTCAGCCTAGTTTTGAGCATGCCTTCTGCCTGCCTCTTGCTCCTACTCACTGCTTTCTATTTGAACTCAGCTTTGTTTTGTGCATGCCTGCTGCATGGCTTTCCTTTCTTTTCACTGTTTCATGCCTGTACTCGGCCTGGATGTGATTGTTCCGGCTGCTTGCCTCCCCCTCCATCTCAATGCTTTCCGCATGTACCCAACCCAGTTTTGTGCACGCCTGCTGCCTGTCTCTCCTTCCTTCTCACTGCTTTCTCCTTGCTCTCAGCCTGGTTTTGTGTGTGTCTTCTGCCTGCCTCTTCCTACTCCTCACTTCCTTCTAGTTGTGCTCAGTCCGGTTTTGTGCTTGCCTGCTTCCTGCCGCACCCTCATCCTCACTGCTTTCTGCTTGAGCTCAGCCAGGTTTTGTGCCTTCCTCCTGCCCACCTCTACCTCCTCCTCACTCCTTACTTCTTCTGCTCAGCTTAATTTTGTGCATGGCTGCTGCCTTTCTTACCATTCTTCTCACGTTTTTGCACTTGCGCTCAGCCCTATTTTGTTTGTGTGTGCTGCCTGCCCCTCTCTCCTTCTCACTGGTTTGTCCTTGTGCTCAGTCCACTTTTGTCTGTGCCTGCTGTCTGCCTTTTCCTCCTTATTGCATTTTACTTGCACGTAGCCTGGTTTTATGAGTGCCTGCTGCTCTCCTTTCCCTCCTTCTCATTGCTTTCATCTTCTGTTTGCCCCAGTCATGTCCATAATAATGCCTCCATCACCCTACTTCTCACTGATTTTTCCCTCCAGTCAGCCTGATATTGTGCATGCCTGCTCCCTCCTTTTCCTTCTTCTCATAGCTTTCTCCTTGGGCACTACCCTGTTTTGTGTGTACCTTCTGCCTGCCTCACCCTCCTTCTCACTGCTTTGTCCCTGTGCTCAGCCTAGCTTTGTTTGTGTTTTCTGCCTGCCTCTCCCTCCTTCTCACTACTTTGTGCTTGCACTCAACCATGTTTTGTGCATGTCTGATGCCTGCCTTTCCCTCTTTTTCACTGCTTTCTGCTTGTGGTCAGCCGGGTTTTATGGGTGCCTGCTTCCTGTCTCTCCCTGCTTCTCACTGGTTTGTTCTTGTGATAAATCTGGTTTTGTCCGTGCCTCCTGCCTGCCTTTCCCATCATTTATGGCTTTTTCCTTGCACTCAGCCCAGTTTTCTGTGTGCCTGATGCCCGCCTTCCCCTCCTTATCACTGCTTTCTCCCTGCTATGCCCATGCCTGCTTCTTGCCTTTCCCTCCTTCTCATTGCTTTTTCCTTGCAGACAGCCTCATATTGTGCAAGTCTGCTCCATGCTTTCCCTCCTTTTCACAACTTTGTCATTGCGTTCAGCCTAGTTTTGGGCATGCCTTCTGCCTGCTTCTTGCTCCTACTCACTGCTTTCTATTTGCACTCAGCTTCGTTTTGTGCATGCGTGCTGCATGGCTTTCCTTTCTTCTCACTGTTTCATGCCTGTACTCGGCCTGGATGTGATTGTTCCGGCTGCTTGCCTCCCCTCCATCTCAATGCTTTCCGCATGTACTCAACCCAGTTTTGTGCACGCCTGCTGCCTGTCTCTCCTTCCTTCTCACTGCTTTCTCCTTGCTCTCAGCCTGGTTTTGTGCGTGTCTTCTGCCTACCTCTTCCTACTCCTCACTTCTTTCTGTTTGTGCTCAGTCCGGTTTTGTGCTTGACTGCTGCATGCCTCACCTGCATCCTCACTGCTTTCTGCTTGAGCTCTGCCAGGTTTTGTGCCTGCCTCCCGCCTACCTCTACCTCCTTCTCACTCCTTACTTCTGCTCAGCTTGATTTTGTGCATGGCTGCTGCCTTTCTTACGCTCCTTCTCACTTTTTTGCACTTGCGCTCAGCCCGATTTTTTTTGTGTGTGCTGCCTGCTTCTCCCTCCTTCTCACTGCTTTCTGCTTGCACTTAGCCTGATTTTGTGTGTGCCTTCTGTCCTCATTTTCCTTCTTTTCCAAGCTTTTTCATTTGCGGTGAGACCAGTTTTGTGCTTGTTTGATACTGATTCTGCCTCCTTCCCACTGCTTTATGCTTGTGCTCAGCCCGGTATAGTGCATGCCTGCTGCTTACCTCACACTCCTTCTCACTGATTTGTCCTTGCTCTTAGCCTCTTTCTGTGCATGTCTTTTGTTATCCTTTCCCTTCTTCTCACTGTTTTATCATTGCACTCATCCCAGTTTTGACTGTATCTGGTGCCTGCCTTTCCCGCCTTCTCATTGCTTTTTTCATGCGCTCAGTGTGGTTTTGTGCATGCCTCCTGCCCTCCTTTTCCTAATTCTCACTGCTTTCTCCCTGCATTCAGTCTGGTTTTGTCAGTGCCTGCCTCTCCCTCCTTCTCACTGCTTTTCTGCTTGTGCACAGTCTGGTTTGTGCATGCTTGCTGAGTGCCTCGACCTCCTTCTCACTGCTTTCTCCTTGCTCTCAGCCCAGTTATGTTCATGCCTGCTGTCATCTTTTCCCTCATTATCACGACTTTGTCCTTGATCTCAGCCCAGTTTTGTCTGATTCTGCTGTGTGCCTGCTGTCCTACTTTGCCTCCTTCTCACTGCTTTCTGAGTGCACCAGTTTTGAGCATGCCTGCTGTCTGTCTCTCCCTCCTTATTACTGCTTTCTCCCTGTGTTCAGCCCAGTTTTGTCCATGCCTGCCTCTTCCTCCTTCTCACTGCTTGGGCACAGTCCATTTTTATGTATGCTTGCTGACTACCTCTCCCTCCTTCTCACTGCTTTCTCCTTGCTCTCAGCCCGGTCATGTTCATGCCTGCTGTCCTCTTTTCCCTCATTCTCACTGCTTTGCCCTTGAACACAGCCTAGTTTTGTCCAAGTCTGCTGCCTGTCTCTCCCTCCTTCTTACTTCATTTTGCTTGCTCTCAGCCTGGTTTTGTGGGTGCCTGCTGCCTGCGTTGCCCTCCTTTTCACTGATTTCTCCTTGCTCTCAACCTGGTTTGTCCATGCCTGCTGCCTGCCTTTCCTTCCTTCTCACAGCTGTCTCCCTGTGTTTAGCCTGGTTTTGTCCGTGCCTGCCTCTCCCTCTTCCTCACTGCTCCTCTGCCTCCTTCTCACTGTTTTCTTTGTGCACTCAGCCTTGTATGTGCATGCCTGTCTCTCCATCCTTCTCACTGCTTCGGCTTAAGTTCAGCCCAGGTTTTTTCATGCCTGCAGCCTGCCCCTCCCTCCTTCTCACTGCTTTCTGCTTGTACTCAGCCCAGATTTGTGCATGACTGCTGCCTGCCTATTCCTCCATTTCATTGCTTTCTCTGGCTGGGCAGCTTTGTGTCTGCCTGCTGTCCTCCTTTCCCTTCTTCTGAGTGCTTTCTGCTTTCGCCCTGCCCAGTTTTGTGTGTGCCTGCTGGCTTCATCCCCCTCCTTCTCACTGATTTCCTGCTTGAGCTTGGCCAGGTTATGTTCATGCCTGCAGCCTTCGCTCTCTCCTTTTCACTGCTTTCTCCTTGCTCTCAGCCCTATTTTGTGCATGACTAAGGCCTACATCTCCCTCCTTCTCACTGCTGTTTGCTTGCACTCAGCCCGGTTTTGTGCATGCCTGCTGGCTTGCCTCTCCCTCCTTCTCACTGGTTTGTCCTTGTGCCCAGTCCGGATTTGTCTGTGCCTGCTGCCTGCCTTTCGGCCCATCTCATTGCTTTTTCTTTGTGCTCTGCCCAGTTTTGTGTGTGCCTGCTGCCCTCCTTTCCCTCCTCAATGTTTTCTCCTTGCGCTCTGCCCAGTTATCTCCGTGTTTTGTGCCTGACATTCCCTCTGTTTCATTGCTTTTTCGTTACCCTCAGACTGGTTTTGTGCATTCCAGTCCCCCCTTTCCCTCCTTCTCACTACTGTTTCGTAGCTTTTAGCCCAGAGTTGTGCTTGCTTGCTGAATTCTTCTCCCTTCTTCTTACTGCTTTCTGCTCGCGCTCAATGCAGTTTTGTGTGCTCCTGCTCCCTGCCTCTCCCTCCACCGCATTGATTTCTACTTGCACTCAGCCCCTTATGTGCATGGCTGCTGCCTGCGTCTCTATCCTTCTCAATACTTTCTTCTTGTTTTCAGCCCAGTTATGTGCATGCCGGCTGTCCTCCTTTCCCTCCTTCTCAATGCTTTCTGTGTGCACTTAGGCCAGTTTTGAGCATGCCTGCTGCTTGTCTCTCCCTCCTTATCACTGCTTTCTCCCTGCATTCATTCTGATTTTATCCTTGCATGCCTCTACCTCCTTCTCACTGATTTCTCCTTGCTCTCAGCCCAATTATGTTAATGTCTGCTCTCCTTTCCCTGCTTCTCACTGCTTTGTTCTTGAGCTCAGCCCAGTTTTGTCTGAGTCTGCTGCCTACATACCACTCCTTCTCACTACCTTCTGCTTGCTCTCAGCCTGGTTTAATGTGTGCCTGCTGCCTGCCTCACACTCCTGCTCACTGATTTCTCCTTGCTCTCAACCCAGTTTTGTTTGTGCCTGCTGTCTGCCTCTTCTTCCTTCTCACTGCTTTTCTGCGTGTGCACAGTCCAGTTTTCTACATGCTTGCTGACTGCCTGCCCCTCCTTCTCACAGGTTTAAGCTTGTGTTAGCCAGGTTTGGTGCATGCCTGCCGTTCTCTCCTTTTTACTGCTTTCTGCTTGCTCTCAGCATGGTTGTGTGTGTGCCTTCTTTCATCCTTTCCCTCCGTCTCATTGCTTTGTCTTTATGCTGAGCCCAGTATTGTCATTGCCTGCTGCCTGCCCCATCTTCTTTCTCACTGCTTTCTACTTGTGCTCTGCCCTGTTTGAGCATGCCTGCTGTCTACCTCTCCATCCTTCTCAATTCTTTCCCCTTGCTCTCATTCTGATTTTGTCGAAGCCTGCTGTCCTCCGTTCCCTAATTCACACTCATTTTTCCTTGTGCTCAGCCTGGTTTTGTTCTTTCCTGCTCCCTGCTTTTCCCTCCTCATTGCTTTTTCCTTGTGCTCAGCCTGGTTTTGTGAGTGCCTACTGTCCTCCTTACCCTCCTTCTCAATGCTTTCTCCTGGCACTCTGCCTGGTTTTGTGTGTGCCTGCTACCTGTCTCTCCACCCTTCTGTCACGGTTTCGGGCGGGGCTGATCAGGACTTTGGTTGGGACACCCCTTGAGGTCACCGAATATCCTAAAGAGGTAGTACACTGGGGCAGAGGAGCAGCTAAAGGCATACACGGAAAGGACAGCTATGGATAGGCACAGGAAACAGGAAAGTAAAAGCAGAGCAACCCTTGTGCGAACAAACAGGAAACAGATTACCAGTGGACAAACACGCTGGGGTTGTACACAGAGTAAGGCGCAGAACCTCCCACAGTGACAGGGAATCTCAATGCCTCTGTGCAGTTTGCTCTTACAGATAGTCACCCTGCCAGCCCCATAGAAAGGAGGCAGCAGAAGTGATTCTGTCTCTGGACCCTAGAGCACAAACAAGGATAGTACTTACATACACAGGACACGCTCTTGTGGGTCCAGCTGGAAACTCAGTGGCGATTCCTGAGAAAACAGCAATAGCACACTGTCACTGTTAGGCACGAAATACAACGTATAACACTAGACAAGGATGGGGGCTGGAATTGCCTCCTGGAAACCAGGAGCCAACCCCAGTACACAGGAGGACACGTATACACTGGTGAAGACTGATAGAACACTTACCAGACACAAAGAACCAAGAAGAAACAGAAACAGAAGGGAAGAAACAAAGAGGCAGAGGCAAGAACTAGGAACAGGCTCAGGCTGAAGCAAAGGCGGGTCTAGGACTTGAAAACAGGGCGCAAACTTCTGTCTGGGACAGACAGAGACAGGACTGGGAAACTGAGAACAGGCTCTGGCTGGAACAGGCAAGGACAGGACTGGAATACAGGGAGTAGGAAATGAGCAGTAAACAGGACTGGGAAACAGAGAGAAGGTTCAGGCTGAAACAAGGCAGGAGCAGGGCAGAGAAACAGGGAGCAGGCTTTGGAAGAAACAAACAGGTACAAGGCTAAGAAGTAGGGAGCAGACTCTGGCTGGAACAATCAGGAGCAGGGCAGAGAAACAGGAAAAAGGATCAGGCTGGAACAGAACAGGAACAAAACTGGAACACCATCCGACAAGGGGTCTGTAACACAAAGGAATTGAAGTCCGATGCACGACGGGGAGCTTGAGGAAATGGCTGCTTATAAGCAGTTCCAAGCTGGGCTGCACAGGAGAGGTTTCAGGTGTGTGTGGTTTCGGACACTTGCAAGTCCTGGAGGAGAGGATCCAGTGAAAAGGAGCAACTGGATTTCTCCCATTGAAAACAATGGGAAACAGAATCCGGGTTTTCCTGACTACCAAGCTGTGCATTATGGGATTTGCAGTCCCAAGAAGCAAATGTAGTCCTACACAAGTGTACCATGGAGAAAAGAGAAACAAACAGGAGTCAGCAAGGGACTCTAGATAGGTGTTCAAGGTGATTCCCAGGCTTCTGACAGTCCCCTTACAGCGCCCCGTGGAAATGGGACGACCGAGTCGTAACAGTATACCCCCTCCCACCAGTCTGCTCAAGAAGAGAAGGTGATCCTTTGGCTGAAAAAAGTTGAAGAGGAAAAGCCACAGCAAGAAAATCCAACACCAATATTGGTTGATAAGTTTACAGTCCTGCCACAGATGAATCATCCAATGAGCAAAGCATGTATTAATACCCATATGGGCTCCGATGTCTTTCCTCTCTATTGTTCGATTGATATGGGAGGAGTGCATGGAGTTGGTTTCTGGTGAAGTAGATTCAGGAGCAAGGAGATCTGGAATGGCATTACGGGCAGTTATCTTTATGACATTAGTTTCCTGTTCAATACTTTCCTCTTTGGAGGAGCTGATTGGTGTATTAGTAACTGTCAGGTCTGTAACACCTTCTGACAAGCAGGATTTGTCTGTTTCTGCAGCAGTATTTGCATCGATTGTGGTCTGAGGCTTGCAAAGCATAGAGACTTGGGAGACATGGGTAACTGGTGTTCTCAAGGTAAACATGAAAAAGTCAGAATTTTCTTTCATCTTGGATGACTTCGGAGTATCAAATTCAGGAGGAACAAGAGTTTTCATGTCTTTAGAAACTGGATTAACATCTGAAAATGTAGAAGTTCCACAAACTAATTCTTTGGGGTGATCTTCAGACAAGACTGAGATTTCATCATTGCAAGTGCTCTGTGGTGTATTCATGGTATCAGAAATGGTTTCTTTCAATAAAACACTAAGAACAGTACTTATCATCAGATCTTCGAATACAAGATTCAAATTCAAGTCTTTAGTTTTAGTGGGAAATATTACATCTTTCAGCACTTGAGCTTTGGTTTCAGATTGCTGGTTTTCAGGAGTCTTTAGTTTCAGGGACACAGCAGGTGACGTTGGTGTGGCTGATTTTACATCAAGATCAGATACCGGTAGCTCAGAGATCTGTTCTTCACTAATTGTGGAGCTGGAAACAGGATACACATTGACAGGGATCAGCAGGTCAGGGTCAGTGGTTGAGGCTGCAACTGTGTCCAGTTCTAGGTGAAGGATCTCATTTCTTATGACAGGCTGTTTAATTTCAGATTGCTGGCTTTCTTCCTTGTCTGAAATTTCCACGGTTTGCTTTGACACAGAAGAGATTCTTAAACTTTCTGAGAAGTCTATTACATTCTTAGTAATTGCGGGTATTTCTTCACGGTCAGAAAAATCCATTAGTTCACTTGAAACAGGAACTGTCTCTTTATTGTCTGAAAGTTCTATGATATTGTTTGAAAGGGCAGGAGTATCCCCACAATCTGAAAATTCTGGTGTGTACGTCATTTGAACAGCACTATCTGCAGGTTTGTTCACGGCAAGGCAGGAACCACTGTCATCACTAGATTCAGATTCTTCAACACTGTTGCACAACTTGCCATTAATCTCCAATAAAGTCATGTCTTGGTTTCTTAAGGTGCAGCTATTGGAGTCTGCATCAGAACTCTCTTCTTCCTTTGGCTTTATTTGTTCTGATAGAGGGGCTGAGACACTTCCCTCTGAAGACTCTGATCCATCCTTTGAATCAAGAGGTGTCAAATCTCTCAGAGATTCAATCAACTGTACAGGAATTTTCACTGGAGAACTACAGGCTGAGAGAGAGTCTGAAGAAGAGGCTGATATATTTATAACTGGAGCTGTCTTTTGACTGTCATTAATAGAAGGGACAATCTGCTCTATAGAAGTCTTTGGAGAGGCGCACAAAGTAGCATACTGTTCTTTAAGCCAAAGCTGGTGATCATTTTCTTTTTTCAGGTTTTCAAATTGCCTTGCAGTAGTTTCCATCAGCTGCTCTGTTACTTCTTCTACCTTACAGATAAACAGAATGTCTGGTTCTGGCAACAGTGAAATATGCATTGATGAAAAGAGCCCACGGGCAAGATTTCTAGTGTATGTTATAACATATTCATCATAGAAGTCCAATATCTGCCTTTTAATCTGCCAAAACTGCTCTTTTAGTGTGTGTATGTCCATATTGTTATCAAACCCACTCAGAATAGAAAAGGGTTTAGCAGAGCTTTTAGGGATTGAGACTGGTGTATTATCATCTAGTTTGGGAAGAGCACAAGCCTTATGAGTGGAACTAAGGAATCCCACAGTCTTTACTGATCCATTTGATACAGGGTCTAGCCTGCTGACTTGAAAGCTCTGAGGGACTGAAAGGTCTTTATAAGAGTCAGCACTGCACGCACTTTGAATTCTGAGAAACTGGCCTAGATGGGCTGAAGCACTCAACAGAAAACAAGGGAATCCCTAGTGTGGCTTCTTGAACAGTGTCAGGGTTCTTTGTTTTGGCAGAGTGCTGGAAGTGAATTTGGGATGCGCTAGCATGAGGCAAGGAATTAACCAGTTTTTCTTGAGTGTGAGTGTCTTGTGCAGAGGTAGCAAAAGCACTTCCACGGTTACGAACATTCTTACTGGCTTCAGCTAATAGATATTGCAAAAACTCATTACGTCCTTGTAATTCTTCTACAGACAGGGACTGGGGGTCATAGCCACAAATAACATAATAGTCTATCATTGAAAGATTAGCAAGCCACTCAGTATAGTACTGAACTTGCAAGTTATGGTTTTCTTTAACAAGTCTATCCTTTAAACTAAGGTCTTTTTTAGAGGATTTCAGAGAATGTTTAGGCTTAGAAAGGGGTGTCTTAACATGATAGGAAAGCCCTTTAGGTTTGTGTGTGCCTTTACTGCCAGGGGAGCTTGAAATGTTTGGGTCGTGCATTCTGTCACGGTTTCGGGCGGGGCTGATCAGGACTTTGGTTGGGACACCCCTTGAGGTCACCGAATATCCTAAAGAGGTAGTACACTGGGGCAGAGGAGCAGCTAAAGGCATACACGGAAAGGACAGCTATGGATAGGCACAGGAAACAGGAAAGTAAAAGCAGAGCAACCCTTGTGCGAACAAACAGGAAACAGATTACCAGTGGACAAACACGCTGGGGTTGTACACAGAGTAAGGCGCAGAACCTCCCACAGTGACAGGGAATCTCAATGCCTCTGTGCAGTTTGCTCTTACAGATAGTCACCCTGCCAGCCCCATAGAAAGGAGGCAGCAGAAGTGATTCTGTCTCTGGACCCTAGAGCACAAACAAGGATAGTACTTACATACACAGGACACGCTCTTGTGGGTCCAGCTGGAAACTCAGTGGCGATTCCTGAGAAAACAGCAATAGCACACTGTCACTGTTAGGCACGAAATACAACGTATAACACTAGACAAGGATGGGGGCTGGAATTGCCTCCTGGAAACCAGGAGCCAACCCCAGTACACAGGAGGACACGTATACACTGGTGAAGACTGATAGAACACTTACCAGACACAAAGAACCAAGAAGAAACAGAAACAGAAGGGAAGAAACAAAGAGGCAGAGGCAAGAACTAGGAACAGGCTCAGGCTGAAGCAAAGGCGGGTCTAGGACTTGAAAACAGGGCGCAAACTTCTGTCTGGGACAGACAGAGACAGGACTGGGAAACTGAGAACAGGCTCTGGCTGGAACAGGCAAGGACAGGACTGGAATACAGGGAGTAGGAAATGAGCAGTAAACAGGACTGGGAAACAGAGAGAAGGTTCAGGCTGAAACAAGGCAGGAGCAGGGCAGAGAAACAGGGAGCAGGCTTTGGAAGAAACAAACAGGTACAAGGCTAAGAAGTAGGGAGCAGACTCTGGCTGGAACAATCAGGAGCAGGGCAGAGAAACAGGAAAAAGGATCAGGCTGGAACAGAACAGGAACAAAACTGGAACACCATCCGACAAGGGGTCTGTAACACAAAGGAATTGAAGTCCGATGCACGACGGGGAGCTTGAGGAAATGGCTGCTTATAAGCAGTTCCAAGCTGGGCTGCACAGGAGAGGTTTCAGGTGTGTGTGGTTTCGGACACTTGCAAGTCCTGGAGGAGAGGATCCAGTGAAAAGGAGCAACTGGATTTCTCCCATTGAAAACAATGGGAAACAGAATCCGGGTTTTCCTGACTACCAAGCTGTGCATTATGGGATTTGCAGTCCCAAGAAGCAAATGTAGTCCTACACAAGTGTACCATGGAGAAAAGAGAAACAAACAGGAGTCAGCAAGGGACTCTAGATAGGTGTTCAAGGTGATTCCCAGGCTTCTGACAGTCCCCTTACAGCGCCCCGTGGAAATGGGACGACCGAGTCGTAACACCTTCTCTCTGATTTCTGCTTAGCTCAGTCCAGTTTTTTGTGTTCCTAATGCCCTCCTTTTCCTCCTTCTCACTGTTTCTGCTTGCTCTTGGCCTGATTTTGTGCATGCCTGCTGCCATTTGTTCCCTCCTTATCACTGCTTTTTGCCTGTGCTCAGCCCAGTTTTGTGCATGCCTGGAGCCTGCTTCTCCCTCCTCACTGCTTTCTCCTTGATCTCAGCCCAGAGTTGTGTCCCTGCTGTCCTCATTTTCCTGCTCCTCACTGCTTTGTCCTTGTGCTTATCACTATTTTTCCTGTGTCTGCTGCCTACATCTCCTTCCTTCTCACTGCTTTCTACTTGCACTCAGCCCGGTTTTGTGTGTGACTGCTTTTAGCCTCTCTTTTCTACTCACTGCTTTCTGCTTGCACTCAGCCAGGTTTTGTGTGCCCCTGCAGCCTGCCTTTCCTCCTTCTCACTGCTTTCTTCTTGTGCTCAGCTCAGCTTTTATATATGCCTGGTGCCTGCCTCTCCCTCCTTCTCATTGCTTCCTCCATGTTCTCAGCCCAGTTTTATGCATGCATGCTGTCTTTCTTTACCTCCTTCTCACTGCTTTTTCCTTGCATTTAGCATGGTTTTGACTGTAGCTGCTGCCTGCCTTTCCGTATTTCTCCTTGCTTTTCCTTCTGCTCAGCCTGGTTTTGTGCATGCCACTCCTCTCCCTTCCCTCCATTCTTACATGCCTATCTCTCCCTCCTTCTCACTGCTTTCCATTTGCACTCAGCCATGTTTTGTGTGTCCCTGCTGCCTGCCTCTCCCCCTTCTCACTGCTTTTGCCTTGCGCTCAGCCCAGTTATGTGTGTACCTGCTGTTTGCCTCTCCTTCTCACTGCTTTTGCCTTGCTCTCAGCCCAGATTTGTGCATGACTAACGCCCTTCTCTCCTTCCTTCTCACTGGTTTATCCTTGCTTTCTGCTTCATTTTGTGTGTACCTGCCTCCCCCTCCTTTTCACTGTGTTCTATTTGCTCTCAGCCACTTTGTGTGCATGCCTGCTGTCCTCCTTTCTCTTCTACTCACCTCTCTTTATTTATGCTCAGCCCAGTTTTGTGCATTCCTGCTGCTGCCTGATTCTCCTTCCTTCTCACTGCTTTCTATATGTTCTCAGCGCAGTTTTGTGTGTGGCTGCTGCCTGCCTCTCCCTTCTTCTGACTACTTTCTTCTTCTGCTCAGCTTGGTTTTGTGCGTGCCTCCTGCCTGCTGAAGCCGAGTCCCAAAATGGCTCCCAAAACTTCCTGCTTGAAGTGTTGGAAGCCAAATACATCTCTCAGGATCAGCGGCCCTTGATATACAAATTCATTTTCTCTTTAATATCTCAAAAACTGCTGAAGGGATTTACACCAAATAAGAAAAATGGTGATCTGTGGTCCAAAAGCTTCCTTTCTACCAAATATGTTGCAATTCCGTCCAGCTGTTCAGGATGCATACGTTTCTAAAGAGCCATGGGAATTGAAATGGGAAACACACTTTTTTTGACTACCCCTTTTTCTCTGCACACCCCTTGACGGACAATCCCCAAACTTTTCATTGACAACAAGACTCTAGAGGGCAATTTTGTTGAAAATGTTTGTGAAGATTCATGAAACGGTGCCAAAGATATAGGCAAGTCAGGAAACACTTTTTATATGGAAATTAGGGGACTGATTTAGATGTTGGCAGTCTTACCACCAATCTGTGTCGGTGGCGGGCCTGAAAAGACTGTCACATTGACCCACCTGCCGTATTTAGATGCATTGCAGGTAAGCCAAAAACCTCCACGACCGAGTGTATTCCGTTGCACCAGCTGCATCCCTCAGCCGACGCAGTGAACTCCAATACTAACAATTAGCATTCCATCAACGTCCTGACAGCGGCATCCTTCCAAACCTATATACATCACACAGTTGTGCTGGCGGAGCATCAGCAGTGCGCCCATGATGGTGAGAGTCCATCATGGGACCCGTTTAGTATAGTACCATGGCTGTGGCCATTGGTTGGATGCCAGTAGCCCACATCTGTTGCAAATTGGACAATTGTGAACACCTACAAAACACACTATAAAACACACTCCATTTCAGACCACAATCCTTTGCCAGTCTACTGCAGAAGACCAGACAGCCAGCCAAATACACAAAATAGAAGACAGTTTTTTTATTTAGTTTACCTCTCCCTCCGTGTCTTTTGTGTTAAATCTAATTTTTTTAAGTACCCTTCGTTTTTTTGAGCACTAGTTTTGTTTAGATATAATTCACAATGGCAGGGTGATTAGATACCCATTTCACAGAGGGAGAATTGTCTGTCATGGTGGATGAAATTGTTGGAGCAGAGCCACAATTATTTAGAGCACAAGTCCAAAACACTACCATTTCTCAGAAAAGGCAAATGTGGACAAGAATAGTTGACTGGGTGAATGCAGTAGCCAACAGCCTGTACACACAGGAGGAGATTAGGAAGAGGTGGAATGACTTGCAGGGGAAGATTTGTTCACTGGCCTCCCAGTGCCAACTGGAGGCCCAGAAGACTGTTGGTGTTTCTCTTCGCCCCCCATTACAATTGTTTACCTAGGAGGAGAAGGTCCTGAACATCCTCCATCCTGAAGGCTTGACTGGAAACCCTGGTGGAGTGCAGGCTGGTAAGTCAAACCTATGTATGTCTCCTTTATCACCAGTGGAGACCTGCCCTAACTGTAGACTTTTTGAATGCTGCAACAACCTTAGCAACACAGATATAGCTAATTTTGAATAAACAAAATCGGATGTGTCATTCAAATTAACAGCAGCATGAGTGTAGCTATCCTTCCAACATTATTCAATATGATAGTCAGATTGTGTGTAGTTCCCCATGGATTATCCCTTGTATGGCTCTGCCCACTACTGTCTATCAATGTGTGTTGTTGTGCTTACAAATTTAGGTCCAAAACTACATCCCTTTTCCAGAAGAGTATGGTGTTCCTAAGTTGTATTTTCTCCTACTCATCATATCCATATGTGTATACCAGTTGCAAATGTGTTTTCATCTCTAAGATGGTCTTTGAAAGTGAAATGTGTAACTTATTTCTTGAACAGGTATGTCCATGGTGTCAACAGATGACTACAACTACCATGATCCTCTGTTGTTGGATCTGAGAAAATGTGGCGGAATGTAATGTTGTCACACTGCCCTTTACTTCCATATGCACACACATTTCTAAAACTAGTGCATTTGTCAGTCACCATGTCATGCCATGGATTAAAATATCACTTCTTGTGTGAATTCAACCATGTTGACACCTGTTCATAGCTACATTGAATTGATGAAAATGCTTACATCATTCATTGTCTGTTGAATCCCAGAAATCCACAAATGAGTTGTTGCATGCTGAACAGAATCACTAGCCAAACACAAGTTAAGATACACTGTCCATATGATGATCAGTATCATGTAACCACTTTGTATCCAATATTTTATAATCTTCTAGGCCTTGGAATGGTCCAGTACTCCATTTTACTCACCAAAGTTTTGGGTTCAATGTCTGTCATATGTAACCTACAAGTCTAAGCTAATACTTTGACATTTTAGGACATATCTACAAGGTCAGCACTGGAGTTGTCATCTGTGTAAATCAGACTGCATGGGTAAAACAATGAAAATAACACAAAGGCCCTCATTACGACATTGGCAGTTAATCCTGCCTACCACTGCGGTGATGGCTGTCAATATACCGCCACGGAAGCGGATATCCGTTCTCCATATTATGACACACACACACCAATCCGTCAGAATACCGCCACACACACAAATCCGCCAGCCCAAAGGTCAGTGCCAAAGTGGCAGAACCAACACCCATACGGTTACTCCAACAGGACAACGCCCACCACATCATGACCCACGAATCACCATGGCGGACATTTAATGGCGGTTAACCATTGGCAGCACACACCGGCGCGTTCAGAATGGATACCCAAATACTAAACTACACAACATTGGCCAATACCAAATACACACACCTGACACTCATACACACACCACACCCACCCACAGCACTATAAAACACATACCCATATTACCCACAACCCTTTACGAATACAAATTATTGCCAGCAGACTGACACCAAGACCACTGCGACAACTAGACACACACACCACATTTACCCACACATCCCTCACGCACCCCACTTCACACACCAAATCACAGTACCCAACACCCACATACCTACACACACCACACAACACCCATGTCTCCACAAAGGCATCCCTGTTTCACAGATGAGGAGTTGTGGGTCATGGTGGAGGACATAGTCAGGGAAGAGCCACAGCTGTTTGGTAACAGGAACAGCCAGGAAGATGGAGCTATGGCGGAGAATCATGGATAGGGTGAACGCCATGGGACAGCATCCAAGAACAAGGGATGACATCAGGAAGAGGAGAAACAACCAGAAAAGCTACGTTTCATGGCAGCAAGGCACTAGCTCCCCATACAGAGGGCTAGCGGTGGACCCCCACCGTCTCCCCACAGCTCACAGCATGGGAGGAGCAAGTCGTGGCATTACTGCATCCTGAGGGACTATCTGGACTTGCCGGAGGACTAGAGAATGGTCAGTCAATATTTCCTACTTATCACAGCCTCTCACCCTCACTCCCATCACTCCACTCCATGCCACACACTGCACCTAAACATATGACTAACCCCAATGCCAAGCCCTGCATGCCATACCAATGCATGTACAGCCCTCCCAGCCCTGCATGGACACCCATCACAAAAACATGCACATCATGGAGAGCGTACAATCCCACAATACAGCACCATACACATACAAAGGTGGCAGGGTAACAGCAACCATAGAGGGGAATCTAGGGATGTACAATATGTCACATAAAGCATAATGCATCACTTACATCCCTACAGGTGCCAATCTCAGCGGAGAGGAGGTGCCACTACTAACCACTCCCCCAACAGAAGATGTCCCCAATGATGACAGTAACTCTGGACTACAGGATCTGGATGAACTACTCAGTCGGTCACCCCTGCCCACTCTCAGTCAACCACAGAGCCTCCCCATCAGTAACCAACACCACAGCACCCACCAAGCATACCCACACCTCTGTCTCCAGGACACGTCAATCAGCAGTGTGCCCACCTGTACAGGGACCCAGTTTACACCTTACACCCAAGACAATCAGAGACATGGGTTCAGTGGCAGTGGGTACACCGTTCAGGGGAAACAGGCACAGGGCAACAGGGACATGGGGGGACTGTTGTGCACCAGGGGAGGGCAGGCCCAGGGAACCAGCTCTCCAGGAGGCATTCACCAATGTCCTGGGGGCCTACCAGCAATCCCAGGACACGATGGGCGAGGTCCTTACCAACATTCAGGAGAACATGTGGCTGCAGGAGGAACACCATCAGGAGATCAGGGAGGACTTGCAGGCTCTCAACACCACCATGATCTCTATAGCAGGGGTGCTGGCAGACATGGCCAACATCATAAGGGAATGGTCAGCACAGCAGCGGGCCCCTATGACTAGCCCGTCCATTGACCAGCCCTCCACTTCTGCTGCAGCTAGTGGGCAGGAGGCCCCATGACAGAACCCACAGGCCCTTCCCCCTGCAGAAGGTGAACCACCCCACAAACGTTCCCTGCGACCAAAACAGAAGCCAGAGACACTTGCCAAGACCAATACCACTGCCAGATGGTGATTGTCCCCCTTGTGTCCCATCCTGTCACCTTGTCCACTTTGAACTGCTTTTGCTCCCCTTCCCAGGCCCCCTTGGACACTGGATGTGTGCTACAAGCAGACTGGAACAATACCCTGGACTTTCCTCTACCATCACCCCATTCCACTGCACTGTACAGTCAATTATTTGCACTACAATAAAAACACTTGACCATAATTTGAGTGACACCGTTTTATGTGTTGAAAAGGCGCATTTATGGGAGAAGTCACATCTAGTGCAAATGATCTGAACACTATGATAGCATACAATTAATGACCTGTAGCTGTCTGCAGTAAACACATCGGGACAATGTTGTCATATCACCAACATCTGTAAAAGGACAAGCCATAGGTGACAGTAAGTTGAGACGCAAAGGACGTGAATGCCTTCATGCTACAGCCACACAGAAAACATCAATAGTCAGAGTAATGGTCAGTTCCACTGTCTCACCTGTGTGTCATTGGAAGTATTGACGTATAACTGATGTTCTGTTGTCCACATCCTCATCCTCTGCCTCCTCGTCCTCACTGTCCTTAGGGTCCACTACTGCCAGAGGGGCATCTCCAGTCCTCTTCTCCTGCAGAAAAGGCACATGTCGAATGAGGGCCAGGTAGTGAAACATGTAGCATGCCACTACTATCTGGCAGACCTTCTCAGGTGAGTAGCACAGAGATCCACCTGTCAGATGCAGGTATCTGAACCTTGCCTTCAGGAGGCTGAAGATCCGCTTGATTATTCTCCTGGCTCGCCCATGTGCATCATTATAACGGTTCGCAGCCCCTGTTCTGGCATTCCTCATAGTGGTTAGGAGCCACAATAGGTTTGGGTAGCCAGAGTCACCTGCAAATAGTGAGGGACAAAATTGAGCCTTACACACTCCTATGGGGATAACACTTGAAGGCATACAGTGACATACAGTGGATGGGGACTCTGGCTCACCTATTAGCCACACCCTGTGCCTCTGTAGTTGGGCCATCACATTTGGGATGCTCCTATTCCTCAGAACAAAGGCATCATGCACCGACCTAGGATACTTGGCAGTGACGTGGGAGATGTACTTGTCTGCCAGGCAGACCATATGCACATTCAGTGAGTGGAAAATCTTCCGATTCCTGAACACCTGTTCAATCAGGCGAGGGGGACAAACGCAGTATGTGTACCATCAATTGCCCCAACAATATTGGGTATATGTCCCATTGCATAGAATCCGGACTTTACAGTGGCCAAATCTTCTACCTGGTGTAAAGATATGTAGCTGCACATGTGTTTCACTAAGGCAGACAATACCCTTGCCAGCATGATTGAGAACATCAGCTGTGACATTTCTGCTGCCAAACCCACTGTCACTTGGAATTAACCTGTTACCAGGAAATGGAGCACTGATAGAACCTGCCAGTGGGATGACGTATAGCCGATTGCAGGTCAGGCTCTGTGATTGTGGCACTGTCCAGTCTATAGGTGAGTATAATGTGGCTGTCCTCCAGTGTAGCCAAGACCACATGAGGTCTATACACAGGGGTGTGTCTCCTCCTCCTATTCATCCCCAGTGGTAGGAATCTAAGGGACACAAGAGTGAGTAGGCCATCACAATTTGCACAATGGAACCACCACTCCAGTGTGCATACAGCATTAATGTGATGGAACAGATGGGAATGGAAATGTATGTGCAATTTCCGGCAATGACGCACTCATGGAAGATCTGTATGTAGTCTACCACCATGAAATGGTGACCATCTGTCCTGTGTCTAGGGACAGGTGGAAGTGAGGTAACTCTTCCGACGTTGGCCATCATGGCAGAAGGTGGTCTTGCACTGTTGTGCAATTCCTCTTTGGCTATTGTGGGGCTCCATGGTGTACAGTGGCCAATGAGGATCAACAGCAGTGGTGACGGTGTGCACCGCCGCGGACGTGACCACCATTTTCTGTTAAGACCTCACTTGATTCCTGACTTTCCACAGGAGAACACCTACACTGCGTGTGCTGCTGTGACCTGTGTCTGGAATCTTCAATGGCCCGCGTGACTGGGGAAAGGGCGCCTGCCTTCACTTCGGAGGAGTTGGAAGGCTTGGTGGATGGGGTCCTATCCAAGTATGGACAGCTGTATAGGCCTCCAGACCACCTTAGGCATGATGCAAGTGGGAAGGTTGCATGGAGATGTGTGTGCAGGCATTGTGTCATTTGGGGGATGTCTGTTGGTATTGTACATGGTGGGCGCCAGGCGATGTGTGTGCCAATGGAGTTGGAAATGGGATTTGTGGGCCATATTTGTGACAGGCTGGATTGTATGTGTAATGGTGTCCTCCTTTCTGTATTACCTCTGCAGGTTAGCGCCAATCAAAAGAAAGGATTGTGGCGTGCCATTACCAAGGACGTGCGGACCCTGGAGGACTACAGCAGGTGGAGCTCCCACTGCAGGAAATGGTGGGAGGCCCAGAGATGCTAGGCACGAAAGACCAAGGAGGCCCATCTGGGGATGGCCTTCCAATGAGGAAGGGGTGCCCATCGGAACTTGACACCCCTGATGGCCCGCATACTGACAGTGGCCGACCCAGAGCTGGATGGACGCTTGAGGGCATCACAGCAGCCACAAGGGGATGAGTACAATGGGCGTTACTACAATAATTGGTAGGTGGCATGGGATCCGGGTGGTGGATGTGAGTTAGTGGGTGCCCTTAATGCCAGGGCAGAGTTTGCAGTGTGATCCAGCTCAAGGGTAATGGGTCTATAGCAAAAGCAGGTAACCTAGCTTGGTTGCATTCCATGTCAGTCAGAGATTTGTGGGTCCCAGGAGGAATTCTGTTAGTGGTGTTTGGCCCTGATCTTGCTGTGGCATCTAGCCAACTGAATGCCAGTGCAATGCATAGTGCTCATTCCTGATCCCTGTGTGCGATGTTGACCCAGTGCTCCCTTTCTCCCACCTTTTCGCCTTCAGTCATCCTGTTCATGTGTGCATTAGCATCATCTGGCGGAGGAGCGGGGGCACCGTTGACTGAGGGAGCTGCATCCCTCAGGACCCAGGAGGAAGAGTCCACAGACGCCAAGGAAACCAGTGGGACGGAGGGTGAGGGGAGCACCATGGCTGAGATAATAGGTCACAAAAGTGACTCAGATACCTCCTCTGATGGAAACTCTCTGGTGGTGGTGGACACCTCTGTGACCACCCCAGGCGCAGGTGCATCCACCACCCCTGTACCAGCACCACCCTCCCAGTAGCCCCTCATTGAGTTGCCTGTGCCCACTCACCCAGGAGGGAGGGCATTTCCTTCACCCCAGGTACCTCAGGCCCTGCCCCATTGAGCCCTGCTGCCATGAGTGAGGAGGCTATTGACCTCCTGAGATTCATCTCTGTAGGGCAGTCAACCATTGTGAATGCCATCCAGGGGCTGGCATCCCAGATGCATCAATGCAATGCCTTCCTGGAGGGCATCCACTGTGAATTGGCAGCCCAACAGAGGTTGATTCAGGCTCTGGCCTCCTCTCCGATGACAGCCATTATCTTTGTTTCTACCTTCCCCCCTCCAACTCCAACTTCCCATTCCCAGTCTCTTCAACCCCCACCCATCCCATGAACACATACAGACAAGCATGCACACAAGACATCAAACAAGAGTGGCACAGTCAAACACAGGCACCACACTTCAGTCCACAAGCACTCGCACAAACAACAAACAGTTGCACACACATCCACATCCACTGCCTCCACTGTCTCCCTGTCCTCCTCCTCCTTCACCTCCCTCATAGCCACGTCCACACTCACACCTGCATGCACTGCTTCAACAGCCACCACCAGCATCACAACACCAAGCAACACACACACCTCACTAGCAGACACCTCCACAACATCCATCTACGCGTCCCTTGTGTCCTCTCCCACCCTGTCTGTCCCCCCCTCCTAAAGAGCATAAATGCAGGCATTCAGACATCCAAAAGCCATCCACCTCACATCAGCACACTGACCATGCACCTGCAGCTAAGACCAGCAGACGTACTCCTCCGACAACCACTCCCTCAACCTCCACTCCCATCTCTCCTCCCACATCCCGCCCCAATGCCCCTAAGAAGCTTTTCCTTGCATATCTTGACCTCTTCCCTCCCCTTTCCCCCGTCCTGCCCATAAGAGCAGGTTCCCAACGACCCAGCCCAGCACCTCAGCCAAACAGTCCACGGGAACAGTGGAGGCACCTCCTAGTCATGGAGGCAAGACAGTGAAGGAGACAACTCCACCAGCCTGGAAAGGCAAGGAACCCACTCCACCATCCAGGAAAGGGAAGGATCCCGCTCCACCAACCAGGAAAGGGAAGGACCCCACTCCACCAGCCAGGAAAGGAAAGGATCCCACTCCACCAGCCACGAGGGGTGAGGTTCCCACTCAACCACCAATGCAAGAAAAGGTTCCCACTCAACCACAAATGCAAGAAAAGGTTCCCAATCAACAACCAATGCAAGAAAAGGTTCCCACTCAACCACCAATGTAATTAAAGGTTCCCACTCAACCACCAATGCAACAAAAGGTTCCCACTCAACCACCTATGCAAGAAAAGGTTCCCACTCAACCACCAATGCAAGAAAAGATTCCCACTCAACCATCAATGACAGGCAAGAAGACCTCACCTCCAGCTGGGACACAGCAGCCCTCACCTCAGCAGAGGCTGCCCAGGTGACACCTCCCCTAACAGAGACAATGCAGCCCTCACCTCCAGCAGAGGCTGCCCAGGTGACAATTCCCCAAGCAGAGACAATCCAGCCCTCACCTCTAGCAGAGGCTGCCCAGGGGACACCTCCTCCAGCAGAGACAACACAGCCCTCACCTCCAGCAGAGGCTGCCCAGGAGATACCTCCCCAGCAGAGACAATGCAGCCCTCACCTCCAGCTGAGACACAGCAGCCCTCACCTCCAGCAGAGGGCATGTAGGCCACCCTCCAGGGACTGTTGTACAAGGAGCCCCCTCCAGGATCAGTGGGCAAGTTCCCCATCTCAGAGACTGTGACCATTCACTCCCCAGCATTGGGAACTGGGCATGGAGCCCCTTCCAGGATCATAGGTCAAGTTCCCCAGTCCAGAGACGGTGACCTTTCACTCCCCAGAATTGGGAAATGGGCATGGAACCCCCTCCTGAACCAGTGGGCAAGTTCCTGACTTCAGCTGAGGTGCCCTGAACACCCCTTCCCCCTGAGGTGCCTGTCTACTTCTGTGATGTTGTCCCTGCACAGTTTTGTGCGTAGTTAGTCAGGATCAAGTTGGGGCTTGGACTGTGCCCTGTGGCCATGTGGGCCTTATGGACTTTGGACTGGGCATTGGAACTTTCTGGACAAATGCTTATGAATCTCTGTTCTAAAATTGGTTCATACGGTGGCTTTTGCCTTGCAATTACAATTTCAGTACTGCTGATCTCAAGTCCTTGTATTATTATGCCGTGTGTCCTGTGCCATTGGTTTATGTCTGCAGCTGGTTGTGTGTATGGTGTGGTTGTGTGTGAATGGTGTGTTTCATGCGTGTGTGTGCCACTCTTCTTTTCCTCCCTCCCTCCCTTGTGTGCTAGGCAGCTGTACTCACTGTCATAGTCTTCATCGGCATTGGTGTTCCAGGTAGAGCATGGAGTAGAAGTGCATCAGGAAGTCTTGAAGTTCTGGTTCCATGGAGGCGTTGAGCTTCTCTGTGTCTCTGTTGGTGAATTTTGGGGCTTCTTTGATGTGTTTCCACCAAGCTTTTGATGGCATTGGTACCACCCCGGAAATCATGGCGGTGTGCTGTGTCATAAAGGTGGGCGGTACCTTGGCTTCCACCTGGCTGTTGATGGCTACAGCCGTGGTGCATTGTGTTAACACCCTGGCAGATGATGTGGTACATTGGCTGTCTATGGGAGTTATCACCACCATGGTTATAATTTGGCAGCAATTACCTCCAGCCTGTTGGCTGTATTACCCCCACTTTAACAGTCATTGCCAATGTCATAATGACCACCAAAGTCCCAATCAGTCAAACTCTTTCTAGGTTTTAGGTTGGCCCTTAGGTAGACAAAGACACATGAAATGCAAAAGCAGTATTTTAAATGCCTATCCTCTGTATCCTTCACAAGTCCAACAACCCGTCCCAGTGAGTGCAACATAATCTCCCAGCCAAGAAACTTCTACTCCAGCCCAGGAGCAAGCCTTCAGTGAGGACTCAAATGCTGCAAGTCCAGATGATGAGGAGCAAGCTGGTCCTTCTATCTGTCTGGCCACACAGCACCAGTGAGGCACACCCAGTTTGCAGCTACACCTCCCACCACAGCTCTAACAAGACCTCAGCATGAGGACCCTTTCACTGCCTGCGCACTGAGAAACAGCACACCAATCCTTTGCCCCCCAAGTCCTGGCTAATGATGAGCCACCAACAATTCAGCCTCCAGATCTGCCAGGATGCAGTGGTTTAGAGCACACTTCAAGGGCACAGGCTAGTGGGGGCAGGGGTCATGGGAGGGAATCTGTGTGCCAGCCAAGGGAGGCCACAGAGGTGTTAGTTAGACAGACCACCCATGAAAAAGTCTTAGAATCAGTCCAAGAATCCCAACACATGATGGGCCTGGTTCTGAACAATCTCCGGGACATTATTCAGGTGCAGAGGGAGGACAATGCGGCAATGCAGAACATCAATTCCAATTTTTGCCTCTTGGAGTGATGTATGACATTTATCACATCATGTGCAGGGCTTTTCCCATTTACTCCTCCCCCTTTCTGTGAACCATCAGCATCTGCCAGCCACAGCCAGGGAGGCCCTGCCACAGGATGAGCATGCCCCTACCACCCCAGTCCCCCCACCTGTGCCCCCTGGATGGGATGGTCATCTGGATCAACACCAGAGGGTGGCAAGACCACCACCTCCAAGAGACACTGCTTAGCCTGTGGCCTCATAATATCTTACGGAAAGCAAAGTGATACTCAATTTAAAATCAAATGTTTTTCTACCTTAGTACCTGCAAAAATATGTTTTCCCATTTTTCCCCCAGTTTTTACTTGCCACAGTTGATGTTTTATTTTTAGTTAGTTTTTCCCCAAAAAGTAATAACACAAAAAAATCTAAATAAGTCTTTAAAACACAAAAAGACTCTTGTTAAAAACAAATGTAATGGTTTAAAAGAAGATACACATATATGTTGCTTGTTTAGTTTTGTGAGTAAATGATGGATGAGTGAAGCAGTGAATGAGAGTCTAAGACAGCATGAAAGAGAGGCACGACAGAGAGCACAGTGGGAGTTGGCCACAAGATCTGTGCCTAGCCAGCTATGAGCAGTTAATCCCTGCTGCACCCAGCTCTGACATGAGTGCAGCAGGAGTTGGTCAACCCCTTTGAATGTGACGAAGGTATGTGATCAGCAGGCATTGACCACAAAGCCTGGCCTGTGAGTGGGAAAACCCCAGTGCACAGAGCCTTCCACCATGCACAGTGGGAGCAGGTAGCATGACCCCGTAACCCTCCTTGGACACCCAACTCATACTGGGCATGGCCTTGGACCATGTGCAGTGGGGGTTACCTACAGATGCCCTTTTAGCCTATTATGCCTGTAGAAGTGTCCAGTAGGGGTTGGGCACAAGGCCTGGGCTCCAACCAGACCATGCGCCCCTACCCCACATGGGCTGCCTACACCTGCTGTCCTGAACCTGTGGTTGCTCACAGTAGAAGTGTGATCCTGTCTCCATCCAAGGCCTACACTGGGCATCTGACCTCCACTGCACATAGCCTTTGCCTGAGCATTTAAAAAATAAAAGAGGTTCCTAGTTGCATTCCAGAAGCAACAAAATCTTTGTCTAGATGTTGTTTATAATTCAAAAATATATTTTGCTTCACAAATGTCCTGTGCTGCAGTAGGGAGCTCTCTGCTCCAAGATGCACCGAGAGAAATAAAAAAATATTGCTGAATTCCAACTGGTATGCAGGTTTACTGCACATTAGAAAAGAGGAAACACCAGTTCCCCAGCACTTTGTTCCTGTCTTAGTAAAAGCGTATCTAGCAAAGTAAAGTTTTCAAGCAAGTGTTTGTTTTCCTAGATGCAAACAATGTATGTCACCTTTGACAATTTTTTCTGTATATCCAAGGTAACCCATCTTTGTGATGCATCTATTGTGGTTATTATACAATAAGAGCAAAATTCTCCCATTATTACTCTTGGTGGTGCATAAATCTCCAATTCATTTGGGCACCACGGGCTCTGTGTGGAATAGGGGAGCAGAAAAGATCACTGACACCTTATTTGTGTGAAAAAAGCCACTTCATTGAAACAGGTGCACATTATGTAGAAATAACCCTGGCATTAAACCTCACAAAACTAAACCTCACTATACAAGTAAATTACCTACACTAACCTACCCTCCACCCCTACAAATGTCCCTCCCACCACAACTTAACCTGCAAAGCTCTACCCTCTCTCTGAGTTAAACTTCCTCCCTTGAGGCTTTCAACCTCCTGTGTAGTTTAACTGCAACTATTAAACCTGTAACTAATTTCACTTGTTAATGAACCTTAAACTTCCTGCCTTGTCTGAGGCATTTGCTTGTCTACCTACTCCCTTTCTGCCTGAATTGCCACTGCCAACAAGAATAAACTTGGGTAACCCATGCCAACTGCTCAGCCAATTGTCATCTCCTTTTTCTGCTCGCACAAGTGTCCACCACCTTCTAGTGCATGATAAGGGGCTGAGCTATCACCTCAAAATCTGCAATAAGTAAAGCTCAGTGCCATAAAAAGACAGGTACAGACCAAATCCACAAAAAAAGACCAAAGCTTCATTTGTCAGGTACTTGTGTTCAACTCTGCCTATCCTACTTCGACTACAAAAAGTCCTAATTTATTTGCTAATCTTTCTCCTTGTCTTCTCCATTAATGCTGGTTAAGCTGCTCCCTCCATACCATCCTAGGTATAATTGTATTCCACGTGATGTGGGTTCCTGACCACTGTTTCTGTATTTCCAAAGCGTCATCTTTCATACCTCACAATAGAACTAGCCCTTTTTCAATTACCAAGTCAGCCTTGCTTACGTGAAGACACAAAATATCTGGACACTGCCCCCGAATCATAATCCTATTTAGATATTGCAAAAGCTCTTGCTGTCTCATTCCCCCTTTTTTGTGACACTGAATGTACAGCTTTGATAGGTCGAAGCCCAAGTTAGAGCCAAGATTGCTTCTCATCGATGTCTCTCCACCCATTTTACTAACAAATGTCCCACAATCTTCGAGGATTGACCAGGTGCTTCAAGGACTTGCATCGCTCCTATAAAACATCCTCTCCACAGCTAAGTGTGGTAGTGCTTTGTGTAAAACAGCTGATATGCCATTACTGGCTTGCCAACAGGATGTTTAAAAATGTTGTCTTCCCCTGCCACACCGTCCATTTTCCTTGAAGCAACCCACGTCACTAGGCAAAATGTATCTACAGGGTACTTAGACAACAGGACCTTACTACCCTGTCGCCTTTGATCTGTCTTCGACTCATGAAGCCAAACTCTCTTCCCATCCTAGCAAAGTCTCCCCTCCCTCCAAATGAACCCTCTCATTCCCCTACCACATAGAATCTCAGACACCCTGAATGCCCCAAAAAATATCCAAGTCATTTAAGTTGGAAATAGTGTATTTTCTACATCCCCATACCCACAACCGGCAAGCTTTGAATCACTGCACACAATAAGTCCCAGATCAACTGTATCCTTTTTGGTCCAGCTCTCCCCTCTCTCTAGTCCAACCTTCTAAAGTTCAAATTCCCAGCTCAGCCGCCTGTGGAGTATTTCCCCACAGCAGCTTGTCCGTAAAGGCAACACCCTCCAGTTTACCGGCAATCGTAACTCATTATTGTCCCTTCTTAATTAAAGCCATCAGAAGGCCACGTCTTCCGTCCTATCCTGTGTCTCGCCCCACTAACGTGCCTCACTATCCAGCAAATTTACCCAAGCCTGATTTTAGCCCTGTCTTTTTGAAATGCCCAGAGATTCTACCACCACCTGTAGCATCCCCTGTCGCCTGCTGTCCACAGTGCGGGTGGCATACTGTACCTGACTGTATTTGTGTCTGTGGCAAACCCAGGGAATCTCAACCACTGTGAATGACACACAGCATCCACAATGTCATTGTCCACCCCAGGCATGTGCTGCACTCTTAACTTAATGTCAAATTTGAGGCATTGCAAGACAAAACTACACAGTAATTTCCAAACTTGTGCATCCCTTGCTGACTGTCTGTTAACTACTGGTACCACTGCCATGTTTTCAGTATGGAATAGCACCTTCCTGTGTGTCAATTGTCCCCCCTACAAGGCCACTGCTCCTGCAAATTGAAAAAGTAACAAAAAGGCAATACTCCTCCCCCATGTTGCCATTTCTTTAGCCATTCTTCAGCATACCACTGTCCCTGCCAGAACAGTCCAAACCCAATTCCCCCTGCTACATCGGGGTCCACTTGTATATCCCACTCAATCTCTGACATTGCCAGCAAGGGCACACTATTAAAAGAATCCCCATAAAATTGCCACATTCGCAGATCTTCTCTTGTCCCCATAGACAAACTTGTGTAGTGGTGTGGCAAAGACAAACCTGACAGTGATATCTCCAGCCTCCTACAAAAGGTCCTCCCAGCTCTCACCACCTTGCATGCAAAGCTTATGTGCCCCAAGAGCACCTGTACCTCCTTCACCATCCCCTTGCTCTTTGCCAGCTATGAATCTGAGGCACAGGCTCTCATTATTCTAATGAGACTACTGGATTTTGAGCTGCAGAATTGCCCGCGGTGTGGGAGACTAAGGCCTTCATTACAACCCTGGCGGTCGGTGGTAAAGCGGCGGTAATACCACTAAGAGGCTGGCGTTAAAAAAAATGGAATCACGACTGTTGGACTTTTTTGCTTATGCAGGGTCATCTTCAATCTTTTTGCCTCCTGCCTCCTATTTTTTCTGACCTATTGCTGTTGGCTTTTGAACTCTGAGCACTTTACCACTGCTAACCAGTGCTAAAGTGCATATGCTCTCTCTGTAAAATGTGTATGTGATTGGTTTATCCGTGATTGGCATATTTGATTTACTAGTAAGTCCCTAGTAAAGTGCACTAGAGGTGCCCAGGGCCTGTAAATCAAATGTTACTAGTGGGCCTGCAGCACTGGTTGTGCCACCCACACAAGTAACCCTGTAATCACGTCTCAGACCTGCCACTGCAGTGTCTGTGTGTATATTTTTGCACTGTAAATTCGACTTGGCAAGTGTACCCACTTCCCAGGCCTAAACCTTCCCTTTTCTTACATGTAAGGCACCCCTAAGGTAGGCCCTAGGAAGCCCCAAGGGCAGGGTTCAGTGTATGGATAAGGTAGGACATATAGGGCCTCATTCCGACCCTGGCGGTCATGGACCGCCAGGGCCGGGGACGGAGGAAGCACCGCCAACAGGCTGGCGGTGCTTCATGGGCAATTCTGACCTCTGCGGTAAAGCCGCGGTCAGAAAAGGGCAACCAGCGGTTTCCCGCCGTTTTACCCCTGCCCCAAAGAATCCTCCATGGCGGCGCTGCTCGCAGCACCGCCATGGGGATTCCGACCCCCTTCCTGCCATCCTGGTCCTGGCGGTAAAAAACGCCAGGAACAGGATGGTGGGAACGGGTGTCATGGGGCCCTTGGGGGCCCCTGCACTGCCCATGCCACAGGCATGGGCAGTGCAGGGGCCCCCCTAACAGGGCCCCATAATGATTTTCAGTGTCTGCCTAGCAGACACTGAAAATCGCGATGGGTGCCACTGCACCCGTCGCTCCCCTTCAACTCCGCCGGCTCCATTCGGAGCCGGCTTCATTGTTGAAGGGGCTTTCCCGCTGGGCCGGCGGGCGGCCTTCTGGCGGTCGCCCGCCGGACCAGCGGGAAAGTCAGAATGACCGCCGCGGTCATTTGACCGCAGTACGGTCTTCTGGCGGTTCCCGTCAGGTGGGCGGCTTCTGCCGCCCGCCGGGGTCGGAATGACCCACATAGTAATGTGGTTTATATGCCCTGACAGTGAAATACTGCCAATTTTCGTTTTTCACTGCTGCAAGGCATGTCTCTCTCATAGGATAATATGGGGGCTACCTTTAAAATATGATTAAAGTGTAGGTTCCCCTAGAGAGTAGATGGACATGTGGAGTTTGGGGTCCCTGAAATCACAATTTAAAAATACATCTTTTAGTAAAGTTGATTTTAAGATTGTGTGTTTGAAAATGCCACTTTTAGAAAGTGAGCATTTTCTTGCTTAAACCATTCTGTGACTCTGCCTTGTTTGTGGATTCCCTGTCTGGGTCAGTTTGACAGTTGGGTTGTTTTTCACCTTGCACTATACAGTGACACAAAGGGGGCTGGGGTGTAACCTGCATTTCCTGATTAGCCATCTCTGCTAGGAGGGAGGGGTGGAGTGGTCACTCTCATCTGAAAGGACTGTGCCTGCCTCTGACAATGCCGGCTTCAGCCCCCTGGTGTGTGTCTGAGGCCTTGCCTGGGCAAGGCAGGATTTCACAAGTAGGTGTGAGTCCCCTTTGAAGAAAGGTGACTTCAAAGACTAAAATGGGTATAAGAAGGGCACCCAAATCTACAGACTTTAGAAACACTTCTGGAACCAAGAGGAACCTCTGCCTGGAGAAGAGCTGATAGCTGAGGAAGAAGTGCTGCCCTGCCTGTGACTGTGCTTTGTGGAACTTTCCTGCAGTGCTGCTTCTGCCAGAGTAAGAGGGAAAAGACTGGACTTTGTGTGCCTTCCATATTGTGAAGAAATCTCCAAGGGCTTGATTTAGAACTTGCCTCCTGTTGTTTGAAGTCTCAGGGACAGCAAAGACTTGTCTCTGCCAGCACCTGGAGTCTCTGGAGTGACTCCTGCCCCGACAATTGGTGCCCTATCCAGTCCCTGGGCCCTTCAAAGGAAGACTGGTGGAAATCCAAGGAAATCGACTTCGGACGTCTCCGGACCGACGCCGCTGCTGAATCCTGTGACGCCGCCTGCACCCGACGCCGTGACCTTGCTGGAACGCGACGCTCTTCGCAGGCCCGACGCCGCAGCAGCCCCGCTGAAGTCCGCGACTCCGTGGAAGTCGCCGAACCACGTCGTGACCGACACCGCTCGAAGTGCACAAATTCAACGTTTGGCACAGACGCCGCGATCCCCGACTTTGCGCATCAGCTTGTTTTCACTCTTCACCAAAGGTACTGTACTTGGGGGTCTACATGACTCCGTGTTCGGCGCAGCTGGTGTCGGCTTGTTGGGAACGACTCCGTCACGACGCCGTGTTAACATCTCATCGAATCAGTTTTGTTTCTAAGCGCTATTTTTGAGTTTAATCTTTAAAAATTCATAACTTGACTTGTGTATGTTGGATTTTTGTCGTTTTGGTCTTGTTTTGTTTAGATAAATATTTCCTATTTGTCGAAACTGGTGTTGTGTAATTTTGTAGTGTTTTCATTAAGTGACTGTGTGTGTTGGTACAAATACTTTACACCTAGCACCCTGAGGTTAAGCCTACTGCTCTGCTAAGCTACCAAGGGGGTAAGCAGGGGTTAGCCGAGGGTGATTCTCTTTTGCCCTGACTAGAGTGAGGGTCCTTGCTTGAACAGGGGGTAACCTGACTATCAACCAAAGACCCCATTTCTAACATTGGTGATCAGCGGTTGGGATTTGGAATTGTATTTGTACTAGACATACAGTAATTAAGTGTACACTACTATTTTGAGTGCAGACCACTACGTGACCACATACTACTCTTTTGGTGATCTTTTGCTTTTTCTCTTAAGGACTCCTTTTTGTTCTACTTCCATGATTTTGCTGATCCCTTGACGGATTCTTTTTACTTCATTGGGAACTTATTTTCTGCCTTTGGAACTTTGCACTTGTGACCATCATGTCTCAATCTGGAGATGCAACAGCTGGAGCTGTGTTTGAAATAGAGAAACTGAAGGAGTACTCAGTTGCTCAATTGAAACAGTTCCTTAAAGATCTTGACTGTCCCACTGAGAGCTCCATCAGGGAGGGGGAGCTGCAAAACGCAAAGAGGGCCTGGGAGACAGTCAAGGAGGCTGGAGGGCACACAGAGGAGGAGAATGTGGGTGGGGAAGTGCAGAGGATACACAGTGGTGTAGTGGAGGTACCTGTTACGCCTGGGGGGAGGGTGCCCAGGAGGGGTAGCAGGGTGTCATCCAAGGGTCTGACTCCTGAAGAGTTACAGGACAGACAGGCAGAGAGGGCTCGCCGGTTGAAGTTCAAGGAGTTGAGGATGCAAAGGGAGAAGGAGTTGGAAGAAAGGAGGAGGGACTTAGAGATCAAAAAGAGGATTTGGGCTTATGAGCTCAAAATGAAGGAGCTGGAAGTCATAAGGGTTGAGTCCAGCTGGAATGGTGGCAGCAACAATTTGATATCCAGTGCTGCTGAAGAAGTGCACATGCCCAGAGATGTGGTGCCCTACTTGAGGGAGGGAGTTAGCACACGCCAGGAGGTTCAGGGGTATGAGGTAGCTCCAGTGATGCACAGGGTCCCTGAGGTGGATTGGGGAACTGGCATGGGGAGTCATATTCCTACTAGTGGGAGGGACACTCTACTGAATCTAGGTGAGAGAGACAGGGAGAGGGGTTCCCCCCAGGTAGAAGTCGTGGTTATGGAGTGTGAAGACATCCCAGAAGAGTGTGGGTTGAGTGTCAGGGACAGTCAGGTACTGTCTCACCAGTCTCAGGAGGGTGATGTGGGGTGCTTTTTCAAAGCAAAGTCAGTGGATGGTTGGGTGAAGGGTACTTTGGTTAATTCATGTGAGGGGCTGAGTGATGTAATTGCTAGAGAGCATATGTCTGGTCCTTATTTTCCAGAGCTACGCCAACACCAGGTGGAGTGTGAGTTCTCTGACCCCAGGGAGCGTACAATGGAGGCAGACTTCTGGGTGAGTACCAGAGAGTCTGAAGAGGCATTTGGGTGCTCTTGAGAGGAGTGGTCTAGGTAGTTCCCAACCAGGTGAGGTATGGAAGGATTGTAGTGTCCCAGGTGGGTCCCAGTGTAGTGGGATGGGTGAGGGACCCCATGTCCAGTCTCAGAGGAGAGGGAATGGGGATGGGTTGAGGCTAAAGGTGCCCGAGATCCGGTCCCAGGTCCTGGAGGGTTCCATGAGGGAACACCAGGAGGGGAGCCTAGCCTGTACCATAGGGCCATCTGTTGAGGGAGACCCCACAGTGTCAGGAAAACTTGGGGGGCGGCTGTAGCCAGCGTCCCACCAGTTCTGGTGTCTGGCAGTACCACTCCTAGTGAGGGGGTGCAGAAGTCCAGACAGAGGGTTTAGAGGGGGTTGCGGACCCCAGTGGAGAACCTGGAGGGTCAGGGGTCAGCTCTGAGAGCAGAGCCCCCCAGGAAGGACCTTGGTGAGACCATTTCTGGGTTGGGGGGTATCCAGACTCTGTCAGATGGGCAGAGGTCAGGGGACCTGCGCCAGACAGACTCTTGTGTGGCCCTTGGGGACAGTGTGTCCCTTGAGGGGGGTAAGTGTGCCCCCCTGGAAGTCCTGGTGTGCCAGGCAAAGGTTCAACTGCAGGGTGGTGACTCTGGGTTGAATGATCAGGTTCAGGGGGTAAACTCTAACCTGATGGGGGGTAAGTGTGCTCCTCAGGAAGTCCTGGGTTGCCAGGCGATGGTCCAGTCTGTGGGTACAGACCCTGGACTGGAGGATCAGGTTCAGGGTGTCCCTCCTGACCTGGAGGAAGGGGCTACTGCTAACAGTGCCCATCCCATGTTGTCTTCTGAGGGGGCCACTCCCAGTTGGGGGGTGCAGGACCCCAGAAGGGAGGGCAGGGGAGGGAAGCCTCACCCCTGGCCCTGGTCCAACCTGAAGGTACAGACCCCAGGTTGGCGGACCAGTTGCAGGTTACCAGCCCTGCACTGGTGGAAGAATTGTGCAGGACTGCTTCTACAAGCACCCTGACAGTTTTTGACTCTGGGGGTGCCGCTTCTGCAGGGAGGGTACAGAGCCCCAGAGGGGAGGACCAGGGTCAGGTTGTCATCCCTGACCTGGTGGAAGAGAGAGTGGTCAAAGGGTGCCAGGCACCTGGGGCTACCGCCCCCCACTCCCGCAGTCACAGTGGTTGGAGAGGCCTGAGGTTGGGCTCTCATCCCTGACAGTTGTCCAAGGCCACCGTGGCTTGCTGTCCTGGTGGACAGAGTTGCCCCTGGGGGGGGGCGAGAGTCACACCCTGGGGGGTGGAGTGGGCAACACCACTGTGTTGGCCCTGGTGGTACTATCTGCCCAGTGGGATACATCTGTGAGCAAAGTAAAGTTAGGTGCTGCACAGATGGTGTCTGCAGATGTGGAGAAGGGTTCCCCATGAGTTAGCTTAATGGGCCCTGAGAGTATGGACAGAGGGATCCAACTGGAGTCAGGAAGGCGTAGAACTGGAACATGCCCCTGCTGTTGTGGGCCTGGGTCCTTGTTCTATCGCCCCAATCAGGGAAGTATATCAAGGTATTGATTGTTCTCCCCTGGCTTTAGGCTGGTAGGGGGTCGTGTTGGACTTTTTTGCTTATGCAGGGTCATCTTCAATCTTTTTGCCTCCTGCCTCCTGCCTCCTATTTTTTCTGACCTGTTGCTGTTGGCTTTTGAACTCTGAGCACTTTACCACTGCTAACCAGTGCTAAAGTACATATGCTCTCTCTGTAAAATGTGTATGTGATTGGTTTGTCCGTGATTGGCATATTTGATTTACTAGTAAGTCCCTAGTAAAGTGCACTAGAGGTGCCCAGGGCCTGTAAATCAAATGTTACTAGTGGGCCTGCAGCACTGGTTGTGCCACCCACACAAGTAACCCTGTAATCATGTCTCAGACCTGCCACTGCAGTGTCTGTGTGTGTATTTTTACACTGTAAATTCGACTTGGCAAGTGTACCCACTTGCCAGGCCTAAACCTTCCCTTTTCTTACATGTAAGGCACCCCTAAGGTAGGCCCTAGGTAGCCCCAAGAGCAGGGTGCAGTGTATGGATAAGGTAGGACATATAGTAATGTGGTTTATATGTCCTGACAGTGAAATACTGCCAATTTCGTTTTTCACTGTTGCAAGGCCTCTCTCTCACAGGATAATATGGGGGCTACCTTTAAAATATGATTAAAGTGTAGATTCCCCTAGAGAGTAGATGGACATGTGGAGTTTGAGGTCCCTGAACTCACAATTTAAAAATACATCTTTTAGTAAAGTTGATTTTAAGATTGTGTGTTTGAAAATGCCACTTTTAGAAAGTGAGCATTTTCTTGCTTAAACCATTCTGTGACTCTGCCTTGTTTGTGGATTCCCTGTCTGGGTCAGTTTGACAGTTGGGTTGTTTTTAACCTCGCACTAGACAGTGGCACAAAGGGGGCTGGGGTGTAACCTGCATTTCCTGATTAGCCATCTCTGCTAGGAGGGAGGGGTGGAGTGGTCACTCTCATCTGAAAGGACTGTGCCTGCCTCTGACAATGCCGGCTCCAGCCCCCTGGTGTGTGTCTGAGGCCTTGCCTGGGCAAGGCAGGATTTCACAAGTAGGTGTGAGTCCCCTTTGAAGAAAGGTGACTTCAAAGACTAAAATGGGTATAAGAAGGGCTCCCAAATCTACAGACTTTAGAAACACTTCTGGAACCAAGCGGAACCTCTGCCTGGAGAAGAGCTGATAGCTGAGGAAGAAGTGCTGCCCTGCCTGTGACTGTGCTTTGTGGAACTTTCCTGCAGTGCTGCTTCTGCCAGAGTAAGAGGGAAAAGACTGGACTTTGTGTGCCTTCCATCTTGTGAAGAAATCTCCAAGGGCTTGATTTAGAACTTGCCTCCTGTTGTTTGAAATCTCAGGGACAGCAAAGAATTCTCTCTGCCAGCACCTGGAGTCTCTGGAGAGACTCCTGCCCCGACAAGAGGTGCTCTATCCAGTCCCTGGGCCCTCGAAAGAAAAACTGGTGGAAATCCAAGGAAATCGACTTCGGACGACTCCGGACCGACGCCGCTGCTGAATCCGGTGACGCCGCCTGCACCCGACGCCGTGACCTTGCTGGAACGCGACGCTCTTCGCAGGCCCGACGCCGCAGCAGCCCCGCTGAAGTCCACGACTCCGTGGAAGTCGCCGCACCACGTCGTGACCGGCGCCGCTCGAAGTGACCGGATTCAATGTTTCGCACAGACGCCGCGATCCCCGACTTCGCGCATCGGCTTGTTTTCACTCTTCACCAAAGGTACTGTACTTGGGAATCTACACAACTCCGTGTTCAGCGCCGCTGGTGTCGGCTTGTTGGGAACGACTCCGTCACAACACCGTGTTAACATCTCATCGATGCAGTTTTGTTTCTAAGCGCTATTTTTTAGCTTAATCTTTAAAAATTCATAACTTGACTTGTGTATGTTGGATTTTTGTCGTTTTGGTCTTGTTTTGTTTAGATAAATATTTCCTATTTTTCAAAACTGGTGTTGTGTCATTTTGTAGTGTTTTCATTAAGTTACTGTGTGTGTTGGTACAAATACTTTACACCTAGCACCCTGAGGTTAAGCCTACTGCTCTGCCAAGCTACCAAGGGGGTAAGCAGGGGTTAGCCGAGGGTGATTCTCTTTTACCCTGACTAGAGTGAGGGTCCTTGCTTGAACAGGGGGTAACCTGACTGTCAACCAAAGACCCCATTTCTAACAACGACCATGGCGGAAACTGCCAACATAGACAGCCACTGTAACACTCCGACCACTACGGCGGTAGAAACCAAGACTACGGCGGTAACCGCCAACAGACAGGCGCAACACAATGTACCGCCCACTATATTACAAGGCACCAGTCCGCCACCTTTTCCGAGGCGGTACCAACGCCATCAAAAGCACGGCAGAAACAGTCTTTGGAACAGAAACCACTCACATCTTGACACCCTACGAGGAACCAGGACACGATGGAGCCCGAACTTCAGGTGCTACCCATGTTGGTTTGCCTCTTCTTCTACCAGGAGCAGAAAAGATGACGGCAACGACCACAGTGAGTACTGCACCTAGCACACAGGGGAGGGAGAGGAAAAAGAGAGTGAGTCACACGCAACACCCCCACCCCCACCCTCACCCACAACACCATACACACAAATACATGCCACAACATTACAGTTACATCCCGTAACCCCTGGAAGAACGCAAGGACAAAATGACATGATTGTAACAAGTATAATCATCTAAAAATTCAGATATTGGAACAGGTCTGTAATAGAGCAGTAGAGACAAATATGTACAGCAACTACACAAGTCCGGATAGTGTTCCAATCATTGTCCTTGGACCAGTGGTCCCAAAATGCATGGTCGAAGCCCACACATGATACCTGACTGTAAATGGACAGCGCACTGCTGGGGCATCAGGTCGAAAATAAACAGGCACCTCAGGGGGAAGGGGAGGGGGGCACCTCAGCCGGATGAAGGGATGATGCCACTGCTCCACGAGGGGGCTCCATGCCCACAGATTGGTCCTGGGGAGTGCAAAGCCACAGTCTCTCAAGTGGGTGGTTTGCCCACTGCTTTATCCTGGGGAGTGCAAAGCCACAGTCTCTCAAGTCTCTCAAGTGGGTGATTGCCCACTGCTTTATCCTGGGGAGTGAAAAGCCACAGTCTCTCAAGTCTCTCAAGTGGGTGGTTTGCCCACTGCTTTATCCTGGGGAGTGCAAAGCCACAGTCTCTCAAGTGTGTGACATGTTCCACTGGTTCTGGAAGGGGCTATGTGCCCAGAGTGCTTCATCCTGCCAAGGAGTGAGGTAGTGGATGCAGTTCTCCACTGGTTCTGGAGGGGGCTTTGTGCCCAGAGTTCTTCATCCTGCCAAGGACTGGGGTAGTGGATGCAGTTCTCCACTGGTTCTGGAGGGGGCCTGGTGCCCAGAGTGCTGCACATGCTGTGTGGCAGGTCCCATTCCCTCACCTGGGTGTGTATGCCATGAGATTGCCTGGGAACAGGTAGCATGATACTCCTTGGAGTCAGAGACACACTCCAACCTGCTGCGACTTTGCCTGCCAACTGCTGGTACTAACAGTGCTGGTTGTGGTGCCTCACGTACGCTGTGCAGGGTCCAGGACGTCTCCTGCAGTCTCGGATGGCTGTCCACAGGGAATGTTTTCCATGTCGGCTGTGGTGGCACTGTCTGTGCACGTTACGGGGCTAGTGGCGGTGGCAGCGGTGGTGTCTGTGGCAGAGATGCTACCGGTGGTGCATGTGTCAGCACCTGTGGATGGGGACAGCAGAACGTCTCCTGCAGACTCGGACGGCTGCCCACTGGGGATGATGCTGGGGACTGTTGCTGAGGCAGCAGTCATGCAGGTGGCAGTGCAGGTGGCGGTGCAGGTGGTGGTGTCCACCGCCGTACAGGTTACTGCTCTGTTTGCCAGAAGGGGTGACACCTGTCCCTCAGCTGGAGGCTCTGTGCCCTGTGCTGACTTCCCTTTAGCCTTGTGGCCCTTCCCCACCTTGGAAGTGGCAGCTGGGACCTTGGCACTGTCCCCTTTTGGCTTGGAGAAGGCCTTGCTGGGTGGTTAGAGGACACAGGGGACGTGTGCATGGTAGTGGGGGTGGTGATTGCACGTGAGTGGTGTGTGGTGATGGGCGTGCTGGTGATGGAGGTAGCGGCTGAGGATGTAGTGCATGCAGGTGTGAGTGGAGACGAGACAGGGAGGGAGAAGGAGGACGTGGAGGAGGAGGACACAGTGGAGACAGTGGATGATGGTGTGTCTGCATGGGAATGGTGCTTGTGTGAGTGCCTGTGGGATGTGTGGTGCTTATGTATGCCATGTCCACTGTTGTGTGTTGATGAGTGCGCATGCTGGTCTGATGGTGTGCTTGGGATAGGCTGAGGTACAGGGGATTGGGTCTGGGTAGTGGAAGTTGGAGGGGGTGGCTGGACACAGGGACAATGGCTGCCATCAATGCTGAGGCCAGATCCTGAAATGCTCTCTGTTGGGCTGCCAGGCCAGAATGAATCCCCTCCAGGTATGCATTTGTTTGTTGCAAATGCCTCTCGACACCCTGGATGGCATTGAAAATGGTTGATTGCCCAACAGTGAGGGATCTCAGGAGGTCAATAGAATAGCCTCCTCACTGAGGGCAGCAGGGCTGACTGGGGCAGAGCCTGAAGTGCCTGGGGCAAAGGAGATGCCCATCCTCCTGGGTGAGCGGGCACGGGAAACACACTGAGGGGCTGGTGGGAGGGCGGTGCTGGTAGGGGGGGTGGCGGCTGTACCTGTTGATGCGGTGGGCACAGAGGTGCCCGCCTCCGCAAGGGAGCTCCCATCAGAGGAGGAGTAGCTGTTGCTGGCGTCTCCTGCTGTCCCCGTTGTGGAGCTCTCCTCACCCTCCGTCCCACTGGTGCCTTCAGACTCTGTTAATTCACCCTCCAAGGCCATGTGGGTTGCAGCTCCCTCCTGCTCCGGTGCCAAAGCTCCTCTGCCAGATAATGGTAATGCACACAAGGACAGGGTGACAAAACAAAAAGGGGGGGAAGACAGAAGAGACACATGGTCAATGCCTGCAACACCACTACCGTTGGCGGACACAACACACAGGGAGCAGCTCTATGCACTAGGCCATGCACTAACAGGGGAAAAGCACATGCCCATGGGGTACTCTGCCTAGACCCATTTGATGCACAGCTGGAACCCACCGGAGCATGACTAGGTGTAGAGGGCCAGTACCACTTTTGGGGTTGGATTGGCACTGAGCCTGCAAAACAATGGATCTACCTTGGCGCGTCTGCCCTGGCTTAGGGGAACCCACAGCCCACTTCCCCCACCCAGAAACCTCATTAAGTGTGCAGAGTCAGCTGAATGAGACTGTACTCACCCCCTTGTGGATGCTATGATGCCCTCAAGCACCCATCAAACTCAGGATATGCCATTGCCTGGATCCGGTACATCAGGGGGGTCATGGTGCGACGGGCACCCCTTCCACGTTGGGAGGCCATCCTCAACTGGGACTCCGCCATCTTCTTGCTCCAGCGGCGCAGGTCCTCCCATATTTTGCGTCAGTCGGTGCTCCATCTATGGTAGACCCCCCACGGTCCACACTTCCTTGCCGATGGTATGCCAAATCCCCTTCTTCTGGTGGGCGCTGACCTAGAGGAACAGTTTAAAAAGAATGGATGTTACTCCTGCGTCCGGTTCTTCTTAATCATTGGCCACAAACCTCCCACCCTGGCCCAGAAAAACATACACTCAACATCCTCACATGCTGGCCTCTGGCCCCCCGTCTCTTCCATCCACGACATTCCATACATTCATGTGCCATGCGTCATGCTCACAGTGTACTCACCTGTTTGTCTGGAGGATCGTAGAGTAGCGTGTACTGGGGAAGGGCCCCATCCACCAGTTTCTCCAACTCCTCCGCAGTGAAGGCAGGGGCCCTTTCCCCAGACACTGTAGCCATTGTCACCTCCAGACTGAGGTCACAGCAGCACTTGCAGTGTAGCTCCTCTCCTGTTGAAGGTCAGGTATCAAGTGAGTGAATAGATAGAAAATGGCGGTCACATCCGCAGTGGTGTGTACTGTCACAACCGGCGTACATCGGCATTGGCTCCTGGAACCTATAGGGCCCAATGATAACCAAAGCTGAATTGTGCTGCGGTCTTCGGCCGCCAACCGCGACGCTGCACAACGCCAGCACAGTTACCTCATTTCCCCTTGTCCCTCCTTACAGGTCAGGCAGCCGACATTTCAGGAGGGCACATGACAGGGCAAATTACTGCGTCACATCACTTTTGGCCAGGAATACAGACAGACAAATCCACACACCAATTATATCACGATTGTGCTACACAGCTTTGTGAAACCTATGTGGTGTATGACCCTCTGCTCACCCTTCTCCTCCATGGGGGACGTCCGCTGAGTCAGGTGATGAGATGGCGTCATCCTCCGGTTTACAGACCCCTGGTGGACCTGTCCACAATGGAAGACAGACAAATCATCATCACCTACAGACTTGATTGTGCCACAATCCATGAACTGTGTGCCCAGTTGGAGCCAGACCTGATGTCAGCTATCCGCCATCCCACAGGAATCCACCCTCTAGTGCAGGTCCTGTCAGTACTCCATTTCCTGGCCAGTGGGTCCTTTCAAACAACAGTGGCCATGGCATCAGGGATGTCACAGCCACTGTTCTCTAACGTGTTGTCCAGAGTGTTGTCTGCACTGCTGAAACACATGCGCAGGTACATAGTTTTCCCTCAGGTGGAGGATTTGCCCACAGTGAAAGGTCACTTCTATGCCCTGGGACATATCACCAACATCATTGGTGCCATTGATGGTACACATGTGGCATTTGCCCCCCCCCCGCAGGAATGAACAGGTGTACAGAAACCGCAAAAGCTACCGTTCTATGAATGTGCAGATGGTGTGTTTGGCAGACCAGTACATCTCCCATGTCACTGCCAAGTATCCTGGCTCAGTGCATGACGCTTACATTTTGAGGAATAGCAGCATCCCTTATGTGATGGGGCAACTCCAGAGGCAACAGGGGTGGCTAATAGGTGAGCTAAAGGTCCCAGCACAGTTGACATAGGTGTCTGGGTATGGGAGAGTCCCTAAGGGTTGGAAGATGTCTAACAGTTGTCCCTCCATATTTGCAGGGGACTCTAGTTACCCCAACCTGTCATGGCTACTGACCCCAGTGAGGAATCCCAGGACAAGGTCAGAGGAATGACACAATAAGGCACATGGGCGAACTAGGAGGATAATAGAGCGCACCTTCGGCCTCCTAAAGGCCAGATTCCGGTGCCTCCATCTGACAGGTGGTTCCATATACTACTCACTGAAGAAGGTGTGCCAGATCATCGTGGCATGCTGTATGTTGCACAACCTGGCTTTGCAACGCTATGTGCCTTTTCTGCATGAGGATGGTCTTGTGGTAGCTGTGGAGCCTGTGGACAGTGAAGAAGAGGAGGCAGACGAAGAAGATATAGACAACCGAAACATCATCATGCAATACTTCCAGTGAGACACGGGTAAGAGGATGGCACTGCTTCTCTCATATCATACTACTGTAGGACATTGCATTAATCTGCCTTTTTACCTCTGTGTATGGACCCTGATGTCACTTTGGCTTTCCATTTCACCGATCTGGGTCCCATTTTCTGCCTTCTGCTATGTTTACTGCTGCCCAACAATTGTCTAACGTTGATATGTGAACATGAACATTGACATTGCTATATTTCTGAGCAGTTGCAATTACACATTTGTGAAAGTACAGACTGACTCCAGATTGATTTGTGATTCAAGGGTGTTTATTTCTGTGCAATTAAGTGGAGGGGGCTGTGCAATGGGCTGGGGTGATGTTGGGGAATGTCCATGGTAGAGTCCAGTCTCTTGGTCTCACAGGTGCATTGTCCAAGGGGGCATAGGAAGTGGAGTAATAGCAGTTCAAAGTTGTCAGGGAGACAAAGTGGGACAAAAGGGGGACAATCAGGAGAGTGTTATTTCCTGGCGGGGGTCCTGGCAATGTTCTCTGTCTTGTTCATGGATCTCAGGGACCGTTTGTGGTCTGGTTCTCCTTCTGCAGGGGGTGGGGTGCTGGTGGCCTGTTGGTCCTGTGGCGGCACCTCCTGTCCACTGGCGCCGGTGGAGGTGGAGGGCTGTTCATCGTTCAAGCTAGTGTCAGGGGCCCGTTTGTGTGCCACTGTGTCCCTCATGGTGTTAGCCAGGTCTGGCAGCACCCGAGCAATGGTGACCAGTGTGGTGTTGATGGACTTCAAGTCCTCCCTGATCCCAAGGTAGTGTTCCTCCTGCAGCTGCTGGGTCTCCTGAAACTTGGCCAATACCGTGCCCATGGTCTCCTAGGAATTATGGTATGCTCCCATGATGTTTGAGAGTGCCTCGAGGAGAGTGGGTTCCCTGGGCCTGTCCTCCCCCTGTCGCACGGCAGTCCTCCCAGTTTCCCTGTTATCCTGTGCCTCTGTCCCCTGAACCGTGTGCCCACTGCCACTGACCCCAGGTCCCTGATTGTCTTGGGTTAGTGGGTTTGCCTGGGGTCCCTGTAGTGGTGGACACACTGCTGATTGATGTGTTCTGGAGACAGAGGGATGGGCCCGCTGGGTGGGTGCTGTGCTGGTGTTTCCTGTCGGGGGAGGGTCTGTGGTGGTTTGTGACTGTGGCAGGGGAACCGACTGTCCAGAGGGCCCTGATGGGCCGAGCTGGTCATTTTGATCCAGGAATGCAGAGCTGCTGTCATCACTGTGGGTCTCTTCTGTGGGGGGACTGGATATGTCTGGCACCTCCTGTCTGGTGACGTTGGGTAGGGGTCCTGTTGGGGTGTAAATGCATAGTTATTGTATCTGTGTGTGCCATCTTGTGCAATGGGTGAGTTACCCTCTACTCCTGTGCTTGCATGATTGTGTTGGCCCTTGTGTGATTAGTGATTTGGGGGCCTGGGTGAGTATCTGTACTGGACATGCTTTGGTGATGGGTGTCTATGCAGAGGTGTTGCATGCAGGGCTTGGTATTGGGATGGGTGTGTTGTGATGGTGGGGCATATGTGAGGTGTTGGAGTGATGGGGAGGGTTGGGGTATATGATGGCAAGCAGGTGGGGTAGGGGGATATAGTAGTAAAGATGTGACTTACCAGAGTCCAGTCCTCCTGCTACTCCTGCGAGGCCCTCAGGATGCAGTATTGCCAAGACTTGCTCCTCCCATGTTGTTAGTTGTGGGGGAGGAGATGGGGGTCCACCGCCAGCCCTCTGTACTGCTTTCTGGTGTCTTGTTACCACGGAACGCACCTTCCCCCGTAGGTCGTTCCACCTCTTCCTGATGTCATCCTGTGTTCTTGGATGCTGTCCCACTGCGTTGACCCTGTCGACGATTCTCCACCATAGCTCCATCTTCCTAGCAATGGAGGTGTGCTGCACCTGTGATCCGAAAGGCTGTGGCTCTACCGGATGATTTCCTCCACCATGACCCTGAGCTCCTCCTCAGAAAACCTGGGGTGTCTTTGAGGTGCCATGATGTGGTGTGGGTAATGTGTGAGGTGCTGTTTGTTGTGCTGTGTGATGTGTTGTGTTAGGGGGTTGCTGTTTGAGGTGGATGTGGTATGAGTGATGGTGTTGTGTGCCTGTGGATGCTGGTGTTGTGTTTGCTATTCTCTCTCTCTGCTTCTTCAAAAAAAAATCGTAGTAAGGGGTTTTGGGTATTGTGGGTGTGTGTTTTATAGTGTTGTGAGTGTGTGGTGTGAGTATGTGTATCAGGTGTATGTACTTTGAATTGTCCAATGTAGTTGTGTTTTCTAAGTGTGTGTGTATTTTGAGTGCTGCGGTGTGTACCGCCAAAGGATTACCGCGGTTGAAAGACGGCCACACTGATTCGTGGGTCGTGATAGTGTGGGCATATTCCTGTTGGTGTGACGGTGTGGGGTTTGGTATCGCCAGTTTATCACTGACCTTTGGTGTGACTTGTGTGGGTGTCTGTATTGTGGTGGATTCCGAGATGTGGGTCGTAATACCTGTAGTGGATTTCTGCCGCTGCCAAGGTATGTTGGCGGCCTTCAGCACGGGGGTGGGAGGGCCTAAGTCTAACCCACTGCAGGTGACACCTGTCGCTCTAATCCGTGTTTTGCTCCGGCTAACTTGCAGTACCTCACCTCTACCCAAGGGCACAGATGACTGGGCATCCGAGCGCATGACATAATTGGTTTCTCAGGGAAGCCGTGGTCACTCAGGTCTCCTCCATTTCTCTCAATTACATTAGTCTCATATATACAATGACAAACGGAGGCAGTATATGTTTCAATAATGATTTTAATGAAGCAACTACATCTTAAATAGCAAAGCGTGAGCTGCAATAACCAGGACAAAACAGCATGACAGTATTAACATTGTGACAAGGAGAGTGAAGCATAAGAATAACGCTACCATATTTTCACTAGTCAATAGACAAATTCCTACCTAGGCTATGATAGAGCACACCGTGTTAAGCTCTAATTCTGCCCTTCAGGTTCCCCTGGGAAGACATCATCCCCCATACCTGAACAAAGGCCTGAAGTCTGCAAAACAGCTGTATCAAAGCATTCAGCAATCAGCATACGGTTGTGGTTCTCTGGCTGGAATCTCCCTCTAAAGTGTAAGGGACAAGGAAGTGTTTTATACTAAAACAGGTGATATTCTAAGAAAATGTCCCTGCATAAATATGCATGTTTTTTACGAATATTGAAGATAAAACGTATACCACATTCATCGACAACCTATCTTGCTGTAGCCTTGGAAGAAGCACAGAGTGAGCAAAAACAGTTAGATAAACAGAAAATAAAACAAGACCGTTAAAGTGGCTATTGTAACAATAATAAAATAAAGCTGAAAAAAATATATCTAGGTTAGAGTGCACAGCAACATGGCCTAGTGTTTTAAAATAAGGTGCATTGAGCTATAGCTACAATGGCTACACAACAAATCTAGTAGCAAATGCAATGTCAGCTTTTTGTCCAAAGGTAAACTTGCCACCATATCCCTTGAGTCAATCTCAATACCCAAGAACGACAACACCATGCTGGGTCCAACTGTCTTCTCTGGCGCTAGTGGAATCCCCAAATCCTCCATAATCTCCTAAAAATTAGTCAGCATCTGGTGGCAGTCACCTATTCCTGTCCTTCCCACAAAAAAGAAATTGTCTAGGTAATGTGTCACATATATGTAACTAGTTGACCAAAGGCACATTGTAAGAACGTGCTAAAATGCTCAAACAGTGCACATGAAATAGAATACCCCATTGGAAGCACTTTTTCCACGTACCACTATTCCTCAAATTGAATGTCTAACAACTGAATGTCCTCTGGGTGCACAGGTAGCAGGCAGAAAGCTGACTTAATGTCACTTTTTGTCATCAGGATGCCTTCTCCGATATTCTTTACAATGGCTAGTGCCACATTGTTAGACCTGACAGCCTTAGGGCGGTCACCCCTAACATTTTGCCTGCCTCCCTCCACTTTTTGGACACTGTTTTTGCTGGTTTTTAGACTCTGCACACTTTACCACTGCTAACCAGTGCTAAAGTGCATATGCTCTCTCCCTTTAAACATGGTCCCATTGGATCATACCAAATTGGACTATTTAATTTACTTATAAGTCCCTAGTAGAAGGCACTATGGGCCTCATTCCGACCCTGGCGGTACAAGACCGCCAGGGCCGGGGGCATCAGAAGCACCGCCAACAGGCTGGCAGTGCTTCATTGCCCATTCTGACCGCAGCATTAAAGCCGCGGTCAGAAAAGGGAATCCGGCGGTTTCCCGCCGGATTTCCCCTGCTTGGGCAGAACCTCCATGGAGATTCCGCCCCCCTTCCCGCCATCCTGTTCCTGGCGGTTTTTACCGCCAGGAACAGGATGGCAGGAACGGGTGGGCAGGACAGGATGGCAGGAACGGGTGTCATGGGGCCCCTGGGGGCCCCTGCGATGCCCATGCCTAACAGGGCCCCAGGGAGATTTTCACTGTCTGCATTGCAGTGTTGCAGGGCCTTTCCCGCTGGGCCGGCGGGCGCTCTCTTGGCGGGAAAGTCAGAATGGCCTCCGCGGTCTTCTGACCGCGGAGCGGCCATTTGGCGGTTCCCGCCAGGCGGGCGGCGTCCGCCGCCCGCCAGGGTCAGAATGACCCTCTATATGTGCCTAGGGCTTGTAGGTTAAATGCTACTAGTGGGCCTGCAGCACTGATTGTGCCACCCATTTAAGGAGTCCCTTAACCTTATCTCAGGCCTGCAATTGCAAGGCCTGTGTGTGCAGTTTCACTGCCAATTCCACTTGGCATTTAAAAGTACGTGGCAAGCCTAAAACTCCCTTTTTTCTACATATAAGTCACCCCTAAGGTGTGCCCTAGGTAACCCCTAGGGCAGGGTGCTGTGTGGGTAAAAGGCAGGACATGTACCTGTGTAGTGTACATGTCCTGGTAGTGTAAAACTCATAAATTTGTTTTTACACTACTGTGAGGCCTGCTCCCTTCATTGGTGCTGACCTCATAAATTGTTGGAGTGGTAGCTGCTTATATGAAAGGAGTAGGAAGGTCATATTTAGTATGGCCAGAATGGTAATACAAAATCCTGCTGACTGGTGAAGTTGGATTTAATATTACTATTTTAGAAATGCCACTTTTAGAAAGTGAGCACTTCTCTGCACTTAAATATTTCTGTGCCTTACAATCCACGTCTGGCTGGGTTTGGTTGACAGCTCCTTGTGCATTCACTCAGACACACCCCAAACACAGGATACTCAGCCTCACTTGCATACAACTGCATTTTGAATGGGTCTTCCTGGGCTGGGAGGGTGGAGGGCCTGCTCTAACACAAAGGACTGCCACACCCCCTACTGGGACTCTGGCAGACAGGATTGAACTGAAAGGGGACCTGGTGCACTTCTAAGCCACTCTTTGAAGTCTCCCCCACTTCAAAGGCACATTTGGGTATAAAAACAGGACCTCTGCCCTACCACCTCAGACACTTCCTGGAGAAGAAACTTGTAACCAGAACCTGCATCCTGCCCAGAAGAACTGCCTGGCTGCCCAAAGGACTCACCTGACTGCTTTCTGTGAAGGACTGCTGCCTTGCTGTTGGCCTGCTGCCTTGCTGATCTCTGGCTGTGGTGAAGAAGTGCTCTCCAAGGGCGTGGATAGAGCTTGCCTCCTGTTCCCTGAAGTCTCAGGACCAAAAAGACTTCTGTCTTGCAACTGGACTCCTTGTGCGGCGAAAATTCGATGCACAGCTTGCTAAAACCGACGCACAGCCTGTCCCGCGGTGAGAGATTCACTGCACGCTGAACTGGAACAATGCAGCCTGACTTCGCAAGGAAAAGATTGACGCTGCGCCTGCGTTGTGACTGGAACGTCGACGCACGGCCCACCGGATCGACGCACAGCTGACCTGAGATGACGCAGCCTGACTTCCAGAGGAGAAATCAATGCAGCGCCTGCCGTACGGGAGAAATGTCCCCGCAACGCCCACCGGAGCGACGCAGAGCATGTGACTTCACTCCACAAGCCCGGGAATCCACGCACAGACCCCGTGGCGTCTGAAAACCCCGCAACCCGAAGAGGATCCATGACCGAGCGCCGTAAATCGATGCACAGCCGTCCCTGCGTTGAAACTAAACGATGCATCGGCGTGTGCGGCCCGAGAAATCGACGCACACCCCTTTGTTTCCATGCTTCTCCTCCTCCGCAGCCCTTTGGGGAGATTTTTCACACAAACCAGGTACTTTGTGTTTGAATGAGACTTTGGTGGTCATTACAACCCTGGAGGTCGGTGTTAAAGCGGCGGTAAGACCGCCAACAAGCCAGCGGTAAAAAAAATGGAATTACGACCGTGGTGGAAACCGCCAACATAGACTGCCACTTTAACACTCCGACCGCCACGGCGGTACAAACAAACAGCGCGGCGGTCACCGCCAACAGACAGGCGGAGTACAATGTACCGCCCACAGAATTACAACCTACCAATCCGCCACCTTTTCCAGGATGGATTCACCATGAACAAAAACACTGCAGAAACAGGACTTTGAAGGGAAAACACTCACCTCTGCACACCCCATGAGGAACCAGGACGCCATGGATCCAGAGCTCCACATTTTTCCAGCCTTTATCTTCTTGCTCCTCTACCAGGAGCACGAACGCCGGCGTCAAAGACCACAGTGAGTACTGCACCTACGACACAGGGGAGGGGGGAGGGAAAAAACAGTGACACACACACGCAGCACGCAACACCCCCACCCTCACCTACGACAACACCCACACTAATACAGCATGATACATTACAGTTACACCCCCAACCCCCCTGGAAGAATGCAAAGACAAAAGGAAATGAGGTGAACGATTGTACTATAATCAAATTCAGTATTAAAAAAATATACATACACTATTTACAGATATATACACCAATAATATTAGTCCAAGGTATTCCACCATTAAAGTCCGTGGACCACTGGGCCCCAAATGCATGGGCGAGGCCCACACAAGATACCCGAACAAGATGGAGAGAACACTGCAGGGGCTTCAGATAGAAATAAAACAGGCACCTCAGGGGGAAGGGAAAGGGAAGGCACCTCAGCCGGTTGAGTGGATGACGCCAAATCCACGAGGGGGCCCCATGCCCACTGTTCAGTCCTGGGGAGTGCAAAGCCATAGTCTTTGAAGTCTCTACAGTGGGTGGGTTGCCCACTGTTCAATCCTGGGGCATGAAAAGCCACAGTCTCTCAAGTCTCTACAGTGGGTGAGTTGCCCACTGTTCAATCCTGGGGAGTGCAAAGCCACAGTTTCTCAAGTCTCTACAGTGGGTGGGTTGCCCACTGCTTCATCCTGGGGAGTGCAAAGCCACAGTCTCTCAAGTGGATAACATTCTCCACTGATTCTGGAGGGGGCCTTGTGCCCAGAGTGCTTCATCCTGCCAAGGACTGAGGTAGTGGATGTCTTTCTCCATAGGTTCTGGAGGGGGCCTTGTGCCCAGAGTGCTTCATCCTGGCAAGGACTGAGGTAGTGGATGTCTTTCTCCACAGGTTCTGGAGGGGGCCTTGTGCCCAGAGTGCTTCATCCTGCCAAGGACTGAGGTGGTGGATGTAACTCTCCACTGGTTCTGGAGGGGGCCTTGTGCCCAGAGTGCTTCATCCTGCCAAGGACTGAGGTAGTGGATGTAACTCTCCACTGGTTCTGGAGGGGGCCTTGTGCCCAGAGTGCTTCATCCTGCCAAGGATTGAGGTAGTGGATGTCTTTCTCCACTGGTTCTGGAGGGGGCCTTGTGCCCAGAGTGCTTCATCCTGCTCGTGGCGGCCTCAGTAGCGTCAGAGCTTTTGGCGCTCATGGGCCTGTGGTGCTTGTTGCGGCGGTGTCCTTAGCAGCGGTGCTTGTGGCGGCGGTATCTTTGGCAGCGGTGCTTGTGGTGGCGGTGTCCTTGGCAGCGGTGCTTGTGGCGGCGGTGTCTTTGGCAGGAGTTCAGCTGCTGGCGGTCCTGTCTGGGGCAGCGGGGCTGCTGCTGGCCGGTTCCTTGGCAGCGGGACTGATGGCGATCGGCTCCTTGGCAGCGGGGCTGCTGCTGGCGGTCCTGTCTGGGGCAGCGGGGCTGCTGCTGGCCGGCTCCTTGGCAGCAGGGCTGCTGCTGGCAGTCCTGTCTGGGGCAGCGGGGTTGTGCTGGCTGGCTCCTTGGCAGCGGGGCTGCTGCTGGCGGTCCTGTCTGGGTGAGTGGGGCTGATGGGGGTCGGCTCCTTGGCAGCGAGGCTGCTGCTGGCGGTCCTGTCTGGGGCAGTGGGGCTGATGGCGGTCGGCTCCTTGGCAGCGGGGCTGCTGCTGGTGGTCCTGTCTCGGGCAGTGGGGCTGCTGGCGGTCGGCTCCTGGGCAGCGGGGCTGATGATGGCGGTCTTCTCCACTGTGCTGATCTTCCCAGACTTGCCGGTTTTCTTGTGCCCCTTCCCCGCCTTGGCAGGTGTCGCAGATGACTCCACACTCCCACCTGTACCCCTGGGAGTGGCTTTGGTGGCTGGTGTCTTCCCCCTCTCGCGTCGGGCACTGGCCAACTTTTGATGCTTGACAGGTGGGGGACTGTCCGTGCTGTGGCTCCATGCCACACTGCCTGCTCTGCTGCCTGGTGCACTCCATAATCAAGTGACTACTGGCACCACTGGTCCCGCCGATGTTGTGGCTGAGGTGCTAGGTTGGGACCTGGAGAGTCGGGCCCTAGGAGACTGACGGGGTGGGGGAGGTGAGGGAAAGAGGTCAAGGCTAGCCAGGAAAAGTTTCTTAGGAACACTGGGACGGGTAGATGGAGGGGGTTTGGGAGTGGAGGAAGAGGTAGTGGTCGTAGGAGGTGTATGTTTGGTGACTTTGGGTGAAGCTGCATGGGCTGGAGGCTGTCCTGAGGTGGATGGCTGTTGGGTGGGTGTGTGGCTGCGTTTGTGTACCTTGGGAGGTGGGCTCACTGACACACTGGGAGAGGACACAGGGGATGTGTGATTGGTAGTGGGGGTGGTGACTGCACATGAGCGGGGTGTGGTGGTGGGTGTGCTGGTGATGGACGTAGTGGCTGAAGATGTAGTGCATGCAGGTGTGAGTGGTGACGAGACTGGGAGGGATGAGGGAGACGAGGAGGAGGGGGACACTGTGGAGGCAGTGGATGTTAGTATGTCTGCATGTGTGTGATGCTTGCGTGAGTCCTTGTGGGATGTTTGGTGCTTATGTTTGCCTGAGCTTCCTTTGTGTGTCATCAGTGCTGATGCCAGAGTCTGAAAAGCTCGCTGAACGGCTGCCAGACCAGAATGAATGCCCTCCAGGAATGCATTGGTTTGTTGCAACTGCCTCTTTATACCCTGGATGGCATTCAAAATGGGAGACTGCCCAACAGTGAGGAACCTGAGGGGGTCAATGGCCTCCTTACTGAGGGCAGCAGGGGAGACTGGGGCAGGGCCTGAGGTGCTGGGGGCGAAGGTGATGCCCACCCTCCTGGGTGAGCGGGCACGGGGCAAAGGCTGAGGGGCTGCTGGGAGGGCGGTGCTGGAGGGGGTGGTGGTGGCTGTACCTGTAGATGCGGGAGCACAAATGGGCCCGCCACCGCAGGGGAGGTCCCATCAGAGGACGAGTCCGTATCACTGGTGTCAGCTCCTGTCCTCGCTGTGGAGCTCCCCTCCGCCTGCGTCCCACTGGTGAATTCGGAGTCCGTAGTCTCGCCCTCCAGGGCCATGTGGGATACAGCTCCCTCCTGCTCCGGTGCCACTGCTCCTCCGCCTGATGATGCTAATGCACAAAAGTACAGGGAGACCAAAAAATGGGGGGGAAGACAGAAGAAAGACATGTTGAGTGCATGCATTGCCGCTATCCGTTGGTAGACACGACAGACAGAGAAGCCCCCTGCACTACGCCGCGCACTTGGGGTCCACTAGTCAATCCCTGGGACGTGGCCTACAAGGCTATGGCCGATATCTGCACACATGGATGTCACAGGAGCCTGACTAGGTGTAGTTGGCACTGTACCCAGGTGGGGTGGGGTGCCACAGGGTCTGCCTGAAAAAGGGAGGGGACTTAACTAGCACACTCGCCCTGGCCTAGGGGAACCCACAGCCCACCTCCCCCACCCAGACACCTCCACTGCGCGCTGAATCAGCAGAATGAGAGTGTACTCACCCCCTTGTTGCTGCTGTGATGCCCTCAAGCGCCCATCCAACTCTGGATACGCCACCGCCAGGATCCTGAACATCAGGGGGGTCATGGTGCGACGGGCACCCCTCCCACGTTGGGAGGCCATCCCCAGCTGGGCCTCTGTCGTCTTCTTGCTCCAGCAGCGAATGTCCTCCCATCTTTTCCGGCAGTGGGTGCTCTGTCTGTGGTAGACCCCCAGGGTCCGGACGTCCTTGGCGATGGCACACCAAACATCCTTCTTCTGGTGGGTGCTGACCTACAGGAATTGTACAGGGGAAGAGAAAAGTTATTACCAACTGCACCGTCACAGTCATTGGCCCGCAACACTACCCTTGCCATGTGGCACATGCACTCACCGTCGTTTCATGCATGCCTCATTCTCCCCCCCTATCTTTCATCCACCCCACTCCACACAGGCATTGCCCATACAGCATGCTCCCAGTGTACTTACCTGTTTGTCTGGAGGACAGTATAGTAGCGTGTACTGGGGAAGGACCCCATCCACGAGTTTCTCCAACTCCTCCGTGCTGAAGGCAGGGGCCCTTTCCCCAGACGCAAGAGCCATTGTCTCTTCCAGACTGAGGTCACAGCAGCACTTGCAGTGTAGGTCCTCTCCTGTCGAAGATCAGGTAAGGAGTGATTGAACAGATAGAAAATGGTGGCCACGTCCGCGGTGGTGCATACCGTCACCGCCGGCGTACATCGTCATTGACTGTTAACCAATGCAGAATTGCGCTGCGGTCTTCGACCGCCTACCGCAACGGTGTACAACGCCAGCGCAGTTACCTCATATCCCATTGTCCCACTTTACAGGTCAGGCAGCCGCCATTTCAGGGGCCCCCATGGCTTTATTTTTAACTGTGTCACACATACCTAGGCCTTGGCTCAACACTCATACAGGCAAATTTCAGGTTTTGAATAGTTTTCTGAGTAAGCTGTGTTTACGTACCTCTGAGTTGGTTGACTCTGTGCTCGCTGTTGTCCTCCATAGGCACCGTCCGCTGGGACATGGGAGGAGATGGCGGCATCCTCCGGTATACAGACCGCTGGTGGACCTGTCGACAATGGAGGAAAGACATGTAATCATCACCTACAGGCTTGATCGTGCCACAATCCTGGAACTGTGTGCCCAGTTGGAGCCAGACCTGATGTCAGCTATGCGCCATCCCACAGGGGTCCCCACTCAAGTGCAGGTGCTGTCAGTACTCCATTTCCTTGCAATTGGGTCATTTCAGACTACAGTGGCCATAGCATCAGGGATGTCCCAGCCTATGTTTTCCAACGTGTTGTCCAGAGTGTTGTCTCCCCTGCTGAAACACATGCAGAGCTACATCTTTTTCCCTCAGGTGGAGGATTTGCCTACAGTGAAAGGTGACTTCTATGCCCTGGGACATATCCCCAACATCATAGGTGTCATTGATGGGACACATGTTGCCTTGGTCCCCCCCGCAGGAGTGAACAGGTGTACAGAAACAGGAAGAATTACCATTTGATGAATGTGCAGATGGTATGTTTGGCTGACCAGTACATCTCCTATGTTAATGCCAAATTCCCTGGCTCAGTGCATGACGCTTACATCCTGCGGAATAGCAGCATCCCTTATGTGATGGGCCAACTCCAGAGGCACTGTGTGTGGCTATTAGGTGAGCATCTGGAACCAATTCAGAGTGAATAGTTGTCTGGGGATATCCCTAAGAGTTAGTGTGTGTCTAACAGTTGTCCCTTGCCATTTGCAGGCGACTCTGGTTACCCCAACCTGTCATGGCTACTGACCCCATTGAGGAATCCCAGGACAAGGGCAGAGGAACGCTACAATGAGGCCCATGGGCGAGCTAGGAGGATTATAGAGCAGACCGTCGGCCTCCTAAGGGCCAGGTTCCGGTGCCTCCATATGACAGGTGGTTCCCTATTCTACTCACCAAAGAAGGTGTGCCAGATTATCGTGGCCTGCTGTATGCTTCACAACTTGGCTTTGCGACGACAGGTGCCTTTTCTGCAGGAGAATGGCCCAGATGGAGGAGTTGTGGCAGCTGTGGAGCCTGTGGACAGTGAAGACGAGGAAGCAGAAGAAGAGGACATCGACAACAGGAACTCTGTCATCCTGCAATACTTCCAGTGAGACACAGGTGAGAAGACAAACCTGCCTACTACATGTACTTTAACACTACTACCTCTCTACTGTCTGTACTTTTCACCCAGTGTTTGGTCACTGAGTTGTCACTTTCTCTTACAATTTCACAGATGTGGGTCCCACTGTGTGACATCTGCTTTGTTTCCTCATGGACTAGAGCTGTGTGACATAGGTATGTTGACATTACCATTGAAAGAGCATTTTGTCACTGTAATTGCTAATACACTAATTCAAAATCACAGACAGACTCCAGATTGTTTTGTGCTTTAAGGGTGTTTATTTAAGTGCTCAATATTGGAGGGGGTTGTTAAATGGTGAGGGGTGATGGTGGAGGAATGTCCATGGAAGAGTCCAAGCTATTAGTCTCACAGGTGCATTGTCCAAAGGGGCATAGGAAGTGGAGCTGGGGCAGTTTAAGTATGGACAGGGTAACAAAGTGGGACAGAAGGATGACAATCAGGGTGGTCTCATTTCTTGGCGGGGGTCTTGGCATCATTCTCTGTTTTTGTCCTGGATCTCAGGGACTGTTTGCGGGGTGGTTCTCCATCTGCAGGGGGTGGGGTGCTGGTGTGGTGGTCCTGTGGCAGTGCCACCTGTCCACTAGCGCCGGCGGAGGTGGTGGGCAGTTCATCGTCCAGGCTATTGTCAGGGGCCCCTTGTAGTGCTACAGTGTCCCTCCTGGTGTTGAGGACTTCCTTCAGCACCCCTACAATGGTGCCCAGGGTGGAATTGATGGATCTGCGGTCCTCCCTGAAGCCCAAATACTGTTCCTCCTGCAGCCGCTGGGTCTCCTGAAACTTGGCCAGTACCGTTGCCATCGTCTCCTGGGAATGGTGGTAGGCTCCCATGATGTTGAAGAGGGCCTCGTGGAGAGTGGGTTCCCTGGGCCTGTCCTCTCCCTGTCGCACAGCAGCCCTCCCAGTTCCCCTGTTTCCCTGGGCCTCTGTCCCCTGAACCGTGTGCCCACTGCCACTGCCCCCAGTCTCTGTTGTTGTTGGGGTGGTGGGTTAGCCTGGGTTCCCTGTAGTGGTGGACACACTGCTGATTGACGTATTCTGGGGACAGAGGTATGGGCCCACTGGGTGGGTGCTGTGCTGGTGTTTTCCAGAGGGGGGAAGCTCTGTAGTGGCTTGTGACTGTGTAAGGGGAACCAACTGTCCCAAGGTCCCAGATGGGCCGGGCTGGTCGTCTAGATCCAGTTGGACCGAGCTGCTGTCATCGCTGTGGGCCTCTTCTGTTGGTGGAGTGGTCACGTCTGTACCCTCCTGTCTGGTGAAATTGGGTAGGGGTCCTGCAGGGGTGTAAAAGCATGATTATTGCATCTGTGTGTGCCATGGTGTGCAATGGGTGGGTGACCGTGTACCCCAGTGCTTGCATTCCTGTGTAGCACCTGTGTTAGGGGGTGTATGGGTAATGGGTATGTGCAGTGGCCATGCATTGGTGATGGGTGTCCATGCTTTGGTGTTGAATGTAGGGCTTGGTGTTGGGGTGGGTGGTTTGTGATATTGGGACATTTGTGGGGCGTTGGAGGGATGGGGGTGAGGGTGGGGGTATGTCATAGCATGCAGGTAGGGTGGGGGATGTAATAGTTAAGATTTGACTTACCAGAGTCCATTCCTCCAGCTACTCCTGCGAGGCCCTCAGGATGCAGAATAGCCAAGACTTTCTCCTCCCATGTTGTTAGTTGTGGGGGAGGAGGTGGGGGTCCGCCGCCAGTCCTCTGAACCGCAAGGTGGTGTCTTGAGACCACAGAACGCACCTTCCCCCGTATGTCGTTCCACCTTTTCCTGATGTCATCTCTATTTCTTGGGTGTTGTCCCACTGCATTGACCCTGTCCACTATTCTTCGCCATAGCTCCATCTTCCTAGCTATGGAGGTGTGGTGCACCTGTGATCCGAATAGCTGTGGATCTACCCCTTCACCATGACCATGAGCTCCTCCTCAGGGAACCTGGGGTGTCTTTGCCGTGTCATGGGGTGGTGTGGGTGATGTGTGGGGTGGTGTGTGTTGTGATGTGTGGGGTGATATTTAGTGGTGTGTTGTGTGAGGTGCGTGGATGTTGTGTGAGTGATGGTGTTGTGTGCCTGTGGATGCTCGTTTGTAGATGGTGGTGTCTCTCTCTGGTCTTCTTTTGGAATTTTTGATAGTAGGGGTTTGTGGGTGATGTGGCTGTGTGTTTTATATTGTATTGGGTGTGTGGGAGTGGTGTGTGTATGTGTATCAGGTGTGTGTATTTTTAATTGTCCAATGTGGTTGTATTTTGTAAATGTGTGTGTATTTTGAGCGCAGCGGTGTGTACCGCCAATGGAATACCGCGGTTGAAAGACCGCCGCGTGGATTTCTGGGTCGTGATAGTGTGGGCGTATTCCTGTTGGTGTGACACTGTCGGTTTTGTTTTCGCCAGTTTATCACTGACCTTTGGTGTGGCGGACTTGTGTGGGTGTCTCAATTTTGGCAGATTCGGAGCAGTGGGTCATAATGACTGTGGCGGAATTCCGCTGCTGCCGCGGTGTGTTGGCGGTCTTCTGCACGGCGGTAAACAGCTTTTACCGCCAATGTTGTAATGACCCCCTTTGTTTGCTTTTAAAAGACTTAAGACACTTTTATCACTTTTCAGTGATATATCTACATTTACTTATTGCATCTTTTATTGTTTTGACCTGCAAATATCCAGATAAATATTATGGGGGTTATTACAACTTTGGAGGAGGTGTTAATCCGTCCCAAAAGTGACGGTAAAGTGACGGATATACCCCCAGCCGTATTACGAGTCCATTATATCCTATGGAACTCGTAATACGGCTGGTGGTATATCTGTCACATTTGGGACGGATTAACACCTCCTCCAAAGTTGTAATAACCCCCTATATAATTTTCTAAACACTTTGTGGTGTATTTTTGTGGTGCTATATTGTGTTATTGTATGATTTATTGCACAAATACTTTACACATTGCCTTCTAAGTTAAGCCTGACTGCTCAGTGCCAAGCTACCAGAGGGTGGGGACAGGATAATTTGAATTGTGTGTGACTTACCCTGACTAGAGTAAGGGTCCTTGCTTGGACAAGGGGTAACCTGACTGCCAACCAAAGACCCCATTTCTAACACACATCAACTAAAGAATACATAACCAAAGATTAATCCTCCAGGATATAATCATTAATGGATTGTAGAATGAGCTGGAATTGTCCGGTCTCCTTCCTTGGCACAACCACAATAGGTGATACTCTCAAGTTCTCCATTGACCACTTGGCAAATGGTCCAGCCATTCTGCCCTTCCTCATCTCCTTCATGATTTTCTCTCACACAATATGTTTCATGAGTCTTACTGACTTGAAACTATTCACCCCCAATGTGTCCTTTGCCCTATGTATCCCAAATGGAAACCCTTGGTAGAAACCTTCCTCCAATATTTTAGTGTCCTCTGTCCTGTGTTAGTGATTAAAACCAGACTTTTAACCTGTCGAACTTAATGGGAGTAAGTGCTCTTTCCTCAAGCCCCTTCACCCCCACGGCCTCCCCTGAAGCTTGAGGACTGTGGTTGTTGTTGATGCCCCAGGGACTGTGCACACTGCCTGTCCTCCTGTCTCACAGCAGTTAAAAAGTGCATGTCTGCCTGCACATTTGGAGCATTGATGTGTGAATTTACAATACTCTCTAGTGTAGAGTCCTTTTTAAAATCCCAGCATGCCCCAGTCTTTCCAGTCTGTCCTTTGCTTGCAGTTTCCGGCCCGGCCTGAGTGGGGCACTCTTGAAAAGGCTGATATCCACCGGCCGGTAATATTGTCTTGCCAAACTTGGGCATTTCAGAGCAGGGTCTGAAAGAATGTTAACACTTCTGCCCTTCATTCATTATTATTAGAATCTAGGCCAGATACTAAATAATCGATAAAATCCAATTTAAATGGAGTAATACAGAACTATTCTGACTGTATAGGAAAAGCTGTAGAAATCCTAGTTCCTCAAAAAACTTTTTTACTGGGAAAACTCTCACTGAACCCTGGTTCAATGAGAAATTGAGAGCACAGAAACGGGAGTGTAGAAAGAAGGAACATGAATGGAGTTTTAGTTATGATATATTAAAAAAGAAGTCTATAAACAATCTATCGCTAAGTTTTTAAAAATGCATTCTTGAAGAAGAATTTTGTCTCCAACAAGATTTCTCAAGCTAAGAGCTCAGCCAAGGAGCTGTTTAACACTTCATAAAATTGGCAAAATTTCCTGCTGCTAAAAATGACAATTGTACTCAAGAATTTTGCAATAGCTAACGTTTTCAAACTAAAGTAAAGGCAGTTTTTGACAAAATTTTCAATTCACGATCAGTCTGTACTATCACACTTACCAAATACGATATTGCAAATCCATCCATCCAATTTTCATAAGTTCTCCAGAACAGGTACAGAATTTAGGGCCTCATTCCGACCGCCAGGGTCGAGGCCGGAGGTAGCACCGCCAACAGGCTGGCGGTGCTAAATGGGCAATTCTGACTGCGGCGCCATGGGGATTCCGACCCCCTTCCCGCCATCCTGTTCCTGGCGGTTGTTACCGCCAGGAACAGGATGGCGGGAACGGGTGTCGTGGGGCCCCCTAACAGGGCCCCATTAAGATTTTCAGTGTCTGCCTTGCAGACACTGAAAATCGCAACGGGTGCCACTGCACCCGTCGCACCCCTTCAACTCCACCGGCTCCATTCGGAGCCGGCTTCATTGTTGAAGGGGCTTTCCCGCTGGGCCGGCGGGCGGCCTTCTGGCGGTTGCCCGCCGGCCCAGCGGGAAAGTCGGAATGACCGTCGCGGTCTGTTGACCGCGGAGCGGTCTTCCAACGGGGTTACTTTGGCGGGCGGCCTCCGCTGCCCGCCAAAGTCGGAATGACCCGCTTAGTCTTAACAACAAAATCTGGAAGCCCAATACACCTCTGCCCCCCAAAGATTGCACACCTGGTCTCGGACATCTCGGATATCCTCAGTAATCATCCAAGCCCATTTTTAATTAAATAATAAGAACAGGATATTTCCCTGTGGAGTGGAGGAACGCCTTCATCCTGTCCCTCTTAGCAAAATCTCATCCGAATCCCCAGGAGCCTAGTAGTTACAGACCTATTTCCAAGCTTCCCTTTCCAGCAAAAGTGCTGGAATTGGATGTCATACTCACGTCTTTTGTGAATACCACTAACTTGCTGAACAGTACCACTTTGGAGTTAGATAGTCTCATAGCACAGAGACAGCCCTGTTAGCATCCTCAGCTTGGGCCAACTTGGTTAAATATTTTGGGTTTTCAGTGGATCTCCTATGCCAATGATACACAGATAGTGGAATCCATTTCCAGCAATCCAGAAGAGACTGCAGCCCAATTCAGGCTTGTATTTCACACATCAGTATTTGATTACTCAGAACTGTATGAAATGTACCTCCGTCAAAACAGAGGTCTGTCTGCTTGGATAGGACAATTCTCTTTGGAACCAAATGTGGTGGCCCCAGGATTTGGACCCGCTCCCTCTATCAATACGAAAGATGAAAAACTTTGCGATGACCTTCAATTAAACTGACTTTTAAAGATCAGATCAATATGTTAGCATCTTCCATCTTTTTCGCCCTAAGGTTAATCATGAAAATTTCTCAGTTTATTCCGGCTGGACTATAAAAGACTGTAATCACCCTATTAGTCTTGGCAAAATTAAACTATGGCAGTACATTGTATGTAGGCATAAGGGATAAGCTTGTCTTAAAGCTACAAATGTTACAGAATGCCTCAGCCCAGTTCTTGAAAAATATCCCTAAACATCAATCCATGTCAAAGGCTATAAAAGACCTACGTTTGCTTCCTGTGGAAAGAATAATTGAATTTAAAGCTTTTTGTATCACCTTTATGGCTTTACATAGCAGAGCTCTCAAATATGTACCTGCATGTAATTTGAGATCTGCAACCTCTGAGGCCCATATTTATACTTTTTGACGCAAAACTGCGCCAACACAGTTTTGCGTCAAAAATATTACTGCCGGCTAACGCCATTTATTTGCGCCGCGCGGGCATCAAATTTATACTTTGACGCACGGCAGCGCAAACCACAGGTGTGTCATTTTTTTTGGACTCAAACCAATGCGTCACGTCGTAAAGGAAAACAACGTTAACGTGGCGAAAATGACTGTGAGACAGTTTTACGACATCGCAAACCAGATAAGCGCCGTTTTTTGATGCAATTGCATCAAAAAGTAGCGCAAACACAGCAAAATGTGCTAAGGAGAGCCAAAATGGATCCCAGATGCTTGCACAGACCCCAGGAAGATGACAACAGACCAGAAACCAGCCAGGAGGACCCACACAAGGCCCAGGACAGAGAGAAGAAGAAAAAAAAGTGTTGCTTCAGTGCAGAGGAGCAGGAAATTCTGGTGAAAGAGGTGACGGAACACCAGCACCAACTGTTTGTCACCTCAAAGTTGCCAATCAGTAGGAGCGAGGCAATATGGCAACAAATTGTTGACAAGATTAACAGTGTGGCAGAAGTACATCGAGTGCAAGAAACGCTGGCATGATTGCAAGCGCAGGACCAAGGAGAAGATGGCCAGGAACAGGAAGGCAGCACTGCAGACTGCAGGTGGGAGTCCAGCACCGCAGGAGGCCCTGGACCACATGGAGGAGATGGTCACAGCCGTCATCCCTGAGGAGATTGTCACATGGATACAAGGACAGGACAGCACAGATTACCAGGAGACAACACACATGCAGGGTAAGTCGCATGGGGAATTAAAATGCACAAATGTTAACTGTAAGCAGGGGGGTGGACATACCTACTACACAATGCATGTTAGTCATGATATTCAGGGAGTGGCATGGGTAAAAGGGCACGGCACGGGGCGATGGGCTGTACAGAGAAAACCTGGGGCACAATACTACACTATACCAACAACCTTTGCATGGGGGTATGCTGCCATGCCAAGGATGTTACAAAGGTAAAGCCAGGCCAGGAGGACAGGGTACAACGTAAAACTGGCAGCCCGTCACACGTCAGCCAGTATTCTCCCTAAATTACCTAGGGCCCAATTAACAACCTCTGGCCATATCTGCAAGTGGAATGTAACATTGACAACAGTTGCCACTACCACCTCTGCTGTGTGTGCAGGTCAAGTAGCTAATGGCAGTAACGTCCCCATGGATCAAACACACCCAAATTAGAGGGTTCAGGATGACAACGTTATCAATTCCCTGAAATCAACACAAATTTTCCAATCCTGTCAAATGTGATTGCCCAAAGTTGCTACAAACATCAGCCATAGTAAGAAACATTCAGAGGTACACAGCACTAATGCCATATCCTTGCTGCATATGTCAGGGTCCACCCAGTGCCTGGGTCAAAATAGCTCCAATGACACCATGCAACATCCCAAATGTCATTCTGCTCAGACAACAGCATTGAGGGGGAGGACACGTGTAACTGGTTACAGAAATACACCCGCACAGTCATAGGAGGAAATGGAACACTGCTAGGACTATCAGTACAATCCAATGTACCACACATTCCCCAACATCAGCAGTACACATTACCAATGCTGACATCCATATAGTACCATAACAATGCTATACATAGTATATGCTAGATCTCAACAACATATAGCTGGATGTGAAAGATCAGAGACTGGGACAGTTCGAGATTGTTAAGTGTGGTGTATAGTGCCATCAGAACACCCACAGCCAGTGAAAGGCCTCACTATGAGAATGGAAGTAGACAGAGGGTTGAGTAGGACAAGAAGGTGGCAATTCACAATTTGGCCAGAACCTCCACCTAGAGGATGTGATGCTGACAAGTCCCCAAACTGACCACAATACATGTGACATGCAGGTGGGGCATGGGCATGGGAGAATGCTAATATTAAAGACAGGAACAATGAACAGGAACCAAGATCACAATGTGAAAATAATCGGAATGTAGGCATGTCACATTACAAATCCCACAACACAGACACAATAATTGTACCATATCTCATTGCAGAGGACGATGGCTCTCATGCGGATATGCCTGTCCAGGACTACCCTGATGACATGGATGACGAGCTGACAAACATTAGCCAGCAGACCCTCCAAGATGTCCTTGGAACCCTCCAGACCCCACCTTCAGTCACAAGGAGGAGCACAGAACTAGCAACCATCACAGAGGACCTACCCACCACCCCAATTGTACGACCTGCCAGCTCCAACACAGTTGAGGACTCTGATGACCCTGGCACCAGCTTTGAGTGAACTGTAGTTAGAGTACAGCGGGAGCTGGCCAAGGAGGTGCGGGTGGGGATGCAAAATATGGCAGCCAGCCTAGAGGGGGTGCGTTTGTGCATGATGTCAACTGAAGAACAGGCAGCAGCTATGCAAGGGCGAACAACAATCTTGCAGGAACTTGAAAAAAGGTTGAAGGAAATCAGCACAGCTGTAATAGAGTTGACCCAACACCTACAACAACAATCCTGTCAACGTGTGCACAAATGCAATACTGAACCCCTCAGGGCCGACCTGGCTGCCTAATACAGTGATGTGGCTGCTATTCTTAAGAACCAGCAGGTCCTCCTTGCTGCAGTACTGCCCTTAAGAGCCCCACAGTTGGCAGCTACCGGGATGTCTGACTCCACGTCTTCAAACACTGAGGTGTGTGTTGCCGCTTCACAACCACCACCAACAAGGTCAGAGGAGACAACACACACATCAGAAGATGAAGACGTGGAACAGATCACCTTCACCCGTAAGAGTACCCGGTAGCACTAGTCCCTGCCACATGGCCACCTATTACCAAGGACCTGTGCTTTGTAACATGCCAGTCTTGCAACAACTGTACTCAAGCACTGTTCTTCAACCCACTGTTTATCTTGTCACCCTGCCCTGTGATTGGCTCTCACTACCTCATTGGCCTCATTGGCAAACCTTGTCCCTCTGCACTGTCTGACACTTCACCCCAGCATGTCCAATGACATGTCCTTTTGCACTTGTGTAGGATCACAATGGAAGATGTCACACTAATGGACTCACAATCATGGACAATGTACATATATCACTACAGCACTTTTAAATAAATAGCACTTACACAACAACTCTGTCTCTGTGTAATGTGACACATCAACCGTGATGGCCATCAGTGATGTTTACCTCAGGTCAATGATTATTGATTGTCAATACAACTGACCTGAACGAATCTTGGCTGATAACAATGCACAGTGGTCTGGATTGTACCATCATCTGCCCTCCCTGAGGGTTATTTTAGAGGAAAATATAAACTATACACAATAATGCGGTGTTGGACAGAATAACGCTTCCTCAAGGGATGTCTAAGCCAGAAAATAGTGCCTTCAATTTTTTCTGAAAGTCAAAACTTACGTATGTGACATTTTCCCCAATTTTTTGCTAACACACACTATACTGCATGAATGGATGTGTATGACTTTCCATAGAAATAAGTCACCGGGCTGAACATTGTAACAAATGATAGGTGTGAGTTATGTATACCATACCACATGAGAGCATACTACCCCTCACCTTATAAGGATTCGTTTGGACATCAGGCTGCAGGCAGACTTAACACAGTGACCTCAATACCAAATATGGTAGCAAAGTATTGAAAACATACATCACAAAATAACCACACTTTGGGATCCATTGTAACCGTGAGTGTTGGTTGCAATGGATGGCCAAATCTTAGCTAAGTAGCTTTGGTGTAGCTGCCAATGTAACAGCTCAGTTGGGATATGGTTGTAGCATGGGACACAAAAGCTAATACAAAAGAGACACTGTTCACTCATGCTAAAGCCCTGATCTACACGCATTTGACACATACTGTAAAGGGGTACCTAGATATTTATTAAACAGTAAAAACAGAAGCTAAAACCAGGGGAAACACCTTACCTAACCTAAACTACTCTAACTACACATTGCCCACAACTGTCACTAACTAACCCAAGCTAAACTTACTTATCACATTTAACTAAACGATCTAAACATCAACCCTCCACCCCCCTTATAAGACGTGACACATGGAGGACAACATATACTAACCTAAACACATACTATCTTATACTAAACAAATATATATATATATTTTTTTTTAAACACCAAAACCCAACATCATCCAACACACATAATAAAAAACAGTTGTAAAAAGTATGATACCCCCACCCACTACTACTAACTAAACTAACAGCCTATACTAACCTAACACTAAGCCCCCTAAACCCACTAATTTAAAGAACCAGGAAAGAGGAGGGAGGGGAGGGAATCATGGCTGAGTATCAGGTCCACAAGTTGGCCCTCCGCAGGGACTTTTTGATGGCACGCATCCTCTGATTAATTTGTGCCACCTCCTGCTGCAGCCTGGTAATTTTATGAAACACACAGTCCAAGTTCCGTTGCATCTGGTTAAAAGCTGCAGGGTCTATGACTGCAGCAGGGGCGGTCTGGGGGCCAGTGAAGGAAGTATGGGCCCTTGTCGGTGCCATGTCTATAGGAGGAGGTGCAGGTGGTGCTGTGACAGGTCCTGTAGCTATGGATGTTGATGGTCCAGCAAAGGTCCCTGCTAAGGTTGGTCCCACCTAGGTGGCAGTGGTGGTACTGGTGGTGGTGGCTGTGGTGGACACGGAAGGGCCCCCTTGGGCAAATGCCCTCTAAACTCCGGAGGCTCTTTCATGGTGATAACGCCTTGCCATGTTGCAGAGCCCCGACTCCACATCCAGAAGGTAGCAGTAACACATTGCCCTGCGCTGAAACTCTTGAATCTGGATGGGAATCATATTGGCAGCTGTTAAGACAAATAGAAAACCAAACATTAGGTACTTCATTGTGTGAAATGGCTCAAGAAGTAAATCAGACAATACATCTAATGTACCTGAAACAGCCCATTTCATCATAAGGATCACTGATTGTACCTGAGGCAGTACATGCCAAGCCAGCCTACACATGTCCTATCATCAAACGGCACATCAAAACCCTAAAAGATGGGTAACAACTGGATTGACTTTGGCATCATTGTTCAGCCATTTGTCAGGTAAACATCATGCTGCAAATCCTCCACCACTGACAGGCCAACAAATTACTATGGGGGTCATTCCAACATTGGCGGTAAAAGGCACTTACTGCCGTGCAGAAGACCGCCAATACATCACCGCCGCGGCGGCATTCCGCCACAGCTATTATGACACACATCTTGGAATCTGCCGAAATTCAGACACCCACACAAGACCGCCACACCAAAGGTCAGTGATGAACTGGGGGAAACAAATCCTCCACCTCCACGCCAACAGAAACATGCCCATGCTATTACGACCCACGAATCCACGCGGCGGTCTTTCAACCGCGGTATTCCATTGGCAGTACACACCGCAGCGCTCAAAATACACACACATATAGAAAACACCGCCACATTGGACAATTACAAATACACACACCTGATACACATACAAACACCACTCCCACACACCCAATACAATATAAAACACACACCCATATCACCCACAAACTCCTACTACCAAAAATTAGAGACAAAGGCGACAGAGAGAGAGCACAGAATAGACAACCCCACTACACAGAGGTACACAACACCATCACCCACACAACATCCACGCACAAAACACCACACACCACTACACTCACCACAACCATCACCACATACACCACCCCACACATCACCCACACCACCCCATGGCACGCCAAAGACACCCCCACTTCTCCGAGGTGGAGCTCAGGGTCATGGTGGAGGAAATCGTCCGGGTAGAGCCACAGCTATTTGGCTCACAGGTACAGCACACATCAATAGCCAGGAAGATGGAGTTATGGTGCAGAATAGTGGACAGGGTCAACGCCGTGGGACAGCACCCAAGAAATAGGGAGGACATCAGGAAGAGGTGGAACGACCTACGGAGGAAGGTGCGTTTAACGGTCTCCAGGCACAACATCGCGGTACAGCGGACTGGCAGCGGACCCCCACCTCCTCCCCCACAACTAACAACATGGGAGGAGCAAGTCTTGACCATCTTACATCCTGAGGGCCTCGCAGGAGTCGGTGGAGGATGGGACACTGGTAAGTCAATTCTTAACTATCATATCCCCCACCCTACCTGCATGCTATCACACACCCCCTCCCTCACCCCCTCCCCTATCACTTCAACTCCTCACTAATGTACCCATGACACCAACCACCCATCCCAACACCAAGCCCTGCATGACACAACTAAGCATGGACACCCATCACTAAAGCATGCCCACTGCACAAACCCAGTACACCCCCCCAACCATCACCACACAAACCCACACACAGGAATGCTTGCACTGGGGTACACAAACACCCACCCATTGCAAAATCTAAGAAAAGAGCAAACCGGGGCACTCCAAACAAAGAGAGTCCAAAAGTCGGGTGACTTAGTGTGGAAAAGTTTAATCCTCAGTAATTGGTCGTTGAATCATAGTTCAAAATTGTTTGAATCCACATAATGAGAAAGTATATAGCAGGTTACAATAACAAACTGACTCCTCAGAATGAACAGGCATAGATGAGCAACAAAACAGCCAACACGTGTTTCGTCCTCTCGGACTTTTTCAAGGCTGCAGACAGAAACAAAGAGGAACTATTTACAATTATTGGCACTACCCTCTGGTAGCTAAATTTTGAAACGTGCAGATCATGCACGTAAAAAAACAGAGTGATTATATCACCAATGTGAAGAAATAATAATAAATAGAGAAAACCCTGTGGACTGTTACTTTGCATGCATTAGAAAGAAATTGCAAAAAAGGGGGATAGATGATCACCCTCCGTGCACCCATTGTTTTAATAACACTACAGAAGTGTCTGAAGAATTTTTTTTTATTTATCATAGGAAGAGTGGGAGACACAAAAAGAGGCGAAAAAAAGAAAGAAAAAGGAAGTAGACAACGAGTTCTATATATAATATAGGATACTGTCGAACAAAGTCCGTTTTACTCTTAATTTACCTCTAGGTATACTTTTTAGGTAAAGAATGGCTGATGGTGTTCAGTTAGATATCCACACGATGAAATAGACCTGACTAGGCAAGATAAAAAGTTGGAAAACACAGTGTTTAACCGAGAGTTAACCTCAATAGTACTAATATGAAATTGGCAAAAATTAGATATTTTTAGCAAAATTAAAATATTTAGAGCGGAGAGGTAAGAAACTTGAAGGTTGGAGGACCTACCACAAATGAAGGACCTACCAAAAATAAAAGGATCCAAAGTACTGTAACTGTGTTCCTTCCAAATCAATACCGGGTGTTTCTTATGCGTAGTGACTTCAAAATCCAAAATGCATGCCCCTCAGTACGGGACATGCAAACAAACGAAAAAGTCTAAATAGACCCTGTCTGTGGAAATAAAACGGAACGGCAAAAGGTAAGAGCTATGCTGAATAAAGTGTATATTAATCCTGCACAACAAAGAAACCCGATGTAGTAGACTAAAAAACCACTTCGTATTCAAAAAACAAAAGACATCCCCATTGCATATTGCACTATCCACCTAAGCATCCACCAAAACTGCAGCGAAGGCAAGTCCCTTTCAAAGCCCCGGCTACAATGTCTATTAGAGGCAAACCAGTTACACAGACTACCGCCAAGGTACAACATAAGATCTGGGAGTGGCGCCCCCATGTCTTAATAACTAAGTAGTCTCTCGTTGGTAAGAAACTACGCTACTAAATCTATAAATAAAGAGAGAGAGGCCTCACCGTCTTTCTCTTTTGAAATACGCCGTTCCTTTACCCCACCCATTGCACACCATTACAAACACACATGCAATAATCATGCTCTTATGCCCCTGCAGGAACCCGAAGGACCGTCACCACACCAGAGGGTCCAGACAACACCACTCCACCCCAGAAGAGGCCCACAGTGACGAGAGCAGCTCTGCCCTACTGGATCCTGATGACCAGCCCGGACCATCGTGGGCCTCGGGACAGTCGGTTCCCCTTGCACAGGCACAGCCCAACACCGACCTTCCACCCTCTGGTAACACCAGCACATCACCCACCCAGCGGGCCCAAACCTCCCTACCCAGGGCAGGTCAATCAGCGGTGTGTCCACCACTACAGGGAACCCAGGGTAACCCATCACCCCAACAACAACAGGGACCTGGGGGCAGTGGTAGTGGGCACACAGTCCAGGGGACGGAGGCACAGGAACACAGGGGAACTGGGAGGGCTGCTGTGCGACAGGGGGCGGACAGGCCACTCTCCACGAGGCCCTCTCCTCCATCATGGGAGCATACCACCACTCCCAGGAGACGATGGCGACGGTACTGGACAAGTTGCAGGAGACCCTGCGCCTGCAGGACGAACTGTATTTGGGGATCAGGGAGGAGCTCAGGACCATCAGCTCCGCCCTGGGCACCATCGTAGGGGTGCTGAAGGACATACAGCAGACCTTGAGGGACACCGTGGCACCCCAAGGGGCCCCTGACACTAGCCAGGACGATGAACTGCCCACCATCTCCTCCGGCGCTAGTGGACAGGACGCCCCGCCACAGGACCACCACACCAGCACCCCACCCCCTGCAGACAGACAACCACCACGCAAGCGGTCCCTGAGATCCAGGAACAGGACAGAGCAAGATGGCAGACCCCCGCCAGGAAATGAGACCACCCTGATTGTCACCCCACTGTCCCACTTTGTTACCCTGTCCATACTTAAACTGCCCCAGCTCCACTTCCTATGCCCAGATGGGCAGTGCACCTGTGAGACTAATAGACTGGACTCTGCCATGGACATTCCTCCGCCATCACCCATCCTCATTTTACAACCCCCTCCCATTTCTGAGCACTTCAATAAACACCCTTGAAACACAAAACAATCTGGAGTCAGTCTGTGATTTAGTAAAAATTTATTATCAATGACAGTGTCATAATGGGTGTACCATTGTAAAGCTAACATACCTATGTCACACATCACAAGCCCTTGAAGGATGCAAGCAGTTGGCACGTAGGTAACCACACCTGTGAAACGGTAATGGGAGGGTACAACTCAGTTACCAAATAGTGATTTAAATCGAAAAACAGGATAGAGGTAGACGTGTGAAAGTTAATGTAATGCTAAAAATGAAAATGTTCTCACCTGTGTCTAACTGGAAATATTGCTGTATGACTGACTCCCTGTTGTCGTTGTCTTCTTCATCAGCTTCATCCTGATCACTCTCCACAGGCTCCACAGGCTCCACAGCTGCTACAACACCGTCATCGGGATCATCCTCCTGCAGAAAAGGCACCTGGCGTCGCAAAGCCAAATTATGGAGCATGGAGCAGGCGATGATGATGTCACACACCTTCTTCGGTGAGTAGAATAGGGATCCACCTGTCATATGGAGGCACCTGAACCTGGCCTTCAGGAGGCCAAAGGTGCGTTCGATCACCCTCCTAGTCCACCCATGGGCCTCATTGTACCGTTCCTCTGCCCTGGTCCTGGGATTCCTTACTGGGGTCAATAGCCAGGACAGGTTGGGGTAACCAGAGTCCCCCAATAGCCATACACGGTGCCTCTGGAGTTGACCCATCATATCAGGGATGCTGCTATTCCGCAGGATGTAGGCGTCATGCACTGAGCCAGGAAACATAGCATTTACCTGCGAGATGTACTGGTGTGCCAAACAGACCATCTGGACATTCATTGAATGATAACTCTTCCTGTTCCTGTACACCTGTTCACTCCTGCGGGGGGGGACCAGAGCTACATGGGTCCCAACAATGGCAGCTATGACGTTGGGGATATGTCCAAGGGCATAGAAGTCACCTTTCACTGTAGGCAAATCCTCCACCTCTGTTTCAGCAGGGCAGCCAACACTCTGGACAACACGTTGGAAAACATAGGCTGGGACATCCCTGATGCCATGGCCACAGTTGTCTGAAAAGAGCCACTTGCAAGGAAATGGAGCACTGACAGCACCTGCACGTCAGGGGGGATTCCAGTCAGATGGCGGTTGGTGACATCAGGTCTGGCTCCAACTGGGTACATAGTTCCTGAATTGTGGCACGGTCAAACCGGTAGGTTACGATGACATGTTTATCTTCCATTGTCAACAGGTCCACCAGCGGTCGGTACACCGGAGGATTCCGCCATCTTCTCATATGTCCCAGCAGACGGTGCCTACAAAGGACAACAGCGAAGAACCAGTCATTATTCATCCAGGTATGTACCCACAGTAACACACAAGACTACACCACTCACAAAACCCTTCCTGTATGTGTGTTGAGTGTAGGCCTAGCTATGTGTGACGCAGTAGTAAATGAAGCCATGTGGGCCCCTGAAATGGCGGCTGCCTGACCTCTAAAGTGGGACAATGGGATTGTGGGGTAACTGCGCTGGCGTTGCACACCGTCGTGGTAGGCGGTCGTAGACCGCGGCGCAATGCTGCATTGGTTAACATTGGACCCTATGGGTCCCAGGAGCCAATGAACATGTGCGCTGGCGGTGATGATGCTCACCGCCACGGACGTCACTGCCATTTTCTATCTCTTCAATCACTAGATACCTGACCTTCGACAGGAGAGGATCTACACTGCAAGTGCTGCTGTGACCTCAGTCTGGAAGCGACGATGGCTACTGCATCTGGGGAAAGGGCCCCTGCCTTCACTGCACAGGAGTTGGAGAAACTGCTAGACGGGGTCCTCCCCCAGTACACGCTACTCTACGGTCCTCCAGACCAACAGGTTAGTACCAAGGGAGCACGTTGTATGGGCTAGGCCTGAGTGGAGAGGGCTGGTTGAAAGAGGGAAGGAGGCAGAGTTCATAGAACATTAATGCATGGGAATGAATGGGCCACATGGCCAGAGTAGGGAGGGGGCCACTCACAACGACGGTGCAGTTGTTAATGACTGTTCCTCTTTCCTTGTGCATGTCATGTAGGTCAGCGCCCACCAGAAGAGGGACATTTGGCGTGCCATCGCCAAGGAGGTCCGGACCCTGGGGGCCCATCAGAGACGGGGCACCCACTGCCGTAAAAGATGGGAGGACATTCACTGCTGCAGCAAGAAGACGGTGGAGGCTCAGCTGGGGATGGCCTCCCAACGTGGGAGGGGTGCCCGTCGCACCATGACCCCCCTGATGTTCCGGATCCTGGCAGTGGCCTACCCAGAGATGGATGGGCGCTTGAGGACATCACAGCAGACACAAGGGGATGAGTACAACCTCATTCTGCGGACTTTGCGTGCAGTGGAGGTGTCTGGGTGGGGGAGGTGGGCTGTGGGTGTCCCTAGGCCAGGGCGAGTTCGGTAGGCAAGGCCCCTCCGTAATGTAGGCCATGTGGCACTCTACCCCACCTCAGCAGAGTGCCAAGTCGATTTATAGTTGCCCCTGTGGCATCCATGTGCGCAGATGTCCACCATTGCCATATAGTCCATATCCCAGAAATTGCATGTGCAGAGGGCAGGAGCACGGCGTAATGCAGGGGGCAGCTGCGTTTGTCTTGTCCACCAACGGTAGCGGTATGCCATGCACTAAAACCCTCTTTCTTCTGTCTCCCCCCCTTTTTCTGCTCTCCCTGTCCTTTTGTACATCAGCATCAACAGGCGGAGGTACAGTGGCACCGGAGCACGAGGGAGCTGCATCCCACATGGCAATGGAGGGCCACACCACGGACTCTGAATGCACCAGTGGGACGGAGGGTGAGTGGAGCTTCACGTCGGCCACCGGATCACCAAGCAGCGACACGGACTCGTTCGACGATGTGGGCTCCCTTGTGGTGGCGGCACCATCTCTGCCCCCCACCTCTACAGGTACAGCCGCCACCTCCCCTACCAGCACCGCCTTCCCAGCAGCCCCTCAGTGTTCGCCCCGTGCCCGCTCACCCAGGAGGGTGGGCATCACCTTCGCCCCAGGCACCTCAGGCCCTGCCCCAGTCACCCCTGCTGCCCTCAGTGAGGAGGCCATTGACCTCCTCAGGTCACTCACTGTTGGGCAGTCTACCAATGTGAATGCCATCCAGGGTGTAGAACGAGAGTTGCAACATGGTAATGCATTCCTGGAGGGCATTCATTCTGGTCAGCCTGTCCTTCAGCGAACCCTGCAGTCTTTGGCCTCAGCACTGATGGCAGCCATTGTCCCTGTGTCTAGCCTCCCCCCTCCAACTTCCTCCAACCAGACCCAATCTCCTGTACCCCAGCCCATCCCAAGCACACCTACAGACCAGCATGCACACAAGTCAGCACACCCAAGTAGCTCAAGCAAACATAGGCACTACACATACCACAGGCACTCATGCAAGCCTCAGCCACATACAGACACAACAACATCCACTGCCTCCACTGTGTCCCCCTTCCTCCTCTTCTCCCTCCTCCCTCCCAGTCTCGTCTACACACACCTGCATGCACCACATCTACAGGCACCAGGAATCGCACCAGGACACCCAGCACCACAAGCCGCTCACCTGCACTCACCACCTCCACTGCCATTTACACGTCCCCTGTGTCCTCTCCCAGTGTGTCTGTGACGCCCCCTCCCAAAGTACACAAACACCGGCAATCACTCACCCAACATCCATCCACCTCACGACAGCCTCCAGTACCTACACCTGCACCCAAAACAGCTAAAGTGACACCTCCTACAACCACCTCCTCTTCCTCCACTCCCAGACCCCCTCCAGCTACCCATCCCAGTGTTCGTCAGAAACTGTCCCACTGTAAAGTTGACCATTTTGCCCCCACCACCCCCCCTCCAATTCATCAGTCCTGTCGTAGCGCCTCAGGCAAAAAGCCTCCAATACCAGTGGTGCCTGTTCAAGGTTTTTGGAGTGCACCGGCCACCAGGGCAGGCAGTAGGACCCGGAGCCAAGGCACTGGCAGCCCACCCCCTGTAAAGGCTCTAAAATTGGAGAGTGGACTATGGGACCGTGTTAAGACTCCTGGTGGGAAAACAACTGACATGGGTTCCAAGGGGATTGGAGAGTCAGCTGTGACTCCACCAAAGGTGGGGAAGGGCCAGAGGAAGTCTCCCCAGCCTGTTGTGAGTGTCACAGCGGAGAAGTGCACCATCATTTCCGGCGGTCGAGACACAACCGCCAGCACCGTCGTTACTGGTCCAGAGAACACCGCCAGAGTCACAGCCCAGGAGGGCCCAAGTATCATCACTGGTCAGGAGACCATCGCCGGAGTCACAGCCCAGGAGGGCCCAAGTATCTTCACTGGTCAGGAGACCACCGCCGGAGTCACAGCCCAGGAGGGCCCAAGTATCGTCACTGGTCAGGAGACCACCACTACCGCTGGAGTCATTGCCCAGGAGGGCCCAAGTATCATCACTGGTCAGGAGACCACCGCCGGAGTCATTGCCCAGGAGGGCCCAAGTATCACCACTGGTCCAGAGACCACCGCCACCGCCACCGCCGGAGTCAGTGCCCTGGAGGGCCCCGGCTGCCACAGTCCCGCTGGGCAATGATGAAAAGTCATGCCACACACCAATGTCTAGTGTAGAAGACGTCATGCCACACACCAATGTCCAGTGTAGAGAACGTCATGCCACACACCAATGTCCTTATCAGAACCGCCATGGCAAAGCACTGCTGAACAGGGCAAAGACCGCCATGGCAAAGCACCGCTGAACAGGGCAAAGACCACCATGGCAAAGCACCGCTGAACAGTCCTGAACCGCCATGGCAAAGCACCGCTGAACAGGGCAAAGACCGCCATGGCAAAGCACCACTGAACAGTCCTGAACCGCCATGGCAAAGCACCGCTGAACAGGGCAAAGACCGCCATGGCAAAGCACTGCTGAACAGGGCAAAGACTGCCATGGCAAAGCACCGCTGAACAGTCCTGAACCGCCATGGCAAAGCACTGCTGAACAGGGCAAAGACCGCCATGGCAAAGCACCGCTGAACAGGGCAAAGACCGCCATGGCAAAGCACCACTGAACAGTCCTGAACTGCCATGGCAAAGCACCGCTGAACAGGGCAAAGACCGCCATGGCAAAGCACCGCTGAACAGTCCTGAACCGCCATGGCAAAGCACCGCTGAACAGGGCAAAGACCGCCATGGCAAAGCACCGCTGAACAGGGCAAAGACCGCCATGGCAAAGCACCGCTGAACAAGGTAATGCACCGGGTAGGAATGAATGGACCGCCACATCAGGCATCCTTATCCCATGTGCAGCTGGGACAGTGACAGGACACGACCTTTCACGGGGAGACTCATCCAGTCAGGGCACCAGTCCCCCCCAGTACCAGTAGAGACCTGCATCAACTTGAGAGACTGGCTTTGCACTCCCCAGGATGGCATAAATGGGCATGGAGCCCTGTCGTGGATCTGGCTTTGCAGTCATCCGGCTGAGGTGCCACCCCTTCCCTTCCCCCCTTCCCTTCCCCCTAAGGTGCCTGTAGTATTTCTATCTGATGCCCCGACAGTGTTCTCTCGTTTGTGGGCCTCGCCCATGCATTTTTGGACTGTTGGTGCACGGACATTGTTATGTACATATCTGCACTACTGCTCGTATTGTATATAATTATGACTGATTTTCAAATATATATCTGTATATTTTTGTATGACATGTATATTGGCACATTACATTGTTTGACCGATTTTCACTTTGTGTATTCATTTTTCCGGGGGGATTGTGGGTTGTTACTGTGATTTTTTGTGAATGCATTGGTGTGTATGTTGTAATATGCGAGGGTGGGGGTGTTTGGTGTGTGTTCCCCTAACTTTTGCCTCTCCCCTCCCCCATGTCGTAGGTGCAGTACTCACTGTTGTCTGCGGCGCCTACGTAGCTGTTGGTCGTAGAGGAGCAGAAACACAAGGGCAGGGAGTATTTGGAGTTCCGGCTCCATGGATTCCTCGTGGGATATGTTCAGGTGAGCGTTTTCCCATAGCAAAAGCTGTTTCCGCTGTGTTTTTATCCACGGTGAATCCGCCCCGGAAAAGGTGGCGGATTGGCGGGTTGTAATACTGTGGGCGGTACATTGTCTTCTGCCTGTCTGTTGGCGGTGACAGCCGTGCTGCTTGTCTGTACCACCGTGGCGGGCGAAGTGTTAAAGTGGCTGTCTTTGTTGGCGGTTTCCGCCAGGGTCATAATTCCCTTTTTTTGTCCGCCGGCCTGTTTGCGGTATTTCCGCAGCTTTAACACCGTCCGCCAGGGTTTTAATGACCCCCTATGTTCTTGATGACAATCTAGGGCAACAAGATCTGTGAGTTGTAAATGGAATTGCCAGGATAGAATGCAGTTGCTAATCATGAGTGGGTACCCTGGGTTTGGACAAGTGATTTACAGATTTACATGTCTGTGTACTAAACTTGGATCATCAGTCCTAGGTACACTATTCACAAACCTACGCCTGTGCCGGGGGTTGGGGGGACAAGCAGCAAATAATTTCAAACAACAAAGACACCCAGGAAGTTTTGGAAAGCTGTACATGGGTTTGGGCAGCACACCACAGGTAAGGAGGAAGTCCAACTAGGATTCACCCAAACCTTGGACAATCCCATCAACACTTATCTTTGGAAATGTAGACCATTGTCAACATCATTTCCTACCAGTAACCCATGACTTACAACAAACAGATAGATGCAAGCACACCTCTGGCCATGAGCTGCATGCACACCTAGGCCATTCTACTCAAGTGCCTCATACTCATAGCACAACATGTGGAGCTACATGCTGCTAGGAAGTGAAACATACAGTCAAACATGTTCATTAGTCAATAGGGAAGCTGAAGTCTGTGGGTAAGACTTTGGCGTCCTATTCTGGGAGAATCAGGGTCTGACTTGCTGACTAAATCACTAATATGGTGCATTGCTACATTTTCTGATTTCAAGTTTTATCCACATAACTCATCCCTATTCACACTGCCGTGCCTACAGGCTGACCTACAATCCCAAATTATGACAATATGATAAGGATTGGCCAACTCAAAGATGGGGAAAAAATGATACTCCACTCAAGGAACAAAACCGATCATTGACCAGTGCATCACACCTTGCTATGTGCCCACCACACAGGAGTCACTCACACATCATCAGCAAATACAACACAGAACAGAAATATCAACACTTACTGGAGATGTCTGGGTCCACAAATCGAGCCACCTCTCCGATAGTGTAGGGTGCAGGTCCACCTGTAAGGCATGGAAGGGAGAAATGTGCTCAATGTCTGTGCACTGTACAACACTTCCAAATACAAATACTATGTGTAATATTAGCTCAGAAAGTCAAGCCTCTCAGACATAATGATACTGCATCCTACATACCACTGCAAACATGTACAGACCAGGGGACTCCAGTGAGTGAGACACACATATCTGCACACATGCAGCGGCCCTAACTATCATGTGGTGGCAAACATGCTCCTTCATTAGTTAGCAGACAAATTCATGGAGTGTATTCCTCTCATCATGTGTATCCATGAGAGACATGCAAAGCCACTTTCCGTGAGGACTGCAATACCAGTCAACCAGACATTGTGACTAAGACCAATTTAAGACACACAGGTAGAATGTACAGAGGGCCAGGAATAGTTGTTAGCCCTCAATTTGTATCTTTTTCTTCATTTTATGTGCCACACCTATGGTAAGTTGCACCAACCATAGAGATGTGACCCCGTGTACATACCTTTTGCCATCCATCCCTAATTTAAATGTAGCACTACAAACTCCAGATACAGTCTAAGATGTTACCTGAGGTCATCTATAACTTGTTAGGTATGTGTCAGAATCCAGTTCAGACATGTATCCGAAAAAATTGAGGGACACATTATTTCTTGAAAATATCTGGATTTCAAACATATGTTTCCTGATGCACTTACAGACCATGCATAAAACATATGTTAGAGCCACATTGGCATCATCAATTGACGTGAAGCCAGCACTAATTTACAGGCTCCTGTTGTGTTTTGAAAGTTAGTCTAGCTGTTGCATCAACAAATTACGGTAATGTGTAGGAAATATTGTATACCTCACAGGCAACTGTAGCCGATATTTATAAATTTTTTGCACCGCATTTGTGCTGGTTTTTTACACAAATGCGACGCAAACTTACTAAATACAAATGTATTTTGTAAGTTTGCGCCACTCTTGCTTCAAAACATGTTGCAATTGTGGTGCTAATAAAGTAGAAATATGGCCCTGTATGTTTAACTTGCATTCCACATGTTCAAAAAAATTGCCTGCAGCATATGAACAAATCAGCTACTGTCACTACAGAGCATTTAAACATGCACATTACTCTGATTTGTACTCACCAACAGGTCCACCAATCACAAACCCCAGGTGGTCCAGCAGGTCTTGCTCCCGGGCAGCCAGGTCAGCCCAACGGTGTTTCAGCTGCTGGTCATTGCGCGGTGTGTTGTAGATTTGCTGTAGATGGTACAACACCTTTGCCCACTGGAGCCTCCTTGCCTCTGTGTGGTATCCTTGTATCACACTACCACCTGCCTCTATCATTAAGGGTAGGAAGTGGCACACCAGCCAAATAAACCCACCCAGCTCCTCCTCTCCCATTCTACCAAGACAAGGCCTACCCAACATGCTTGCACCAATAAAAAGGGAATAAAGGGGTAAACTACCACTACCCACAACAGACTCCCAACACAACAAAGACAAATGTTGACACCACAAATGACCAAACAGACACTAAGACAGGATACCACAGACAGTTATGAAACACAAAAAGACAATTTAAAGACCACACTGGAGACAAATTCACAAACTTCACAGAAAGACAAGTCAAAACACAGCCACACAGTGAGGAAATATCACAGACTGAAAAGTGAAAGTGAAAGTACTCCCACTGTACCAATTCTGTAAACAGGATATCCTATTACATCACTTTCTGCCTCAAATGCGGTGCATTTTTATTGTTATGCGTCAAACTATTATGACGCTTACAGTCTGTGCGTCATTTTTTTTTACGCACATGCTTAGAAATAACCCAGCATCCATATTTTGAAATATGTTTCATACTTAACCAATTTCAGGGGGTACAGTGTGGGAATTACCGCTCAGGGCCACTGGATGTTTCATGGCAATGTGCATCATATTTCAACGCATGTGCGTCATTTTTTGACACATGTGCATCTTTTTTGACACATATGCGTCTACATTTCTGTCTTTAACTGGGTTTGGGTCATTTCTCATTTGTAATAGTACATGACAGTTATGACAATACAGAGATAGGCTGATTGCACCCACATTGGGCATTACAGTGTATGGGCACATGTGACAGATCCTACTACTGCGGGCCATGATCCTCTTCTTGTTGTATCGGGTTTGCACTCTTCAGTGACGCAATAGATGGCTAAACGTGTGGGATACACTTAGGTATTACCCAGTTTGGGCATGTTTTGCATCAACAGAGGATAGAAAGGTGACCCAACTCAATACAATAACTCAATGCCTATGGGTCAATGTGTGAGATTTGGCTACTACTATTGTTGTCCCACTGTGTGACCATCACAAGATTCATTTTTGCAAATCTGCTTGCATGCATGTGGAGTCAATGTGTCCAACCCTCAGATTCTAGTCAGTTTGGAAATGAGAGAGGACATGTGTTAGTCATACAAGTGGCAACAACTGCTGTGTGCACTTCCTAGGTTTTTTGGAACATAAGCACCACCAATGACAAAGCAAGCACAGGATAGATAGCAGACGGTTGTTCATGGCAATGTTCCAAAACTTAGCCATCACATGTCCTGGAATGTTGGATACTACTTCCTAGGCACTTGTTTGTTCAGCCACCATGAGTCAGGCATGGGATAATGCTATGTGGGTACTGTGTTTGTGACACCGAGTCCCAAATATAATACACAATTGTAATGTTATACCACAGTTGGAGTCATATAAATAAGCCATGTCCCTCCTGTGGCAGTGGAGGACCAGAAGACCAAGCAGCACATGTTCACATATTTCCAGTGGTAAAATGCACAAAGGTGTCTGGTTCATGTGTGTGGGCCAATGTTTAGTCTGTATCATTATTGGGGTCTATGTTGTCACAGTCACATGCAGGTCTAGTCATGAGTCAGTGGAGCCATTTCCTGTATCAATAAAGTATCCTTCACATATCAATAGAAGGAAAGCCAATGAGGAACTGAGAACACACATGGGGATAGTCCAGCTCTGTCACTGCAGACGTGTTATGAGACTGTCAACAGGGCAACCTTGGTGTGCTGACAAAGTTAATGTCTCAGGATTCTTATACCGGCAGGTGTCCTCACAACATTTGTGCACAGGTTGGCCTCTAAAATTCCCACTGCATCTGGGAACATCAGTGCCTCTGTGCTGATTAATCTCACAGCTATTCACCATGCAAGCCCCATCAATATGTTGGGAGCAATGTGAATCAGTGTGTGGACTGTCAGGGTCCTAACATGAGTAGACATTTCATGCACATTATCTGACGTTGTTTGTTGTGATGGAGGCACCATACCCAATCCATGCATACAGCCATGGTACACTGCCATATTTGTCACTCGTGTATACATGAAACCCAGCCAAGGGATAGACCATGATTTGGCTATTTGGAGACAAGTTCACCCCAATGGTACAATAAATAAACTGATAATGGTATACAATGTATTTGAGAATGCATTGTAGACGCACCTGACACAATACCCCAGGAGGAAAGTGACAGTTGGGAAAGCAACTATAATACAAATGTAGCCACAAGGAACTTTTAGGGTAACGCAAAGACACAAACCAGTCAGGCTAACAGGATGCAGGGTCAATCAGGATCCAAACATTTAACAAGGTAAATACACAGTGGTCAGACTGAGACTGGTCAAAGGTGGAACAACACTGTGGAAACTGAAAACTGTGTTTCTCCTGTGTGTTAAAACGTAACACATTAACCCAAGGGCTGTGTTACACAGCTGATTTTTACAGCAATGCATAACAGTGTTATTGGTAAAATGGCAGCTTGTACGCTGTTCCAGGCAGCTGCAAGGGCAGTGCATGTTCAAATGGCTGGTCTCCATGGAGGTGCTCACAGGTGTGTGCAGCACCAGTCTCTCACAAGTACTGTAGGTGAGATTCAAGTTCAAAGGGCCAACAGTACCTTTCACATGGTAAGCAATGTACAGGTGATTACAGGTCCTACAGACTACACGGCAGTACATTATTTAACCTGACGCCAATGCAGACAGAAGTACAATGACTATGGCATACCATACTAAAGAGGAAAGCACACTGGATTAACATTGTGAGTCTGGGTGTATGTAGAGGAGGGATTATCTGGGGACACATATTCCCATTCCAGGGACCTCTGAAGAAGGGTGGGCTGAGACAGGGAACATGGGTGTGGCTGGACTTAGGACATGGGCTGCCATGTGCAGGGGATGTCATGTGAGCAATGCTTGTCATACCTGGGGCACTTGTGCTATCAATTTGCTGCTTATATGGAAATCTTGTCACACACAGTCCTTGCAAAGATAGGTGATGTAAGACTTACTGCTGTCAAGGGTCTGGCCATACCTTCTTGTCACCAATGCAATAGCACATCCACTGCCTCATGTATGAGGCATTTTTTTCCCTTATTGACTGATGGTGTCTTAGTTGTGTGCCATATGCTGCGATGAACCATGTTGCCAACATGTATGTGTGAAATAGGTGTGGTCCTCTGCTATTGCCGTTCAAATGTGAAATGTACAGGATATATGTCATTTACAGTGTGTGTGAATGTGGCTGTACATTCATACGCATCAAAATAGATTTGGATTTTTCTGTGTCCTAATCTGTATTTCAGCAATACTCCATGAGGCTACACTCTGATTCTGATAGTTAGAGATAATGTTATGCAAAAATGATTATCCAGACCATGATATAGTGAATAGTATAGGTGTTTATTGACATATGGTAAGACAGTGGTGATGGATGAGTAGAGTTAATTTTGGACAATATGTTGTCTCCGACGCAATGCTGTAGCTGTGTTTGGATGGTCCCCCTTCTGTTGGTGGACAGCATCCTCCTCTTCCTCCTCTTCAGGCATTTGTGGGTCGGGTTCATATAGGGGAATGTTCCTTCTTACACATATGTTGTGCAGGATGGCAGAGGTCAAAATTATTTTGCACACCATTTCTGGTGAGTATAGGAGGCTGCCTCCGGTGATGTTGAGGCACCTGAATCTTGACTTTAGGATGCCAAATCTTGACTATGGTGCACGTCTTCCTATGTGCCTCATTATAGGCACGCTCTGCTGCAGTGCTTGGGTTTGCAAATGGGGTCAGGATCCATGGCTGGATCCCATACCCCTGATCAGCTGAAAGAGAAAATTAGTGAGAACATGTTGATGTACCTTGCACCATAAATATCACTTTGCATGGCAGTTGTTCTCTTGTGATGTCTGTGACTCATCAGTGTTTGTATTATTGTGTAGAATCCTAGGCTTCTAGGATGTACCATCAGCATTGGGTTGTTTCCTTATCTGAATGGGTTTTTGGCTGTTGACCAGATGTCAGCAGTATTTTTGTTGAGTTGTTGAGTTGTAGTACAGTGTGTACTCCCTTGCATTGTGTCATGTGAAGTAGGTGTCCCTGTGTCTTAACTGGGGGTGACAAGATACTTCATTACATAGAATCAATTCCACAGAGGTGGTAACACGGTTGCATCTATATACCCTGGACATCCCATCCAGTTTCACATATGCAATAGAATTATTTACCCATCAGTGAGACCCTTAGATTTGGCAACTTGACAATGTGCAACACATCTCCGTACGTTATCCGCACTGACGTGTTAACAATTGTCTATGCACTAATTTCACATGTGTGACAAGTTCACTGCAGATCTATTTCTCTGCCCTTGCCAAGTCGACTCAGGTTGTAACTTGTACCTATACTACTGAACATGTTCTAGTTCAGATGGCTAACTTGGTTGTGAGGTTGTCATTTTGAGTTTCAGAAGGTCCGTATGCCTGTCCATCTGTTGTGTGTGTGTCAATTTGTCGCAATGCGTATGTTATGGAATGTGCACTTTCAATATTGTCCCATCAAGATGTGTTCTTCGCACAGTCCACTTGCTTATTGGTAGTGGGCAATGTGAGAGCAGGAATGATCTGAGATATTGGTACAGCCTCAATTATTGCATGTGACCTTCATAGTAGTCATCATCATGCTATGTGTGTCATGGTGTTTCACCTGCAGCAAAACACATTGCACACCCCTTACACAGTACATATTGGTTGGAAGGGTGTTTGATTGAGTGTTATTGATGTGATATTGAAAGATTCATCTTCCAAATTGTACTGCCAGTTGGGGCCATGTCTTTGTCATTGTGTTGTTTTAAATTGTCCCCTTGTGTCTGTGGAGTGGCATCTGTTGTTATTTGGAACTGTCATTTGTCCCTAGGTGTGTATCCCATTGGGTGAGGATATCAAACATGCCTAGCGGTGTCACTACCTCATTGTCTTCCTGTCCACATGTCGATATCATGGTGTATGTGTTGTGTGTCCTAGAGGGTTGCTGTGTAGTGTGTATATAACTGGGTTTCTGTACTTACCAACAGGTAGGCCATTTCCATATCGTCCATCCTGGAAGTGTTGATTGATGGTGCAGTGACAGAAGATGAATGAATCATGTACACTCCCAGGATACTTTGCCACGATGTTCTTGATCAAACCCCGGTGATCGACGATGGGCTGCACACTGATGGAGTGTGTGTGCTTCCTATTGCGGTATAGATGTTCGGTTGCAGCAGGTGGCACAAGGCGTTCATGTGCACTGTCAATGGCACCAAGGACGTGTGGGAAGCCATTAATTTGGTAAAACCCGTTTTGTCTCCTGCTGCTTCTGCGGTGTGTTGGGTAAGCTGATGTGGCAGGGTGTGGGGGAGATGATAGCATCTATTACCTTGGGTAGGAAGGCGGAGAATGATGGCTGTGATATCCCAGCAACCAGGGCAACAGTGGCTTGAAAGGAGCCACTTTCCAACATGTGGAGTACAGCTAGCAGCTTGGTTTCTGGTGAAATGGTGTGGGGTGTCTGCAAGCTGGGTGCCAACTGTGGCTCAATGTGGCAAGTGTCTTACTGTATCTTGGTTTAAGCGAGCCTCCTGGGGGGGGAGAAGCTTTTTTCTCAAAACCATAAAGCTATGGAATGCTCTCCCCAGGAGAATGAAAAATTGTACAGATATTTTGACGTTTAGAAAATCTCTCAAAACCTGCCTTTTTACCCGTAAGTGGTATTTTAGTTTTCAACTTCCTCCTCCTGCTGACAGGGTTAGTGCCAAGACACTTATGGGCATTTGTGTGCTTTGCAAACATGAAACACTAAACTTTGTATGGTGCCAAAGTTCAGAATCCACCTCACCCCATGTGCCTTGAGATCCACCACCATGCATGCCCGAAACTCATTATCATATTGAGACCAGGCATAGCCCCCATAATCAATTTGTGCTTTACATATTGTGCCCATATGCTTAAATAGTGCTACACATCTCTCTGGGTGTTTTTCACTATAAACACTAGCGTAAATGAGGAAGGCCATCGTCCAGTTTTCAACTGTCAGAGGTACTTTTGTGTGTTTCACTAGCTCGTACTCCTCCCCCTTTGAGTCTTTCTTTGTCCGTAATTCCCTATGCAATAATTTTAACATCTCCACATATTCCTCATTCCATTTATTTTCTTTAGTTACCAGCATATGGTGTGTGTCCAATGGTTTTGACACTCACATATATAGCAACTTCTTGATTTTCAAATTTTTGCATTCTTGAGTCACTTTTTTGTCTTCTTTTTTCATTTCTACAACCCCCTCCCCAGTTTTTTTCACCAGCTTGTCCTGTAACTTCTGTGTCTCACCAGAAGAGCCGGTCCTTGCCTTCTGGCATATTGCTCTCACCTAGATTGATGTCTGCCTGTCCTGATTTCTGGGCATCTACTTCCAGTCCAGTACTGTTGTTCGTACCCACCCCATGTCCGTCACATAGACCCGCTCTGTAATTTCACTTTGCCACCTTGCGACCCTGTCACATCAACTCCAATTGACACCATCACAGCTGCTTTACGTACCTCTGTGCGGTCCTTACCTGGCACCAAGGTCAGTACCCGTGTTGGAGCCCTCCACTTAGCCAAGTGGTCCCTCCTGACCATCGTCTCTTGGTTATCTTGTTGTTTCCTCTCAGCACTCTCTATCTGTAACACACTAACCACAGGTTGATGAGAACACTCACACCCTTTTACCCCCTCACCCTGTCACCACCATCAACACGCCTCCCTATTTGTCACCTTCCATTAATTCACCTTACTCTAAGCTTCTTCTCCATGATACAACATTGTCTCTTCTACCATGTAACTACATTCACTCTCCATGGCGGCTTTTGCAGCCTGCAATTGCAGTCTTACCACAGAATCTAGACCTCTACTCTGTGACTGACTGTGTTGGGAGGCAGTACTGTGCCATCCAAACCTCTCTTCTAATGCAAAATGCCTCCACCCACCATATAGCGTGCCATGAGTTGTCTTGTACCAACTGTCCAGTTGCACGAACAAGACCATCATGGGCCTTCTTGTGGCAGTGATCTTGCTGTTCCCCGACAGTATCCAGCTGGCCATACTGGGCCAAGCCTTCTCTTCTTCTCAGGTTTGCAGAGCCATAATGGGCTCTCCCCAGTCCTCTGCACCTCTGTACATTTTGACCTGCAAATGAAAGGCAAAGTCCAGTGGTCTGGCTGCTATCCCATGCTGTGCTGGGCATAGCCCCCTTGGAGCACTACTTCCGTTGCTCTACTGGCTGTCACTAGTTTCAGGTCCCCTTGTGCTGCCACTGTGCCATTCCCTTGCATAGTGTCATGTAGACAAACTGTGCTACGATCTACCCTCATGTACATCTACAGTGAATGTTCTCATAACCCCTCTTTCAGTGCCTCCGCTGGCCAGGATGTCTCCCATTCTGCAGTCTCTCTCTCTCTCTTCCACTTCACCTTTCCCTTCGCTCGATTCAAGGCCCGCCACCAGCAGGGGCCCTTTACCTTAGCCTGGTGCTGCTGTGGCCCCCAAAATATTCCTCACCAGTTGTTCCCATGCCCCCATGGTCACTCTTTCCAAGAGCTTGTCCCTTTCTAACAGGCCTGCACCCCGTGAAGTGCCCATCCCTCCAAAACCTCCATCTCCCCCTGCCAATACCCTCTGTTCCCTGAATGTGGCCTTCCACTCTCCCTCTGTCCCAATGAAATTTTCCTTCATATTTGCTCCAATATGGACTCTCTCCTCCCTGTCCTCTCCTTGCCAGGAAAAAATCTGCCCCCTTTCTGCTCGTTCCCCTACCCATATCTGTCTGGCCAACCTCTTCCATTTTCCCCCTACTGTGTGACTCCTGCTTGTCCCGCCACCCCACCCCTTTCCATATGTGTACTTCGCATTCTGGCTTAGTCTGCCCCCTCCTCTCCTCCTGAATGATAGCCTGTTCCTACTGCAATTTGTAGTCCATTCACTGTCTGCTGCTTGCAAAAAAACCCTCCTCGCTACTTCTGCTGCAAAATTCATCATCCCAGGGACCTCCAATCCTGCTTTCCCCACCGCATGCATTGTATTTATTACGCAAGTGGATGAGGATGAGTGCTCATACATGCACCGCGGTCCGCCGCACGAGTACCTGAGGCCTCTCTCCTCACACGGGAGCAGTCTTGCATTCCTACCTTTCTTATGTGGTTAGCTCTGTAGTAGTGAGGTGATGCACAAACCAAGACTGCTGCAGCCACCCCAGCTGAGGCCCGCAGGGTTGGGTGGCCCTGCAGAGTGTCGCCATCTGCCAGCAGATCCTGTCAGCCCACATTCTTCAGGAGTTGCAGGTCCCTGCACACTTTGTCATTGTGGGCATGATACCACTGCGGTAGAAGGTACGATTCCTGCAAACTGCCAGGCACCAATTAACCTAAAAAAAGATTCCTGTTGCTACTGCCAGCCACTGTGCTAAATCTTAACAAAATGGTGGCTAGCTCCTCAAAATAGCATCATATATACCCTACTAAACCTAAATAGACAAAATGAAGACCAATGAAGTCCAATCAAACTGGAGCATTTGCTGAACTGATCCATTCTTCAAATTTACCTCAGGCGGCAGACCTCTGTGTGGCCGGCTGCCCCTCAAGGCTTCATTGTCAAGAAGGCAAGCTTCCAAAAAACTTTTAAACATGTGTTAAAAAAAGAAATGAAATCCAGCGGTAAAAACAAACGTCATCCATATAAGCCCCAGGTGTGCAATGTAAATAACCTCCACTCAGAGATGTTGTAGTAAGCTCATTGTGGCCCGAGTTGTGAAAAAACACATCCCACTTAGTTTAACACTGACAGATGTAACAAAACACTATGAACCATGAAGCTTCATTTGTGCACTCGTGATGTACAGATGACAGAACAGACTGTCAGGATGGGGCGGGCAATTGCTGCTGAGTGGCAGCAGGGAGCTGGGCAACTTGTTTAATGTGTGCATGTCCCTTTGGCCGTGAGTCTTGCAACAGCCAGCCTGACATGCGTTCTTTAAACTTCTCTAAGTCAGCTGTCTTAGGACAGCTGGGTTAGAGAAAGCAGAGAGCTCAAGTGCTATTGTGAGCGCTGAGAGAGGCTGCTGAGTCCAATCCTGACTCATCTCTGATGCTGGTTAACAGCATGAGAGAAGCGCCAGGATTGGTTAGTGCAGTTTCCTGGGTCCGGAGCTTTGAAGACAGAAGACACCTGAGCTAGGAGGACATTGTGACCTTCACGGGTGAGTAGTGCGCTTTACAAATTCCTGATTGATTGATTGTGAAAGTAAATAAGGTAAGTGCCATTTTTTATTATTATGTCATTGCCTCCCCACCACCTTATGTACATATATGGCAGCCGCCCCTGCTGTTACCGTGAACAAACACTGTCAAAACACCAATCACCTGCAATAAACCACCAACGGCATCAAAGGAAAACATTCATAAACACCTGATAAATCTTACTTTTTCTTTACTGTTTATACTCCATTAAGAGGCTTTTTATCGCTACCATTGCATCCAATGTTCCGCTCACCCATATTTAAATTTGCTGAGGCATGTGACAGGAATATGAGCCCTGCTACTGCTTAAGGTGTCTTTGCCATCTTGGAACATGTTGTGTGGTGTGAAAAACAATATCTCACGCTACCCTTAAAATGATGAAAAGTGAGCAAAAGGTCCATCACCACAGTGAGCAGATACCATGTTAAAAATAAAGTTAACACTATAAAAATACCATATGCAGCAGAGCTGGAATCTTGCTTCCAGAAAAGGCGCCACAAATTCAATAGTTGACCACTAAAGGCCCAAGATCATTGCCCTGAGCCTGCAGTTCATAGTACATAAAACTTGTGCCAGGTTTGTGGTCTGTGATCCCCAGCCGGGAGCTGTGGATTGCATTGAAAACTACAAAAGATCAGCAAACCCTATTCGTCTATGGAGGGGTCCCTACACATTGGACTGGGCATCAGCCTGTGCTCACCCTGTCTACTTATATGCCCTTTCAGATTTACTATTAAGAGAGGGAGACCAAGTCCCCGTGTCCTGCAACATTTACCCCATTGTTACATCCAGATAATCAAATTATTTTATTTTCACCGTCCTAAAAAGCTGACAGGAGAAAAGGTCCCCTTATCCAAATAGTTTTGTTAATCTTGGAGGAGTGATACACACAGGGGGTAAGCCGAAGGGCTTGGTATTGAG